>NW_017728943.1:77547692-77569973 GCF_001723895.1 Crocodylus porosus | reverse complement strand
ACATACACTCAGACATACACATACTTAAAAACTTCAGGCTCAATTTTTAATAAAGTCTGTCCTGGTTCTCATTTATTGAAGATTAGAACCATTTCACCCAGGGTGACTAAGCAAGCCAAAGATTGATTTTTGGCTATTGCTGCTGCTTGCCAGACACAGAGCATTGAACAAAACTTCCCTATTGAGGACACTGCCTCAACCAAATTACATGCAAATTGCTGATGAATATTTGACAGTGCCTGCTGTGTTAATAAATATGGCATGTTGCATAATTGCTATAGCTGTGAATTGTCTTAATCAAAGAAAGGGAAAAAAAATCCCACCAATTACAACTGGTGTATTTAAGTAAGTATTGCAATTATTAATTACAAGATGTGGGAGAAGAAAATGTAATTATGCCCCTCTTCTTTTTCCGTGGGTGTATACTGTGTTCACAAGCCGAGTCAAAGAGCATAATTTAAGTAAACTTGTGTTGACAGCAGAAATCTTGTAGCCTTAGAAGTAGTGTGTGCAAGTGGTTAGAAAAAGTATTCAGAGGCAGGAGTTTGGGATATTTGTAACTCTGCCAATGATATACTCTGTAATCTTATATAAGTCACTTTTTCTCAGTCTTTCATCAAAGGACTTTGGCATAGGAAAGGCAATGAATTGCACAGTTTTATGTCTTTCCAGTCTCTACTTTCTATAACATATTTTAAAACAGTTTCCCTGTCATTGCAATGGAGATAATATGATTAATGCAATGAACATTTTACTATTTCACAGAGATGTATGTAGTTTTACTAATAGGTTGTGTACTTTTAGTAATAGGTTAGACAAGGATTTGTATGGGATGGTTTAAATAGGAATGATTCTGCTCTGACAGATAGTTGGACCAGATGATCTCTAGAGGTCCCACCCAGCCCTGCTTTTCTATGATGTTGTGAAGATTTATTAAGAGAGAGAGAATGTGTGTGTGTATTGGGGGTGAAGGGGGTGGTAACAGCTTGGAATTTTATTTTTAAAAACCTGATAGGATTAAGAATGTGGAAGCTTTGTTAAGCAAATTAAAAACCTTTCATAGGGCAACTGAAATGACAAGGGCAGTAACTGTACCAATTTGAATTGCTGTTTTGTCTTAATTTTTACAATCTGGGTCAAAGACTACCGTCAGTTATAGAAATACATACAACTCCGCATGAAGTCAACTGAACTTGGGCTTCTGCGAATGAGAGGAGATTTGGCCTTATGCTAGGTCAGATCTTGTCAGTTTTAAGATGGGAAGATGCAGGTTCTGTGGAAGGAGTACTGACAATTTTCCTGGGGGATGCTCTTCACTTGGAGGTTCTGCTCTTGCCAACCCTTCCTTTTGTATATGCTTTTACTCACACACAGAGTCCTATTGTGGTCAAAGATGTTACACATTCACAGAAAGCTATACCACCTCTGTGTGTTTTCTGAATGAGGGACTAAATTGATACCAAACTTACTATTCATGTTGATTAGAGTTAAATATGTGGGCTTGCTGCAGCTCTGGCTCCTATGTGAAAATCCATGCCTCTTTGGGTGCTTTCTCAAACTATTCTGTTCCTTTGTTATTCCTATTACCATACACATCTATGAAGGCATAGGACCTGACTCCTAGTTACACTGAGGCCCCGGTACACTTCTGGTAGTGAAAAAGGACCTAAAAGTGGGTAAATTTATGACCAAATTAACTCTGGTCTTTTTACACCATTTGGGAAATAAAAGAGAGTGTAAATTTGATGGCAGCTTTTACATGTTTGGTTATGTTGAGGCCTGAGCCAATATCTACTGAAGTCAATGAACAGATTATCATGGGCTTCACTGATACAAGATAGGGCAGGGTGGCACCTTAGGGCACCTGTACACATGCCCAGTGTCTGCTCCTATGTGTTCTCATTAGAATGCGTCGGAGCAGACTTGATTAATCGAATCTGATGGAAAGCACTAATTAGCATGCTCCAGCAGCCTTGGCATAACATGTATTCAGCATCACCCTTCTTGAGAATGGCAGTGGGGGCACTTTAACTAGAGTGGAGAGCTGAATACATGAGTCCCTGTAGGAGCTTTAAATAAAGTGCCCCTCCTCCCCTTTCCCCCACCCTGGAGCACATGTAAAGATGCCCTTAGAGACTAACTGGTTCAGGGAGGCATGAATTTTGTAGGCAACAACCTATTTCCTTAGGTGTTTAAGCTGTTGCCTGAAGAAGCTCATGCCTCTCTGAATCAACTATTTTCTAGGTGCTGTCCTACCATACCTTCTGCCTGACTTCAGACTAACATAGTTAACCGCCTAATTATCTTTACTGGTGGCTGGATCAACTCTACATGGCCACTGTAATGGACTGTGGAAGATTAACCTTTTCATAAACTGTTACCAGTTAGCCTTTTCATTGGTTTAAAATAGTGTTTAGTTCCAAATAAAAGAGGGCTTTTGTACAATAATGTGATTTGTGACTGATGTTTTTTATATTACATTTGGGACTTAGTATTTCCCCTATTCTTAGCATATGCATTGTCATGATTTCTACTAATAACACCCAAACGAATTACTGAGACATTTCAGAGGAGGGCAGGTTACGCTAAAGGAGATGCCTTCTTAAGGATGAAATATTACATTGAGCTTCTCATTGTTCTAATAATTAAGAAGCATCTTGATACTTTTTGCACAAGTAGATGTGTTAAGCTGGTGGTCTTGCTCCAGTCCTGACACGACTCATTACACTCCATTGAATGAAATTCTTCCATAAGTTTTAATGACATATGTGCTATTCTTCACTTCCTGCCTTAAAAAAAACATTATAGTGTTACTTAGCAGAGTGTTCCAGAAAAGAAGTAGATTTATTTCACCCTGCTGGGGGGGAAGACTTTTTGGTATACGTTTTGTTAAACCCTGGATTGATCTGTGTATATATTGTCAGGAGGTTATGACATTGAATCAGTTTTCATACTGGCAATCAGTATGGCTTGTGAATGATTTGTATAGGTATTAACTACCGCTTGTCCTCACACCAAGGTGCAGAAGGGTAGATGTGATCCACAGCTGCTGGAGCCACTCTCATTTCTATCTGAATGCCAGCTTAGAGTTGGTTACAAGGCTCTAGCTTGCAAGTGAGAAAAACATTAATGAATGACTGCAGGGGGACTTGCAATGGAGAGAAAAGGGTCACCTTATATAGATATCTGAAGCATGACAGGATCTTTAATGAGTACTGAAGCTCAGAACATAGACTTTATGGTTATGGACAGAAATGACACATAAACTGGTCTAAGTAATTGGAAACCAGTCTAAACCTGTAACAGAACAGAATTACAGTGTGTATAAACCGGTTTCAAAATGGTGGAGTCTGGTTTAAAACAGACCTGGATAGAGGTAGTATCAGACTGAATTACTTTAAGGTAGACTGGTCTATTGAACTTCTGTTCCAGATCCCCTTCCAACACAACTTAGGTCACAGTCCCCCAGCATCCCAGGATGCATTGTGATCTTTGTTATTGCCCCCTCACAGGGTAGGCCCACCTCCACCCCAGCTTCTCTGCTCCAGCTAATCTGGAAGACCCTGCCTCTGGGCAGTCACAAAGCTAAGGCAGCAAAGTCTCTTCTCCCCAGCCTGGTCCATGGTGGCACAGGGGTCAGGTGAGGAGGGGAACAGATCCTCATCCCTGCCCTGCTCCCCCCAGGTGAAGTGTGCACAACAGAGGGGAAATCCTGCTAGGTGGGGGCTTCCTCCCCATGCAACGCAGCAAATGCCCCAGCCGTAGCTGAGAGGCTCTCCACCACCACTCTGTGTAGACCCTAGCTAGGAGAAGCCGAGGGGAGCTGAGAGGCATGCTGAGAGGAGTGCCCCCCTCCCCCTTTGGCATTGGCTAGTGAAGACATCTGCCTGCCTTGTTCAACAGAAGAGTAAACATGAATTCTGTTCATTAATGGCCCAATCTACATTAGTGGCCCAATCTTAGAGAAATCTGCGTAGACTGGATTGATTCCATCTGCATAGACTGAATTTATTAGGCTGTTTAACTGTCTGTACTTAGCCTGATTCCAGTGAAAGCACTTCTAGTAGCAGAGCACCCCCTGCCATTAAACTGCAGAACTGGCTCAGTACTACTTCAGGGAGATGGAAAGGGGAGCGTGTCACCTACGGTAACACTAACATAATAATTATGAAGCATTAAGATGATGAGGTTATTACTCCTCTGGAGCACTTTCATCTCATGAATTAAATGACTTGTAGAAAAGAATCTACAGTGGGACACAATAGCTCCAATTAGAACAAGATGAGATTTATTCCTTTCCCTACTTCTATAAAAAGCAATTTAGATTCTCATGAATTTAATGTTGGTGATAAAGGGGGGAAGGGGGGCAATCTATTTGAATGCTAGATTGGTGTAAAGGGACTTCCAAAACAATGAAAGGGCCATCTGTTCAAAGGAGGGAGAAACCACAAAGTCCATAACTCTGAATGCAAAAGCAGGGTCAAGGCTGTGGGATCAAAAGAAGTGATAGCTCTAAAGCAGTGGTTCTCAACCTCTTTGGACTCAAAGCACTCTTGTGAGACTCCAGGCCCCCTTTCGGAAATGCCAGCTCTTAATTTTTGCTCATTTTTTGACTAGAAAAAAATTCTAGAACAATTCTTCTGTTCCAAAGAGCTCTGAAACCTCACAACAGGGCAGAATGTGTGTAACACCCCGAATTCCTATTTGAAATCTCTGGTAGGTGCTTTTATCTTGTGAATCATGTTTGGACACCTAACAGTATTAACATTACATAGCACCCCACAGCACCTTTGAACGGATCTCAAGGTATCCCAAGGTGCCACAGCACCCAGGTTGAGAACCACTGCTTTAGAGATTAATATCTGCTACTCCTTTAACAGAGAGGTTATGCACTGACAGTTGCAATGTGACCTGACTTCAGACCCTTAAGGATAATTTATGTTAGTGTCCAGGACCCATTCATTTCTTACACTCGCTGCTCATGACCCCCACTGAATGGGGTCAAGCTGTAGCACTGGGACCCATTTTCCTTTTAGGAAACAGTCTAACATAAACCCCTTGTTGCTAGTTCCTAAACAGCTTTACAACTTGTTGGCAATATGTATCTAGAGTAGATCTGGATGAATCATCTTGCTCAACTTTCTCTGAGCCATCCGCCGTTTTTGGATTTACCCCAGCATGGTGGATTTTCAGCTTCTGCAGTGCTGGGACAGGCTTTCTTATTTTTGTCACTCTTTCCTGAGATGCAGAGGATGGTTTTTACTAACAGATAGTAAAGGGGGTGAGAGGGAGGATGAGGTAAAACCGGCTGTTTTTTTCCTAAGATGGGCTGGAAAATCAAAAGCTGCTAAAGAAGCAGTTGCACAACTACAGACACATCTGCGGTCTCCCTGCTGGCTGACAGAACACTTGCCAAATCCATCATTTTTGCCTCAGTAAATCCGATATTACAACACTGATTGGGATTTATCCTCCATCCCCTCCCACTCACGCTCCTCCTAATCCAACTAAAGGTGCCCTGGACACTTCACAATGCAAATTAAAAGGGACTCATATCAAGGCTATATTTTAAGGTATTTCTTTTTCCTATACATATGATGTTGGTGCAAGATGCTGTGTTGACATTACTTGATTACAAGGTCCTTAATACACATAAGAGACATGATAAAGCTAATGGTTGTTCAGTCTCTCTTGCTGGCATGTCCTACTTTTAACATAGTAGAAGCAGCTGTCAGACCTAAGCATCTAGTTCAATCTCTACAATCCATTTAAACCTTGGCCCATTTCCTCAAAAAATGGGCCAGATGGCAGAATAGTGTTTGTGCAATGTGACTAGCCTCCATCTAGATGCAGGAGTGGGAAATATCAATGCATTTCACATGGGGCGCACCTCAGATGTCAATAGCTTTTGGTTTATTCCATACCATCAGGGGTAGCTCCAAACAAATAACTTAGAGATAAAGGGGGCACCAAAGCCCACCACCAAGGTTTTAGCAATATTAAGGTAAATTGAAACTGGACATTATTCCTTTTAAATAGCACTGCTTCTGGTTAATTTTATAATCAATGAGGACTTCTATGTGTAGCCGCAAAAAGCTTCTGTTTTCTAAAGCTGAATTTTAAAAAGTTCATCTCAACATGCCTCTCTTCATGTACTCACTACACTCATATACTTTGTCAAATATAATGAGATGAGAGGAAGATTCATGTTTAATATAACAATCTAAAAGAAGATTATTATTTTTCTATCTGAAGTGTGCCACAAGGTGACATTTAAGAGCACTTGCAAGTGAGTACCCTGCTGAGATGTCTTTATCATAGATGCTTCAGGGTGATATTTTATAACAACATCAGTGATGCCAAATGAAGCCTATGTTTCACAAGACAAAGTGCAGGCATGAAATCTTTAAGCAAATGGGTCCCAGGTGGAATGTCACTGTTTCCTGCAATCTCCTAATGCAGAGAGGGTTGGGGCTGATATGCTAGCTCCATAGGTTTGGCAATGACTTTAGGGGTGTATCTACATGTGCATTTAAGTGCAACTAAATTTAATGCACATTAAGCAACTTTCGGCAGGTGTCTACACATGAAGGGACTTGGCACTAAAGTTAGTGCCAAGTTCATGCAGCCCTGCCATGTGCCTCTAGTGGCTGGCCAGACCTGGCACTACAGTTAGTGCCTAGTCTTGTCTACACATGCATTAATGTAATTTAACTAATCACACCTACATTTGATATCTGCATTTGCAATTAGCTTAATTTTGCCATTTTTTAATATGTGTTAAGGGTGTGCATGTGTAAACATGCACCCATAATGTACATTAAATTAAGATAATTCACATTAATATGTCTCATGTAGGTGTGGTCTAAGAGGCCTAGAACTTTGTCTTACTGCTAGATATTGGAGGCAAGGTGCTCATCTCAGTTACAGCAGCAAAGTCAATGGAGTTATTCTTCATTTACATGGATGTAACTGATAAAGTCTGGCACTTAGTAATGATAACATATCCGTCCATGTGGGACGCTCTGGGTCAATTATAGATCCCAATTTTGTGTCCTTGTCTCTCCCAAGGCAAGTGGGGCATTGTGGACATAACAAGGTTTACTAAAATCTACGACTTGATATATTCAGGCATCACAGATGTAAGCTAAACAATAATGTGTACATGGCACTGAAAATAGAAGCTGGAGACTTCACCTGTTAAAAATAAAAATGGGACCACTGAAAAACTTTTGCTTTGCTGCTGGTATGCTTACAGTTTTTATTCTCTGTAGACTTTCATCCACTACTTCAGAACATAATCACTAACATCTGAGCAGGTTTGATAGTCCATTTGCAAAGTATAATACCTCACTCACTCTCACAACTCCCCCCCATCCCAATCACTCATTATGCTACAGTCCCAACATGCTGAATGCCAGAAGTGGCTAGCTTAAGGGAATTGTGCAGATATCCTGTCAGGAGCCAGGGCAGCAGACAGGCTAAATTGCCTCCAGCTGGCCCTGGTTACCTGAGTGGTGCTGACTGCCAGCACCCTAACTATTTCATTCTGGCCCTAGTTGTCAGTAGCTCTTTTAGGGTGTCTATAGATGTGTGGGGACACTTTTCCAACATGCTGTAATTTCAGTGTGTTGTAGCAGACTCAGTTAATCAAGTATGCTGGAGCATGCTAATTAGAATGCTCCAGCAGCCTCCGCATCTTGTGTATTCAGCCCGCGCCCCCCCATGCTTCAAAATGGCAGCATGGACACTTTAAAGCTCACTGAACTTCAATTAAAACACCCCTGCCACCATTTTGAAGCTTGATACACTGAATACATAAGATGCTGCAGCTGCTTTAGTTGGAGCAGCCCTTGGAGCCACTCTAACTAAAAGTGCCTCCCCTCACTCCTGGAACACGTGTAACAATGCCCTTCATTGCCAGGTGGAAAGATGCCTCTGTTCCCACCTGTTGATTCCTACATTTCCAGTTCTTTGGTCCTGCTTGTTGACCTCCTGCTTCCGAACATGGGACTATTCTCCGCTCAGGCCAATAAGCTCATCAAATGTTCAGATGGCATATCACTTATAGTATAGCTCTCCCATTAGTGGAGCAGGAAATATACTGCTTAAGACCTCTGGCTAAAGACCTTCATCCCCCAAACCAGTTTCTGCTTCTCAGGGTGGCAGCTGTCCCACAGAGCCTGGACTTAACTATCTCAGAACGGGCATTGGATGGCTTAAGGCAAGCATGCTCTCTTAGGACCTCTCCAATGATACTGGCTGCAGCTGTGGTGCTCAAGCTCAAATGTCTGATCACATTATCTATGAATGCCCTTACTGCCCTCCTTCAGGTGCCCAAGGTTTTATGGCCATTGACCATTCCACCTGTTGCTGACTTTCTGGCCCTTATGCTTCCATCATACATGTGGCAACACTCACTTCATCATCATAACCTGTTGCTTCCTGGCTTCATCCTTTGTCCTGGTTTCTGCCCATTGGTTCCTGCTGACTCTTTGTTCCAGACTGCTGGCTCCTGACACACTTGCTCTTGACTATGGTCCAGACCCCTGTCTTCTGACAGGCAGCTCCTGGTTCATGGATTAAGTTCGGTGACTGCCAATGCCAATAGTGTCCAGTTTCAATTTACCTCCACATTGCCAGTGTCTTGGTCCTGTACAGCTACAGCTGCCTGCCTTAGACCCCCTGGCTAATGAGTTCCCTCTGGATCCCTACATCCTGTTTCTGACTCACTTGGCTTGGGGCGGGAGGTGGGGGGGAGGGGGTGACTGGCCCCTTACAGACACTGGCCTGCTAACCTGTCTTCTCCAGATCCCCTGACTCTAGTTGGGACATTGTTGGGACATCACCCTGTCCCCACAATCCTGTCCACAATCCTCTTCCCCTGGGTTGTGGTCTGCTAGGGCCTGCCTATGTCCCAATTATAGCCCTGATACTTCTTCATCCTGCATTCAGACATTGGGTCTCAAGTGGGCATAGATAGAAAGAAGAACAAATCTGTGATGGTATGGGAAAGCAAAGACAGTGATGACAACTTCTCCTCCACACTCTGGAATAATAAGTTGACCCTTCTGTTGTAAATGACAGTTTTGTAGTGCCCCTGCAGGACAGATGTTTGCCCACCATGGACTTAAAACTGATTTGCCTTAATGGAAATCAATGGCATAATTTCACTGACTTCCTGAGGAGCAAGAACAGACTCTCTGTATGTTCTGACAATAAATCATCACCCGCTAAGGGCAGTGGGAGAATTTTCATTTCTGTATATGGGTGCTGGAGTAGGTTTTAAGTCCAGAAACCACCAATAATAGCCCCACATATGAAATAAAATAGGAGTAGTTTGGTAGGTCATGGTAACAGAGTTTAGAATAAGAAGAAAAAAGTAAAAATGGGAAGGTTGTTTAGCCTTATGTGGGTAGTGCCTAGGTGGGAACTGGGTTAGGATGTAAAACTATTGTATTTATTTGGTTTGAGATCTCCCCCACCAAACTTACCACAGATTAAAAAAGCCACTTATCTTAGAACTGAGTATGAGCGCAGTGGGGATGGGGAAGGAGGGTTGCAAGTGGCCATTGTGGGTCAGGTTCCAGCCCCCACCTGCAACTGCTGCTCTGTGCCCCTCTGCTACCTCCATACACTGCCATCTCCCTCCTGAAGCCTCTTTCCCCCATCTTCTCCCCCCATACAGCCTTTGCTCCCTACCTGTCCCTCTCCCTTCTCTAACTATCATTGCTTCATGCTGACAGGCTTCATCTAGGCTGCAACCTGGGGCACTAAACATGGCCCTAAACCAGCCCATTGCAGTGGCACGCAGCAGGCACAGGCAGGGTGAAAGCTGCTTGACTTCCCCACATAACCTGACCCCCTCTGCCTGCCTCCCTGCAGCAACGGGAGGCATGAATTAAAGATAACTCTCTAATAATTAGATTCTATACATGGGAAATTATAACAAATTTATAAATATTCTAGTATAAAGTATAATTAATGTGGGGGTTGTCTTAAATTTAGAGTCTTGTAAGTTTTAAGTAAATATGGTAATTTAAATATTTTCATGACCATAGATGATAGATGTATCTTCTCCAACTTTCACCTAAAAGTCTCAGTCATCTTAGTCATATAGCTCTTCCAATTCACCACTGATTCCGGGGGAAGAGCATTAGCTTTTGAATCCCTCCAGTTGCTGTGCTCTCTTGGGAGGTCTTTTATCCAGGAAGGGACCATTTTCACTCCTGTTTAGCTTAAGACAGATGCATTCACTGCCTAAAGTGGTTTAGCTCCTGGCTGAAGAAAAGCTACCATCTATCTTTAATTCATACAGTTACATATATTTTAAACACCTTTCAAAAGTCCTCACTCCCCTTCACTGGGTTTTATCAGTACTCTTCAACAAAACAACTATATATTAGCTTCTGAGAAGTCCCAAAGGAAACTTGAAAGGAGGAACTAAGTTCTGTTAAAGAGAGAAAATCCAGGGTCATGCTCAGGCATTACATGCAAGGGGGGTGTTTACTATTCTACTTAGTCTGAAGGACATGCATGAAAGCTATTTATCATTGATATATCCATTGTATTTATATGCAAATTATATTTTATAGAGATAATTTAGGATTCTCCTGATATTATTTTTTGGTTCTAAAAAACAAAATTATGTCCTGTAAAGGGCACAAAACATTCTGAACAGTCTGTGGGGAAAAAAAAGCACAGGGAAATAAAACCCTTTGCTTGTGATTCATTTATTTGTTATTAAGGTGTCTGGTATTGCTAGGGTAATCACTTGGGATCCTGGACAGGGCGACAATGAAAGCCCATCCAGTGCCTTCATCAAAGCATGCATTTCTGGGAATGAAATGATACTGGGCACATCTACATGTGCAAATGCTGCTGGAATGGTTTACTCCACAGTAAATTACTGTGGAGCAAACCTTCCTTGGGTAGGCATCTACATAAGTGGGAGCTGTCTGCTGTTGGGGTGGGCTCCAGCATTGAAGCCTGAGCCAGAACAATATCCCCCTGCCCCAGCAGCAGGGAGCTCCTGGCCCCAGCTCCACAGAGCCTGCTTCAGCAGCAGGCAGCTCCTGTGGGCAGGGAGCAATCTCCCAGCCCCCACTCTGCAGTCATGGAGCCAGGAACTCCCTGCTGCCTGGGCAAGGGGACATTGTCCTGGCACAGGCTCCACCAGTGCATTCCACTCTGGCAGCAAGCAGCACCTGGGAGCAGGAAGCAATCTCCTGTTCCCTGTTATCTGGCTGACTGGGAGCAAATTTGCTCCAAGTTGGCCATCCAAATGGGCCTTACTGTGCAGTAACTGCTCCGTAGTTAATTTGCTGCCTGCATTTTCAGATAGCAAGTTAACTGCAGAGTAGAGCAAATTGCTGTAGTAAGGGTCTGCATGTGTAGAGGGTGACACTTATTATGTAGCAATTTTCTCTACTCTGCAGTAAAACATCTCATGTAGATGCTCCCAATGTTGGTCAGAAATGGCCTCATAAGGGTCAATGATCTCAGTTTGGGCTCTGCATGCAGAGTTTTCACTAAATTATTCCTTTGGAGGGCTGGGGGAAATGTAATAGTATTCGTCACTCTAAAGCAGAAAACAGGTGCTGATCATAGGGATATGCTGACACCACAGTCTCTATATACAAGGAGATACCTCTGTTCTGGAACTCTCTAGGCCATACCCAGACTTCTTGGCTGCCTGCCTCCATCTTTGGAGCTGCCTTATCAGTAACTTCCTTATTGGCCCATGCTTCCCTTTAAGTGTTGCATTCTTTTCCAAAGTTGAATATATTATTTGGGAATATTCTACCATCACTATTGGTTCCTGTTCTCACCCATCATTGTCCCTCATTTCTCACTCACAGATTACCTTTTGGAGCTTAGTAAAATGCTACCTCAGCCTACTCAGAGTGCAGTGTTTCACCTATACATGTGTATACAAAATGTTACACCTATAAGTGTTATACCAGGGTCTCTTCTGCAGGCTCATGTTGAGGACATAGTCTGGCTTAGACTCATGTCTCAAAAGGAGATGACACCCATGCAGACCTTTCCAAGGCCTACATTATATCACTGCCACCTGATGCCACACAAAGTCCATGATTTTTATTTAGAAATCAAAGGTGAAAGTTATTATCAATTGGAAAGAGTTGGCAGCATTCCTCAAGGAAGATAGACTCCTTCAGGAATCAGGCTACTATCCACCTTCATTGTGATCAAATGTCCTTTTTTGCAAATATTCAATTGTAACCCTTTTGTGACAGCTGAATATTGTGCCTAAGGTGCTTGCTGAATATTGTGAAAATTAAACCAAGTGTTTTTCTGTCATTTGTTCAGATATTAAGCGATATATTGTTGTTAAGAGCCTAATTGAAGTCAAAGATGTAGTAAGGTCTAGTAAATTTAACAAAGCCTTATAGTAGAAGTAGGCTCTGTGGCATAGTTAAAATTAACCTTATCAAAAGAATACAAGGCTTGTACTGCTATTGATCAGTCCTAAGGACAGTTTGAAGTAGGGAGAATCTGGATGGCTCTAAGTTATCAGCATAGCTCAGAAATTATAAATTAGCTAGCACATCCAGAAATCATTTAGAAGAAAGATGCAGCTCTGTAAAAGAAACTACTGATTTGGAATTAGCTGCTGACCTGGATTCATGGGCTAGTGGATTTTGAGGAGCCCGAGGGCTGAATACAAGGGTCTTTCTCAGTACCCCTCGGACAGCACTGATTGGGGATGCTTGAATGTACTGAGCTTTGCAGAAGAGAAACTTGTCATGCATCAGGCATCAGAGAGGACTGCTGATAAGTTGCCAACATGAATTATTAATATTGGTCATTGTAGCATTACTATTTATGCGTAGTTGTGTGTTTGTTAAGTCAATAAACCTTTCTTACCTTTCTACCCCTGACCACACTCTCAATCCCAAACCCTATGCAGGTGACTGGGACACCTTTGTCCAAGATTCTGATGAATACTTTTCAAATATAGCATGCCTTTATCTAAATTGCTTTTATTCCTCCTTTTTTCTGGTATCTTTCTCACTCTGATTGGGGAAGTGGTTTTTTTTTTCCTGTTCTCTCCTTCTTTCTTCTATCCTCCTAACTCTCTGCTTCCCCCATTATCTACCTGACTATATACTGAGTTCACCTTATTTTCCACCATTCCTTCTTTCCTTCCTTTCCTTTCTGCATTATCTTCCTCTCTCCCTCAAAGTCATCATTCTCAAGTCATTGACGCATATACACATCTTCCTTTCTCTGTCAAACTTTTGTCTAGTTCCATTTGTTATTAGCTTGACTGCATACAGAGGTAAAAAAAAACAACAAAAAACCTGGATGCCTTCTAGAGAACATGCTTCAGCCAAATGCAAGATATTAGGCTCAAGGCAAGTGAAGCTCAGTGATTCATGACATACTAGGTGGGTGTGCTTGAACCTGTCCCTATAAGATTAGGTGATTAAATAGTCACTTCTGGACTTAAAAGCTATATGAATCTAATATGATTGTTACTTTCCATGATATTGATATACTGGGTGTGTCTACATGAGATGATACTATGCAGTAGCAGTGAGCTCATTGCTACTGCGCAGTAATGTCTGAAAAAAAACCATGTGGTGATGGTACTACACAGTAACAACTTCTCAGTCCACCACTTGCGTAGATGTGGCCACTGAGAGACAAATTTTCATGCTGACTTGTTGAGTTAATATCACTTCTGTAAGTTGTAGGAGATGGAGAATAGCAACTATTTTATAGGACACATTTCTTTTACTCACTCTCCCCCATCCACAACACCTTAAAAAAAGATTAATTTTCAGTTTACCTATTTTTTAGCATAACAAACTTCTACTTTGGAGCTTTAATTGGACCTGTTCAAAGATGCAATAATAAGTTAGTAGAAGATAAAAGAGGCATAAACAAGAAAAAAAACCTATTCAAAGTGAATAATTTAAGATCACATTCATAATTAATGGCATTTGGAAAGCTTCCTCTGGTGCTCTAATCATAGCTCAAAATATGCTAATTAGAGCAGTTTGGTGCAAATCAGATCATGCAGGTGTTGAACAGCAACACCTACTCTTTATAAGAAATAATGCCATAACTGGATTGTCCTGTATTAGTGCTCACATTTCATAAATGTTTATTCATTTAAAATACATCTGACAATTCAAGAACTTGCTTATAATTATTACCTCATTAAAAGAGGTTTGATCTTGAACCCTAAAAAAAATCAGATGTTTTTAATACAGGGGGCTGGAAAAGGTAGTAAATGTCCAAATAACATGTAATGGCCATCAGGGATTAGACTAATAATAAAGGGAAGAAATTAAGAAATGGGACTTTTTCAGCTTCCTGGCCATGATTTAGTCAAGGATCTAGCATTCATTTAAATTTTCAGTAGTACCAGTGAGTTACATGAAAGTATTCACTTGCTTACAAATAGGCACATGCTTAACTATTGTTGCCCCTCTGTAAAAGCGTAGAAAATTTTTAGATGTGGTTTCACAGGACAGTTTTCTATCTGTCAGTGACACAGTATCACATTTGCCCCCAAACATCAGTCAGGACAGATGATCTTGAACAAGCGATGAATCAGTTCCCTTTTGGGGCTGCTGTTCTGCCCCGCTAAGGAATCCCCAGCACACTGAAAAAAACCAACGTACTTGACAGGGGGTCAGCCTGGAAGCCTGGGGTTGCTCTGACCCAGCTCAGAGTGCTGAAGAGGGGCTGGCTGGGGCACAAGGATGCTCTAGCACAGGGTTAGCTGGCAGGCAGCCCCTGCACTGAAGCATCCTCATGCCCCAGCCAGCCAGGGCAGCATCTACACATGCATTGATCTGGAGTAAATAAAGCCACCTTAAGATAGGACTTCTGTTGACAAGTTCTATCCTATGGTGGTGTTTATTAGTTTGTTGCGGCTTAATAGGGCCACATATGTAGATGCTGAGACTTTATTGCAGAGCTAATTAGGCATTTCTGCTGTAAATGTCTCATGTAGACACACCCACTGAGAACAGAGATTCATTTTGCTGTATTCTGCCATTGTAAGACACCCTCCCTGACCCCAAAGGGCTTGTCTATACTGAAGTGGTGGTGTGTCCTGGCCACGTTGTACCAACACACACCCCACCTACCTATACCCAGAAGTGTAACTCCATACCCAGAAGTGTACTGGTGAGGACATTTATGCACTTACCTCTCAAGCTGCTCTTGAGCCTTTGGCCTCTGATGGACTTGGGAGAAGCTGCTGAGTTCTATTCCAGAGTGGTCTTACCAGTGAACTTCTGGATTTGGAGTGTGAGTAAGGATATGGGCAGGCAGAGCATAAGCAGAACATGTTAGGGCTCTTCCTGTTTGGCACACATTGCTGTCACAGTATAAACAAGCCCAAATAAATTACAGCTGAAAAGCCTAGTCTTGAAAAGCCTATCGCACATGCTTAACTATATATATATTCTCTGTAGACCTGGCCACTCAAGTGGTACATTCCAGAGTCTAGCACCTCATTTTCAATCCTTCCATGGAGTTATTGCAGCCTATGAAATACCAGCTACTCCTCTTCTTTCTCTTCCTATTTATCTGGCATTCAGCAATTCTCTCTTTCTTTTGAGGTTGGCTGAATTATTCTCCGAGAACAATTCATTTGACAATGAAATTTACCTTTTTAATTTGCTATTTCTCTATGAACAGATCACAATTTGCATTAGTTTATTATTTGAACTTTTTTTATAAATAGTTTGTTCCAGCTCATTTCACCCATGTAGCTAATATTCATCTGAGTGTTTCATGTCAGATACTTGCTATTCAAACTGTACTACTTGTGTCACATGGCATTGTTTCTGTTTGCCTTTGTGGATGACATGCTTGGACTGGTAAAAAAGGATACATTTATTTCATGAAAAAAAATCAAAGAATCTACTTTTTCTTCTGTAAGATATTTTCTGCAGAAATTCTCCAATTTTGGTAGTGTTGGAGTGTAGTTGTAGCTATGACAGTTCAGATAATGTAGAAGAGACAAGTGTTTTTTGGGTTTTTTTTGTGATATCTTATACTGGACCAATTGCCGAGTTGGGAAAGATGTTGGACAAGTTTCTGAGCACTTGTTCAGGTCACTTATCCCCAAAAGATTATCTGACATCTCTCCCAACATTATAGCTGATCCAATAAAGATATCACCAAAAATACTTTGCCTCATTTATTTTTACCTTTTTTAATTTAATTTTTTTTTCCTCATAGAAGTAGAAAAAAGTTTAAAGATTACAAGAAGTGGGTAAGACTAAAAGAATAAGAGACAATACATTTTTCTCACTCAAATGAACCATTAAAAATATAAAAACTTTGTAAAATAAATTGACCAAATGAATATTTTTGTTTAATAAAATCCATGCCATTAAATTCCCTTGACTAGATTTAAATGTAATCTTTGTAAACCATTTCACTTTCCATATATTATTGAGTATGATGTGCTGGGAAAAATAATGCAATGCCTGTATTTAACAGATCTCTGCTTTCATTTCAAAATTTGCTTTACTTGATTCATTCATAAGAATAAAATTCCATTTAGCAAGTTAAAAATGAAACGAAAGAAGATACGAGGGTTGGACTAAGATGTAAGATTTAGAAGTGCATTTGTGAAGAACTTTTGCTATTTTTCTTCCATAGCTCTAGTATTTTCACTTAGTGTAGTATCTGTTAATGCTGTCAGTGAAGCCTTACTTTTCCTGTCTTTCTCAACAGATATATTGTAGATGAGATCTGAAGAGAGTTAATATATCTTGTGCACAAAGGGCTGAAATGTTCAATAAATATTTTTATATTTACAAAGAAGCTGCATGATACATTCATATCTGGAAATTTTAATGAAATATAATTTATTCTAGCAGTAACAGCAACTGCTACAATGAAACATTTTAAAATCTAAAGGACACGGTAATGTGGTCCCAACTCTATTTAAAAATGTCCAAGAAACTCTCAAACACTAATTTTTAAAAGAATAATTGAACATAGGGAAAAACCCATAATATGATTAAAAGCAATATTGCAGCAACCGTTCAACAGAATAAAAGAAATTATCTAGGAAACTGTAGAATGGTCAAATGTCATAAGAAAGAGAATATGGGGCAAGAACTATAAAGAATTCAAGAACAGTTACATAAATAATACTGACCAGTTTCATGAAAAATAGTTCTGCTAAAACAAATTTGGTATTTTTTCATGCAATCCCTAGTCTGGTTGATAGACACAACTATGCTGACATAATATATTTACGGCTTGCTTATACAAGGTCAGAAGTGGGTCCTGCCCAATCATCTGCTGACCTATTCTAGAGCTGGAAATTCATCAATGAGACTGACCTAGGCTCATCCCCAGTGTCTGCTGTCAAACTCCTGGTCCCTGCAGGATCTGAGAATGGGTTCTGGGGATGCATCCAAAGCAGTTTATGAGAGAACTTCTGCTTCTGGAGTGTGTCTGTTAACAGACTCAGGTGGCTGGGGTATGCTCAGTAGGCCTGTGCAAGTACACAGCTATTTGATATGGCTTCAGATCCAGCCACTTCGGATGCCAGGGATCCAATCCAGAGCTCTGGACCAGGTTCCCGCGGCGATCTGGTCAAAGTGTCTCCAATGCTTTGGAGCCGCCTCGGAGATCCGGCCATAGGGTATAAAAGGAATCAATGAAATATCTATAACTTTGTTGTTTTTTGTCTGATTTGGATGAAACATGCAGAGGTGGTAGCCTCTGCAGAGAGCATTAAGCCTACCAAATTTCAAGAAGATTGGTGCAGGGGTTTGGAGGGGGGACTGCACCTCAACCTGCTGACACACAAAATTCGTGACATGACCTCATGTGTGTTAAGTTGCAGCGGGCTGAAAACTGCAGGGATGCTGGCTCCAGCTGAGGCCATAAAGCCTGCCAAGTTTCAAGGGGATAAGTGCAGGGGTTTGTGGGAAACTGACCTCTGCGGACAAGCAAAACTCATGACATGGGTGACACTGTGTGTGCTAAAGCTCAGAAGGGTGAAAGCTGCAGGAATGGTAGCCCCTACTGTGCCCATGAAGCTTGCCAGCTCTCAAGGAGATCAGTGCAAGGGTTCTGGGTTCTGGGGCCCTGCACCTCTAGGTGCTGACAGGCAAAAGTTGTGACATGGGTGCTTGTGCAACTGTGTCTGTGTTGAGGCACAGGGTGGGCGGACTATTGCAGGCCTGGCTGCTAAGCTACCGTGTTACCAGTTACCAGTTAATCATAATTCGCTCAGGGACCAGCTCAATACACAGTACCTAGCTACTACATAATGAGTTAATGAGCAAGGATTAACACCAACAAAACCACAGATGAAGGACAGTAAAGAATCAATACAGAAATGGCCCCAAGACAGAGACAGTCAGTTGCACAAGCATCCATGTCATGAGTTTTGTCTGTCAGCACGTAGGGGTGCAGGGCCCCAGAACCCCTTTACACTTATCTCCTTGACAGTTGGCAGGCTTTGTGGCCTCAGCAGGGGCTATGAGGCCTGCAGCTTTCACCCTGCTGCGCCTTAACATACACAGGGTCACTCATGTCACGATTTTTGCCTATCAGCAGCCAGAGGTGCAGGGCCCCAGAAGCCAGACTCCCCCTGCACCTATCTCCTTGACAGCTGGCAGGCTTCATAGCCTCAGCAGGGGCCACCACCCCTGCAGTTTTCAGCCTGCTGCACCCTAATACACACAGGGTCATCTATGTCATGAGTTTTGCCTGTCAGCAGCTTGAGGTGCAGTTCCCCCCAAACCCTTTCACCTATCTTCTTGAAAATTGGCAGGATTTGTGGCCTCACCAGGGGCTACCATCCTGCAGTTTTCAGCCCCCTGTGATGTAACATGTACATGTGACCTGAATTTTGCTTGCAATAATTTGGAGTACAGTGCCCCCCGAACCCCAATCTTTTTGCTGCACCAATCTTCCTGAAACTTGGGAGGCTTAATGTCCTCTGCAGAGGATACCACCCCTGCATGTTTCATCCAAATCAGACAAAAAACAACAAAGTTATAGATATTTCAATGATTTCCTATTATACCCTATGGCCGGATCACTGAAGCGGCTCCGAAGCTTTTCCGAAGTGGTTTGGAAGCCCCGAATGAAGCAAGCGCTTTGATCTGGACATGCTGCTTTGGACGCCAAAGAGTCCAAAGCTTCTCCAGATCCAAGGCACGGTCCAAAGCCTCACACAGCCCTAATGCTCAGCCTCACATTTCACTAACTTCATGCAGACAAGCCCTTGGATTTCTATAAGGCATAAACAACTTTCTGACAATAAACATTTTATTACATAAAGCCAATGAAGCTTGTATCAAATCAATATGGAAATGGTTAATTAACAGAAAGCAACTGTAATAGTGAAAAGGGGAACAATCCAATCATCTACTGGAGATGTTTCTAAAGGACCCATCAAGGATCTATTCTAGCCCAATGCTGTCCAGGATGTTTATCAATGATGTAGGAAAAGATATCAAATTGTTGTTTGCAATATTTACAAGTGAAATGAAATAATAGACATTTAATAAAGATGAGGCAATGAAGCAGTTACATGGAATGCTGTGAATCAGTTGGTAAAGTGGTAAAGTGGGTTGAAAGGTTACCATTACCAAATGAAGGGTAATGTATCTTGGAATAAAGAATGTGTGTCACACTTTACAAAGTGTGATTGTATTTTGTATTCTGAAAAGAATCTAGGTGTTGAGGTAGCAAATCTATTGAACATGAACTTTCAGTGTGCTGCTGTAACTGACAAAGCAAATGTAATCCTTATATCTACAAGCAGGAAAATATCAAGCAGCAGTAGTAAGGGGGTATTACATCTAAATCTGGCAGTATGAGACCACTGCTCAAACATTGTGTCAAATTCTGGTGCCCAGACTTTGCAGTAGAGATTGAAGGATTCAGGAAAAATTTTCCAGCAGTACTTCAGGTCTGGAATTGTGTCTTAGTGTGAACATCTTTAGGCTCTCAGTATACTGAATGTATCCAAGAGATAAGACTTGACTTGATCATAATCAATAGTACTTCTCTGAGGAAGATACTTCTGATAGTACATGGTTTTTAAATCTATCCAAAAGATATATCCACTACACCCAGTGGTCAGAAGCTGAAGCAGATAATTCCAGACTAGAAAAAGGTGATTATTGTTTTAACAGACAAGGTAATAAATAATTGGAACAATTTACCTAGCAATAAAGTAGATTTTACATCACTTGAAGTCTTTAAATCAAGTCTCAGGGCATGTCTACACAAGATGAGTAAATGCACATTAGCCTAAGTTACTGCATTTTATGGTCATGTGTCTACACATGCACGTCTTTAAAGCACATTAACTTAGGCTAATCAGACATAAATTTTATACCTGCAGGGGTTCCTACAGTGCCCTGGTTCCTTCTGGTAGGTGTGTGGCTGTCGTGGAGTGTAGGTGGGAGGGGGCCTGCTGGGGCCAGCAGAGTCAGTACTATGGCCAGCAGGAGCATGGCGTGGGCTGGAGGTTCTGGGCTGTAGCAGTGGGGTGCTGGGTGTCACTGGCAGGGCCAGGAGCAGGGACAGGACCATGGCCAGGCGCAGCCCTGGTATGGGGAGGCAGGATAGGCAAGGAGGGAGCTGCCACATGCTGCCCCTGTACTGGGCATGCAGCTCCTGGGCAAAAAAGGGGCTGGCCAGGGATCAGAATTTCCCAGATGACTGCCAGATGCTGGCAGCTGGCTCTGGCTTCATCATGGCTGCCAAGTGCTGCCAGCCATATGGCCAGAGGCTGGAACTCCCCCTGGTGGCCACAGGGGCACATAGCAGGGCTTTAGGTACTTGCGTTAATGTTAGTGCCCAGTCCAGGAACTGGGCACTAACATTAGTGCCAAGACCCTGCACATGTAGACACCTGCCAAAAATGGCTTAATTTGCATTAAATTTAGTCACACTTAAATGCACATGTAGATGTGCCCTCAGTGTCTAAGATATATGCTCATGCTCAAACATAAGATCTAATACTATTGCAGAAATCACTGGGTGAAGTTTTTTGATCTGTTGTGTAAGAAGTCGAATCTGGTGATTGTAAGCTCTTTTGCCCCTAACATTTATATATGTATTAATCTTTTCCATTTTGCTTATACTACTCACTCTCTCACTTCCTCTGCTGCTATTTAATTCTGTGTAAAAAAAGTTTGGGACATTATGTATATGAAAGACATCATGTATGTCATATGTTCCTGTGATAAAATGTATTTGGATGTCAGGGAGGATTGGCATTCAACATTAGGATCTAGCTATGACCAATCCTGTCAAAACTTCCTATCTTTCCCAATGACCTGTTATACACTTAGGAATTACATTCTGTATTTCCAGTGCTAGGATGGCTATGATTTATGCTGTTCATGCTGAATGCCTTGGGTTTGCATTTTAATCTTTTTCTGGCCACTAGATATGCTAGCTCTCATTGCTTCACTGGAATAAAGATGTTAAGTGTGCAGTATGGAAAATGAAAGACAAGAAGCAGTGTGGTTAAAAATGACTGGAAACATGCTGGATGATGTGTCTGTCTTTGTAATATATATCTAAGAAGATAAATCTGACCATGGGTTTGAAGAAGGAGAGTGGCCCAGGTTAGATTTATTAATGGTGGGGGAGACTGCTCAATCACCTTAAGTTTGTATGAAAAAGTTATGAATTTTTACAAGGAAGGGAGAATGGAGGGAAGAAGAAAAAAGGTAGATAGATAGATAAGGGCTGGCATTGCTTTCAAAAACTTCTCTGTGTCAGATTTATGCAGCTGTCACTGTAGTTGGGGAGCAGGAGCAGATGGAGCAGGGTGCACGTGTGCCACACGTGTAACCACCTTGCCTCAGTGGCAAAGGCAGGAGCTGCAGAGAAGACAGCGGCAGAGGCAGCAACAGATGATTTCCCCCTAAGATAAGTGGGGCAGAGGGTACAGCGCAGCTGAGGTGGATCTGGAGGGGAAGTCCTCCAGAGCCCTCTTAGCTCGCCCGGCAGGGAGCTGCACTCCCGAGCTATGTGCGGGCAGGCAGACTGTGGGGGGGGCAGGATCTAGCGGGGGCCTTTCCCCAAAGCTGGGGAGCAGCTCCGGGGGCCTTTTCCCCAAGCAGGGGGGCCTTCCCCCAAGCAGGGGGAAGCTCCAACTAGCCCCTTAGGGTGGTAATCCTTCTTTTTTTTTTTTTTTTTTTTTAGATTCTCTTAAAATATCTTGGCTTCCCTATTTGATGATTTAAACTAACTGAAGGCAGGAGTATTCCAGCAGTATTGCTGAGGTTG
>NW_017728943.1:77538405-77547592 GCF_001723895.1 Crocodylus porosus | reverse complement strand
GCACCGGTCCTGGAAGCACTGCAATACCAGGTCAATGCATGGAGTGGACGGAGCACGCTCCGGTTCCACCACCCAATACCAAAAAGAATCTGCTCAACATGAGCGAAATGCAGGAACCCACTTTTGGATCATGACCCATACCACCTTCCAGATCATGGTGTCTCCCCTCTGTGATCCCACTGGGAGGGTCGGTAGGGGGCAGGGCTGCCAGCAAGCACTTCCAACTTAACAGGAAGGCCTGATTGGCTGAGGGTACAACTGCCGAAATTTCAAACCACGGGCTTTAAAAAGTCATGGTTTGAAATTCCCCTGGCAGTTGGGGAGCAGGAGCAGAGGGAGCAGGGTGCACATGTGCCACATGTGTACCCACCTTACCTCGGCAGCAAAGTCAGCAGCTGCAGAGGAGACAGCGGTGGGGGCAGCAACAGCTGCTTCCCCCTAAGGTAAGTGGGGCAGAGGGTACAGCACAGCTGAGGTGGATCTGGAGGGGAAGCCCTCTGGAGCCTTCGTAGCTTACGCCACAGGGAGCCATGCTCCCAAGCTGCGTGTGGGCAGTGCACACAAACAGTGCACGCAAACAGGTGAGCTCTGTAAGGGTGCACCAGTGTTTGGGCCAGCATTCGCGTAACGTGGGCATGAGGTAGCTGCCCAGACCGGCACCACCAGTGAGCAAAAGCAGCAGGCGCAGCTTTGCAGACGCGGAGTGCAGCTGCCAGGAGCCCTGCCTGGGCGTGGCTGCCTGCCATGGGCTCTTCTGAGGTCTCCACCCAGACGGAACTTATGGCAGGGTCGGTGGCCCCTTGCCCCCCTGTCTGTGGGGGGGCTTGGTGGGGTCCTGGGGGGGTGGAGCCTTGTGGTCCCCTTGCCTGTTCCTCTGCACAACTTAGGGCCCTGGAGGAGCAGGTGAGGGAGTTCCAGGCTGAGGTGAGCATGCTGAGGGGGATCAGGGATGCAGAGGATGAAATTGATGCCTATCTCTGTTCTCTGCAGGCCCACTAGCCCACTGTACAGCCCCCACAGGAGATGCATCCAATGCAGGAGTGCCAGAAGGTATCCAAATCCAGAGCTGCTAGGCCTAGAGTGGTGGAAGCTCCCCAAGTTCACCTGGGGAACAGGTTTGATGCCCTGGCAGATGTGATGGAGAAAGACAGTGAAATTGCTTCCAGTGTGGATGATGCCACTCCCCACATAATAAAGAATGGGTAGAGAGCGAACACTAGCAGGAAGAAATGCCGGGTCCTCATCATCGGAGACTCCATCCTACGAGGACTGGAAGTTCCCATCTGCTGGCCTGACCCCATGATGTGAGATATATTCTTCATGCCTGGGGTTCAGGTTAGACACATCACGGAGAGGATCCTGGCCTACATCCGACCTGCAAACCAGTACCCTATGGTTGTCATCCATGTGGGGATGAATAATGTGGCCAGGGGAAACCCTGACTGCATTATGAAGGATTTCAAGGCTCTGGGAGACAAGCTTAAGGAGACGGGGGCGCAGGTGGTATTCTCCTCTCTTCTTCCAGTGCGTAGGCGGGGATAGCAACACAAGGCCTGCATTGGCGAGGTCCACTGGTGCTTACACAGTTGGTGCCATGGGGGAGGCCTTGGGTTCCTTGATAATGACCCATGCTTTCAGGTAGGGGACTTGCTGGGGTGGGATGGGCTTCACCTCTCTCCTAAAGGCATGTGATCTTCTCTTCCAGGTTGGCTGATCTCGTACAGCGAGCTTTAAACTAGCATCGCTGGGGGAGGGGGCCACAGGAAGACAAGGAGATACTATCCAAGCAAGATAGGTGACAAACGCAAGGAGTGCCTAGGTAAGAAACAGGGGTCCAGACAGTCTCCCAAATCAGGGGGTGGCACATGCAGCTAGGCAGGGCCTTAAATGCCTATATACCAATGCTCATAGTATGGGGAACAAAGAGGAGGAACTCACCCTCAGAATAGCCAGTTCAGACCCAGACATAGTAGGGCTTACAGAAACGTGGTGGGATTCATCCCATGACTGGGCAGTTAGCATTAGGGGCTATAGGCTTTACAGGCAGGATAGAAAAGGAAGGAAAGGTGGGAGTGTGGTGCTCTATGTCAAGGAGCAATACACATCCTGTGCCAGCAAAATGGGGTCAGAGGGACAAGCTGAAGTGCTCTGGGTCAAGATACAAGGAGGTTGTGGGGAGAGGGATATAATGGTGGGGGTCTACTACAGAGCCCCCAACCAAGGGGAGGAGCTGGACCAGGAATTTTCGGACCAGCTTGCAGAGGCACTGAAGGCAAGAGATGGATGTAATTGTCATGGGTGATTTAAATTACCTGGACATCTGGGAGGAACAGTCAGCCAAGTCGGACTGTTCCAGGAGGTTCCTGGCCGAGATACAGGACCTCCACTTAATTCAGGAGGTGCACAGACCCACCAGAGGAAATGCCCTGTTGGACCTGGTCCTGGCCACAGGCGATGACCTGGTAAGGGGCCTCCAGATCCTTGACCACCTGGGTGACAGCGATCATCGCTTGCTGGAATTCACCATCCAGTGCAGGGTGTCAAGGGCCTGCAGCAAGTCAGTAGCCCTAGACTTCAAGAGGGCCAACTTGAATGAGTTGAGGAGATTAGTGGGAGAGGTGCTGGGGTTCTCAAGAGCAGGGGAGCTCAGTGCCTAAGATGAGTGGTCGTTTCTTAAGGAGATGATACTCAGGGCCTAAGGGGTGACCTTCCCATCAAAAAGCAAGGGGGGCAGGCGTGCCCAAAAGCCCCCTTGGCTCACCAAGGGTGTCCAGGGATGCCTGATTGCCAAAAAGGTGGTGTACACCCAGTGGAAGGGGGGTGCTATCTCCAAAGAGGAGTATACCTCCTCTGCTCGGGTCTTTAGGGGGGCTGTCAGGAAAGCTAAGGTGGACATAGAGCTAGGACTGGCATCCAAAGTCAAAGATAATAAAAAGTCCTTTTTCATATATTTAGGGAGGATGAAGAAAGCACTGGGAAATGTGGGGCCCCTGCAAGATCCTCTGGGCATTCTGGTGGTTGCGCCAGAGCAGAAAGCAGACCTCTTTAACCAATTCTTCACCTCTGTTTTCTTGGGCAGAGACAGGGACTTCCCCACCGTGATGCAAGACGGACTTGAGGGGAACGCCTCCAGACTTCAAGTTGGGGGGGCTGGGTTAGAGAGCTTCTGGAGGGGCTGGATGTGTTCAAATCAGCGACTTCAGATGCTCTCCACTCCAGGGTGCTGAGGGAGCTAGCAGAGGTTATTGCAGGGACCTTAAGCGCTCATGGTGCTTGGGCCAGGTGTCAGATGATTGGAAGATAGCCAACGTGGTCCCCATCTTTTAGAAAGGGAGGAGGGAGGACCTGGGCAACTATAGGCCCATCAGTCTTACCTCAATCCTAGGGAAAGTCTTTGAGAAGATCATCATGGAACACATTTGTGATGGGCCAGCTTCAGGGATGATGCTCAAGGGCAACCAGCACGGTTTCATTAGGGGCAGGTCATGTCAGACCAACCTGATTGCCGTTTGCAATCAGGTCACAAAAGCATTGGATGCAGGTGTCTTTCTAGACTTCAGCAAGGCCTTTGACACTGTCTCTCCCACCCCATCCTCTTTTAAAAACTAGGCGACTGTGGCATTGATGCCTACACAGTCAGATGGATTGCAGATTGGCTGAAGGGTCGTACTCAGAGGGTGGTGGTGGATGGGTCATAGTTGACCTGTGGAGAAGTGGGCAGCGGAATCCGCCAGGACTCAGTCCTTGGGCCTGCGCTGTTCAATGTGTTTATCAACGATTTGGACGACAGGGTGAAAAGCAACCTGTTTAAATTCACTGATGATACCAAAATTTGGGGTGAGGTGAGCACATTAGAAGGGAGGGACAGACTGCAGCAAGACCTGGATTGGTTACAGGGGTGGGCTAACGAAAACAGGATGCGCTTCAATAGTGACAAGTGCAGAGTGCTGCACTTGGGCAGTAGTAACCAGCAGCACACTCCCTTTTTGAGAGCACAGAAGCAGAAAGGGATCTTGGAGTCATTATTGCCTCCAAGATGAACATGGGCCAACAATGTGAGGTCACAGTTGGCAGGGCTAACCGCACCTTGTCATGTGTCCACAGGTGCATCTCTAGCATGGACAAGGAGGTGATCTTCCCCCTCTATGCAACACTGGTCAGGCCGCAGCTGGAGTACTGTGTCCAGTTCTGTGCGCCCCACTTCAGGAGGTATGTGGACAACATGGAGATGGTCCAGAGGAGGGCCACCTGCATGATCCAGGGACAACAGGGCAGACCCTACAATGAGAGACTGCAGGACTTGAACCTGTTCAGCCTTCACAAGCGAAGGCTGAGGGGGGACCTGGTGACCGTCTATAAACTCACTAGGGGGACCAGAAGGGTTTGGGAGAGACCTTGTTTCCCCTAGCGCCCCCTGGCATAACAAGAAATAATGGCCATAAGTAGTTGGAGACTAGGTTTAGATTAGACATCCGTAAGAACCACTTCAGGGTCAGGGTGGCTAGGATCTGGAACCAACTTCCAAGGGAAGTGGTGCTGGCTCCTACCCTGGGGGTCTTTAAGAGAAGGCTTGATACCTACCTGGAATCATTTGAGCCCAGTTTTTTCCCCTGCCCAGGCAGGGGGTCGGACTTGTAGAACTACAAGGTCCCTTCCGACCCTACTTCTGTGATTCTATGATCCATTTGCAATCCATCACAGAGCACTGGTGATGGCCACTATAGTTTCAGAAGTGATCAAATTCATATGATCACCTAAAAGCTCAGATGTTAATATGAGAATGGGTCTGTAAAAATGGATGGCCTTTGCTCTGATGAGCAAAGGATTCAGGAAGCAGACATATGCTCAACAGCTGCTCCCTATGGTAGGACAGTTCAAGGAGACTTTTCTCTGCTGTTACCTTGCATCTGGTATTTCTCTTCTCCAGCTAACCCTGATATACCAGAAGAACCACCCTAGGTGCGGTTTATAGCATTATGATACTATTAGCAAATTGCCTGTCAAGAGTGATGGGGGGGAGCTTCCTAACCTGAACCCCACCCATGCTGCTGCTGTTTCCCAGGGGTGGGAGTGGGTGTGTGGAGCATGCCTTGCCTTCCCCTCCATCCCACTTTGCCAGCACCCCATGCTGCCACCGCCTCCAAGGAGCAGTGCCGGGGCGGGGGGCGAGGCCCTCCTACGCCGTCACCTCTGTCCCTCCCTGTCATCATGGTGGCACTCCATTGTGATGCTGCTTCTTTTGCCTCCTGTCCGTAATGCTCTTGGAGCACTCTGATTGGTTGTTTCAGTAACCAATCAGAGTGCTCCAAAAGCATTATGGACAGACAGACAGATGGACTAAGCCTTTTATTATATTAGAATTTTTGGTCAGTAAAAGAAGTCTGCCTGCCTTCTTATGATGATTTACTGTGCAGTAAGCTACTTCACACTGAGCACGTCTACATGTGATGCACTATGGTGGCACAGCATCCATAGGAGTCTACACATGACCAGCAGCTACTTTGCTGTAGCAGTGCACTCCCTTGTTATAGCACACTGCTAGGGTGAAGCAGCTGCTAAAAATAACCATGTGCCACATGTAGGGTGCAGTATGGGTGGTGACTGTGCCATGCTTTAGTACTTCCAATGATCTTCAAATTTTTGCTCTCGTTCTTAATACGTGTTGCTTGTTCCTCTTTTGTTTGCTGTATAGGATAAAAATGCCTCTTTTGCTATCTGGGCACAGGAAACAAGGGAAGGACAAAGGCTTCTGAAATTTCACAGTAAAATCACAGCAGTTGTGTGCCTGAATGAGGTGTTAATGACATAGGTGCAATAAGTAAGCTGGTTTGAGGGTGTGATTGTGGGAAATATCAGAGCGATATAACATGATATGTTTAAATGAAGATATGTTTAAATTAGTCCTCTGCAGGTGAATGCAAATAGCAAATTTACTTGCCAGTAGTTACTGTGCAGTTTGAGCCCTAGAGCCATGTGCAGGGAGCCTGGGGTGACTGCTGCCCACTGCTGCCCCTGCTCAGGCTGCAGACCAGTTGTTCCAGCCTGCCTGCACCCTGGCACAGCTCCCTTGGCACCACAGTGCTGCGTGGCTGCTAGGGCCAAACCATCCAGGCCTACATGGTGCTGCAGGCTCCTGCCAGACCTGACAGCACCTGGGCCCAGCTGCAGCCAGCTCCTGGCCACTGAGGCCAGTTCCAGCTGGCCACAGCAACCCCCAACAGCCTGCCCAGACCTGCAGGTCATCACCTTGCAGTGCAGCTGCTAGTCCCACACTGTACCCCTGTGCTGGGCACTGCAGGCAGCTGCCCAGGCCTGGCATCAGCAGGAGAGGTGCACAAAGGCCTGGAGACCTGGTGTGGGAGCCCTGATGGCATCATCACTTATGCCACATGCCACTTACTGGGGCCCCAACTGGTCAGCATGGCAGTGCCAAGGCCTTGTGGGCACAGTGGTTTACCATCACCAATGACAACTTCCAGTCAGGGAGTGCCTGTAAGTTCATGCCTTTTCCACAGCAATTGTATGCTATCTTTGTGTCCCAGGACACAGGCTACAGCAATGTTGTGTATTACAGAATAGGTGGCCTGCCTGAGCCCCAACTCTGGCCTGGTACCCATGATGATGTGTCACTGGGCGAGGGACCCTCAAGCTGCCAGCAGCCCATCCCACTGAGCTCCCCACCCTCAGGCTCCTCCAGCAGCTTGGAGAGCTCAGGCCAGCACTTGCCTTGACAGCTTTGCGACCTCAGCCCCAGCCTCAAGTCAAAGCTTGCCATGTGACTGCCAGCCATCAGCATCACCATCTCCTCCCTCGGGGGAGCCCTCTCCAGGCACCCACATGCCATGCTCCTCTGACTTATGAGTCTGCTGGGAGATGCACACCATCGCTGCCAGTCAGGACTGACCAAAGGCACTGGGCATACTAGCCCTGCCCATGTGGTAAGCCCCGCACTGAGGGAAGGGCCCTCCCTGCCCCAGCCCCAGCCCCAGCCCCTACACCTGACCTCTGCCTCCAACACCAGGCCCTGTTCCTGCTCCCCACGTGGCCTGGTTGTGCTCCCTTGGCCCCCAGGTTCCACCCCACAGCACACAGGGAGGCAGGAGACAGTACAAAACTTTACTGAGTAGCCTGTGCCCCCACAGCTAGGCAGGCACAGGCCTCTCACATGCTGAGGAATGTGTTGATGCTGACAGCGATGTCCTCTTCAGTTGCTGGGGACATGGACATGTAGTGCAGCCACAAGTAGCCCTCAAGGCAGCAGTGGAGGTTGTGGGGATTTACAGGCTTGCCTACCACACTGTTGAAGCTGATGCCTTCGGGGGTGCACCCAAGACACCATGACTATCAGCAGCTGCAGAGCATAGGGGGTTGGGCAACCCTCAGTCCATACAAACAGCTCCTTGCACTGTGCCCAGGACATGCACAACAGAAGCAAGCTCAAGGCACAGCACCAGCATGGGGTGGGGGGCGGGTTCTGGCCCTGGGGTGCCTCCCTGGAGAGGTTCCCTGCAGGGATGGCAGGGATATGGGCAGCTCCACATCCCAGTCATCCGGGAGCCCTGCACTTCTGAAGCCTGGGTGCCATGGGCTTTGCAGAAGCACAGGGAACAGGCTCGTTTGCAGAAGAAGAAGGAAGGGGAGAGGTCTGAAGCCACTGCAGCAGGTGCTACCAAAAGCCTGACCTGTCCAGGCCTGGGAAGGAGGTGGGGCAGGCAGCACCCAGCACCCTGTGGCCTGCCAGCCTCTGGGAAGTGAGCAGGGGTGGAGAGATTGAGCCAGCAGGGCCAGCACCATGGCCAGCAGGGGCCTGGAGCACTGGGTGTCTTTGCAAGGGACAGGAACTGGAGCAGCCATAGTGCAGGGAGGCAGAGGCTGTAGTGAGTGAGCTGCCATGTGCTGGCACTGTTCTCTGCATGCATCTCCTGGCTAGAAAAGCAGCTGGCTAGGGAGCATGGCTGCCTTGAAAACATGGTTGCCATCCGCTGGCAGGCGCAACTGGAGCCTTGAGCTCCCCCTGCAAGTGGCAGTGACCAATTGCAGGGATGCAGGAACTAGGAACAGTTCACTGCTAGGAACAGCAAATCTTCTCCCATGTCCCTGCATGTGTAGATGCTTGCCTGGGAGTGTTTACTTATGAGTAGTTTACTCACAGGTAGCTGGTCCCAGGTCAAATGCATGTGTAGATGCACACCCTTTGCACTATATTTTGTTTGCATTCTGACTGGTCCTCCTATGTGGCAGTAAGTTATTACTTAGTGTATGCACAAGGACAGAAAGTGAACTGCACAGTCAGAAACATGTTTCTAACTTGTTTTGAACTATTTCTGTTCTCTGGCTACAGGAAATGATACAGATCAGGACAGCAAGGCTGCTAGAGGTTTCAGGTGTTGAAGGTCTGAAGATGGGTAAAGAAAAATTGATGGGGGAAAAGAGAATGTAATTGAGCAATGTAACTTTTCTGAGAGGTTAGAGAGAGAGTAAATATAACAAAATGTCTTCAGAGGGTTACAGGCTCAAAACCAAGACAGAGAGAGCCAGGGAGCAAGACGAACCTCAGGCAGTAAGAGAATCTAAGTGACTTCTAGCTAGAGAGAAAAATAAAAGGCTAATCAAAGACAGTAATAAAATCTGGGAGTAGAAATAGATACAAATTAGGGCTGGGCAAGCACTGATAAAGGAAAATCCTCTATAAGATAGAATTGGTAGAGATAACATAGTTGTTGGGTGGGATCTGGAACAAGATAAATCACTTTTGTCCTGACTCATATTGAGGGGTGTATATGTGTGTTTATGATATGTGATTTCAGTATTCTGGATATTTAATATATCTAACACCCTAATAGTCTTATTGCCTTGCCATAGCGCAGAGACCATTTAGGACAGACATAGTCCAAATATGGTTCGTGGACCAAATATGTCATCAAATTCTGTAATGTTACCAATAATTTACCTTTTCTTTGTTGGCTGATAGTGGCCAAAGGCCCCAGCCTACAATGTTCCTTTTGGCCACATAGCCTGAGAATGAAGGTGACCGCAAGCTTTTCAGGTCTGTATAAATTAGACGGTTCTGGTCACAGTCTGCTCTAGTTGGGCAAAATATAGTCATCTTTAGCTTTATGCAATCCCAAAGAGTCATTTTGCTGCAGGATTCCTGGTTATCCAAATTACATTGGGGGTGGGGAGTGGG
>NW_017728943.1:77531966-77538305 GCF_001723895.1 Crocodylus porosus | reverse complement strand
GAGGGTAAAACCAAGGAACTTGATTTTTTGCCTCAGCCCATTTTCCTTACATTTGTAGTCACTGTTGGTGCCTTTCACTTTTTACTGACATTTAATCAAATCTAAAGAGATCCAGTTGAACACAAGATAGTACATAACAGACAAGACCAGCTCTTAGAATATGGATTGTGCATCTCCTTCTGTTTCTTGGACCTATAACTTTATTCAGAGACAGAACATTTTCTCAGAACCTGAAAATGCATGGTTGATCCATCCATCCCTACTAACTACAAGGTGACCATGTTATTTTCTTGTGGGAGAAACAGAGAAAGCGAGAACAAGTTCTAAAGCTAATTCATTCTATCTGTAGAAAAATCTATAACAATTAAAAGAATCCACCAAAGAGAAAGAATAACCCAGGAATGTGTTAGGATCCTCATCCTTAGCCATAAGTATTTGCATCCTATTTAAAAATTCAAAAGGTGCATTGGCATCTAATATTAGTTCCAGTCTTTTACTAAAAAGATTTAACGGTCCACAATTCAATTTGAAGTGAAAGAATCCCCCAAACGACTTTTTATAAAGTCTTTTGGAGACCAAAGTCAATATCTACAGGCCTTTTGAGATGCAGCTATTGATTACCTGTCTAAGCCAATGAGCATTAAAACCCAAGGAGATTCAGGAGTACATCTCACTGTTACAAAACCTTGCACCTAATAAAATTGGCACATATTGACTGGCCCATGGTAAAACCCAGTATATAAATAAAATATGTCTTATTCTTCTTCTGAGACCTAAGTGAAGTTTTGTAGTATCCAACAACCTGTAAACTAACAACATTCTCTATTGTGTTGATAGGCCCTGATTTGTACTGTGAGGTGTTTCAGGAGCTAGAGTGAAAGTCTTTTACATGATGAGGAGAAATACACCAAACTGTGAAAGTCACTAACTCCTTTGTCTTTTAATATGCTGGTCTTTTGTCTTCTTAACTTGTAAAATAACGTTATCTTGGGTTTTTGTATCCCCTTCAATTTCAAACAGCTTTGTAAAAAAATAAAGTGTCTGCATTCATAGGTATCACTCATCCCCCTCTCAGATGAAAACACTTGAGTAATTACTTTATCCCTTTTTTGAAGGTAGGAGCCGTTTAATAGTATCAGCAGTTTATAGCAGGAAATGAGGAAGAACAAGTGTGTGAAATCTAAATTTGGAATTCATTCCAGCATGAAAATAACCACACTAGTCAAATAAATAAAAAGACCATACAAGACTTTAATGGCTCTTTAAGTGTCGGATGTTGGGTTGGTTTTTCACTGATAACCACAGCCCTAGACTCCAGTTCAGTACTGATTCAGTGAGACAATGGCCATAGCTCAGACTGCACGGAGGGATTCACTGGGGCATGCAAACACTCTCACCATTAACTAGGAAGCTCAGAATTTTTTTGTAAGACTTCCATGCTCTTCTGCTCAGGGTACAATTGATATGAACTAATCACTAAATTTGAGGTCAGGAAGAATTTTTTCTCCAAGGTCAGTTTGGCAAGGACAGGTGTTTTTATTTTTTTTTAATTCCCTCTGTAGTGTGGCTCCTAGAATCAACTGAGAAGATATTAAACAAATAATTGGTTTGCAATTTTAAATGTTATAGTTTTTTTACATTAAAAAAACATTTAGAATTTTCTGTAGACTCACTCCTTCCCATTTTCTCACTTTTTCTCCTTTTTTTCCATTCAAAAAGTAGGGGAAAGTATTTTAGGGGAAAACAAATCAAACTATAAAACTTTCTTTAAGATTTTTAGAAATGTTTTGCCATTTTTGCAGTGGAAAGTAAATTAAAAAGTGTCAGATGGATTTTTTTTTCTCTCTCAATTTAGCTTGGTCATCTACTTTTTACCCCAGAAAAGGTAAACAATAAAAAAACAAGAAATACCCCCAAAACTGAGAGAAAGTAAGGATTTTTTTCTCTATTTGAGAACAAAAAAAGAAAAATGTTAGAATTTTAGAACTGAGAATTCTAAAATGTAGAACTTAGAACTTGGTGCAATGAAAAATATTGCCAGATGATATTTTTCAGTGAAAACCAAGTTCCTTATTTAAAAATAATTCTAAAGGGTTCAATAAATCTGTTCAGAAGTTGTGCCTGACAATTTGCTGAAGCCCACACTAGAGACTGATAGGAAATTAGTGTGCTCCTTTCCCCTGAGGAATAGAAGAATATTGCTGCATTCTAGCAGTGAAAAGATTCTCAGAGGTTCATGAAGACAGTGAAATTGGTTCAGTGAAGTTGTTCTCTCAGCAACTCTTACTGATATATCTTCTGAAGATTCTGGGTAGAACCTGTACTATCAATCAGGTCCTTATTAGAGGAGGAATTGCTGGGCATCAGGGTTGCTCAATACTTCCCTTAATAAGACCATGGTTTCCATTTCTTGATCTTTGTTAAGCTTTTGCCATTCCCCATGCTGGCCAGCTATATTGCCATTATTTTGAGTTCAACAAAGATATTGAGCATGCTCCATTTGAGGCCTGTATGCACTGAGAATGGCCTTGCTTGCAGTTGTTTGGTCAGCTTATTGTAGGGCACTGAGATACAGTGCACTAGAAAAAAAAGCAGAAATATGGCAGACTAAGCATTCAGGCAGGAATTTTCAATACAGAGAGCTAAAAGAAGCTAAAAGAAGAGGCACACATTTTTTTTAATTCCTTGGCTGCAAGAACTCTTTGCTTTCCTTTTCTATTTTTTTCGTGTTGTAGAACAGGGTTCTCCAACTGGTGGTCCATGGGCCCCTAGCTAACTGCTACTTCCCCCATCATTCTGGCTATATTAGGTCAGACCCAAGACATCTAGCCCAGGATACTGTATCTGAGATTGACAAGTAGTGTATCCTTTACGCAGGGATTCTCAACTAGGGTGCCATGGCACTCTGGGGTGCCTTCAGATCCTTTCAAGAGCACTGCAGAGTGCCATACAATGTTAGCACTGTTAGGTATGTATGGGGTTCAAATTACAGGGGAGCTCAGAGGGGCTGATCCCCCCCATAAGAGACAAGAGACCCCCTTTAAGATTTGAAAATCATAACCTGGGGGGCATTGACAATGCCTAGGGGTAGCACAGCGGAGGGGGGGAGCACATGCCCCCCCTGAGAATGTTGGTGCCCCCTCTCACAGCAAGTGCTCTGACTGGTAGGGGGGCATGGACAGTGCTAGTGCCCCTCGCGAAATTGGCTCCACTGGTGGCAGAAGTGCCAGCACTTCCACAGCTGCCATGCCACATGCAGAAGTGCTGACACGTCCGCCGCCACAGTGCTGCCAGTGTGTTTGGTGACTAGCCATTGGGGTGCCCGCTCCCATGGTTGTGCCCTGGTGGTGCCCCCCCAGACTTGGGAGGCACCAGTCGTCTATGCTGGGGGATCTCTGATTTTATTAGGGCATTGTGACAGGCAGCCCAATTCTTTTTGCGGACCCTCCCCCCACCAAGAGTCAACATGTAATTTGAACCCTGGGTATTCAAACATGATTCACAAATTAATTCTAGAGATTTCAAAAAGGAATCCATAGCGTTGAAGCCATTCTGCCCTATTGTGGTCTTTCTGAGTTCTTTGTAACAAAAAGATTGTTCTTTTATTTTTCTGTAGTCAGAAATCAAGTGAAAACTAAGTACTGACATTTTCCAAGGGGTACTTTGAATTTAGTGATAGGTACCTTGAATCTAAAAAGGTTGAGAACCACTGCATTACAGGAAGGGAAGAGGATAAGAAACAGTACATGTATAAAGTAATCAGTCTCCTGGCATGTCCTCCCCATCTCTCAGGGTTATAATCTGCCATAAAGTGTTAGGAAGCTAATTCAGCAGTAGGGCTTTGGGAAATACTATTATCTGTTATCATTTACTCTTAAAAACTATGAAAAATTTCCATTTTATTTGTCCCTGCTGCCATTTTATTGATTTAACTGTAGCTACAGGGTCTTACCAGGGATTCAGATGGCCAGTTCTGATCTGGTAAAGGAGATTCCATGACTCGAAACTCCTCAGCCTTATTCAACCACACCAGAGTTTTCTCCTTCTCACCCACTGAAAATCTTATTTCTCTATTTTGGACATTAATCCAGCCCAGAGAGAATTACTTATAGCTTTTTGAGATTAGAAATCACTGCAAAAATATATTTACTTATTTCGTATTTTGATGTTGGACAGGAAAAGATCATTATGGGATTAGGCCCTTAGCATCATAATCTGATGACATTTTATCTTCTCAAGACACAGTTATTCAGAATTTTTCAAACTTAACTTTTTGTGTGCCACAAGAGATAACAATATGCCAGTGGAAATTGGGTTTGATCAGTGGAAAATGCTTCAACTTCAGTTTCTGTAGGCTGAAAAGAAACCCTGGAGGGCTAGTGGAACAAATTTTAAGAAGCAAAGACCATCTGTTCCATTCTGTGACACCAGGTAGAATGGGCTTTCTTAGGATAAGGAGAATTTTTTGCTATGGAACAACAGATTTCTAATTTTTCAGCCAGATTTCAGATTTGAGGAAGAAGTAGGATCCACTAATTTCACAGGCAAAATTATGGTATGCATGGTAGGGGAAGTTGAGCAGACAGCCATAGACAACACCCTCTGGTCCAGTAAGAGAGTAGGGGGGTTGGTGGAGCTGAGGTTGCTGCCTATTTGACCACAGGTAAATCGAGTGAGTTAAAAAAGGTTCGTCTGATACAGATGACCGTGATCCATGCCCAAGAAAGGGGGAAGAGCCAACTTGAGATGAACAGGGCTAGGACTGCACAAAAAAGATGCCAGAGGTGAACATTAGACAGCAATCTTGGGATTGTGCCTACTGCTTAAAGAAGAAGACATCAAGGAAATAGTCAGCTAAACTGAAGGAGCTGTGCTGGAAAATCTGGAAGCTACTGTCTTCTCTTTATCTATAACACAGGCAGTACCAATGGCTCTTTCCCATCATGTCTTCTCTGAAATCTTGCCATGCCTAACAGTCCCAGTCATGATTAGGAAGGAGCTGAGGGAGAGGCATGTTCTCATACCTATGTATTCATTAATGTCTTCATTGATTTTGCCAAAAATAGAAAATGCTGGTCCGAGTTGTGGCTGTTGTTAGTTGTTTCTAAGTGTCTGTCTATCTTAGGTGCTTTGTGGCCCCTATCGTCATAGTGTCTAGGCACCTCATGACCCTTAAAGTATTTGGTTTTTGGAAGTAGAGTGGATGACAAATTGAATGGGCTATGTCACTTTCCAAAGGGTGCACAGATAGTCTTTAGCAAAGCAAAGGGCTGGAGCCAGATATCTCAAGTTCTGACTTAGTTTCCTGACTCCTGTACTAACCTACCTCTCTACAGATACCCAACTATTAATAGAGTGAGAACAACTGACTTATTTCATACAGGATCCTCCAAACAGTGACAGGAAGGCAGCACTTTTTCTTCACCATTGGTAGGGACTAGATTACAATTAGCAAAGCAGGCTACTATGGCTCAGTGCCCATTATGCAGTCCCCAGAGTAATCAATTCCCCCAGGAGAGGAAATGGAAATACATCCCATTATTAAGCCCACTGCTCAATGTAAAATCAAGTGAGCTTTCTAAAAAAAAAAAGGAATCCAGTTAACTTTAAGTCTCAGGCATGTAATCTGTTTGGTAGGCAGAGGTCTTGCTCTTTACCACAAAACCTTGTTTATTGCTGTCATAAGGTGTGACACAGAGGAAAACTGAGATGAGAGTGAACTTAATTTTCTAGACCTGGACACATAACCCAGTCAGGATTTCAAAGGTTAATTAAAACCTCTGACACCTGACAGGGGTCATCATGCAAGGGACTCCTGTGGTTGCCACTGTAGTCACCTTATAAAAGCATGGATCAGAGGTTTGGTGATCATTATTTGCTTGTGGTAAATTTTGTCTTTGAAAAAACAGAAAGCAATGAGAGAAAGTCTCTAAAAATAGGAAACCTATTGTAACAATTATGTATATTTCCAGGCTGAACATCAGGGCGACTACATGGAAAATGAGATGAAACAGCCCTCTGTTTGTTAGGGCTGTGTGAAGCTTCGGGTGCTGATTTGATTTGGAGATTTGGTTCGATTCAGATGCCGAATCTCTGAAACCAAATCAAATCAGGAGAACAGTAAAAAGGTCAGAATTGATTCGAAGCTGTCTGGATCAATTCAGAAAAGATTCAGAGAGCTTCAGAGACTTGGGCAGTCCCCGCTTGCGGCAACAGGGAGCTGGACCCGCCGGACTCCATGCTGGTAAGCAGGGGGCAGGGGAGGGGGTGCTGGAGGAAGGGGAAAGAGGACCATGGGGGGAACCCCACCAGGCCCCATCTGATGCCTGCTCCCCCAGG
>NW_017728943.1:77516212-77531771 GCF_001723895.1 Crocodylus porosus | reverse complement strand
CAGCGCAGGGCAGCAGGGATCGCCCCCCGCTGGGCAGGAGTCGGTGAGTGGGGGCTTTTTTTTTTTTAAAGAGCTGGGAGCTGGGGCTGGGAGCTTGTGCAGAGTCTCCCATGCAGTGCAGGTCAGTGGTGGGGAGGGCAGTAAGGATTGTCCCACCATCACCTGGCAGGAGCTGATGATCCCAGGGCTTTTTTTTTTTTTTTAAAGAGCCAGGAGCTGGGGCCAGGTGGGGCAGCCATTGATGGGGCGAGGAGAGCAGGTGGGTGGTGGGACCTGTCCAACTTGGAGATTTGGCCTATTTGGCAGCCTCTGGATCTCTGATTCAGATTTGGCTGAATTTATTCGGGACAGTGATTCAAATTACTGAATCGAATCACTGTCCCCGAAATTGGCAAATCCAAATCCGAAGAGAATACTAGCCGCTTCACACAGGCCTACTGTTTGTGCTGTAACCAAGTTCTACTAAAGTCTTTCAGGATCTCATGAAAGAAGGCAGACAAATTAAATGGAAATGGGAAAGGTGATGAATATAAAATGGAAAAAAAAAGATTTGTCCACTAGTGCTACTTGTTTAAACCAAATATTTGGAAGTTCATTTCAGTAATATAATTCCAAGCTCAAATGTTTATAGCTTTATCTTGGTAGTCATCCGTTTATGCTCAGTATAACAAACTCCTCTAGTTGGAGAATGGCAACAACAGGCTTTCATCCTGATATCCATGGAATTCAGGCAAACATTGAGGCAAAACTCATTTGTAAGATATGTGCATGAAGTACCAGTAAGCTTTTGTACAGTGCTCATAGACTTTTTTCTCACCTATCCAGTATGCCTGAATTTCTTCCTCCCACAACTAGCACTTGCTTTACTCAGTAAGAAAACCATGGTTGTTCAGACAAACTAAAGTACAGAAATGACAGACCCTTTTGTACTGGAACAGTAAGCATTTGCAGGATGTATACCACCCAGTCTGAGCATCATTAATGAAACCAAAGATAATAGTTAATGGTTTTACTGCCACCTTCATAAATCTACAATAAAAGAGCAATCTTATTTTCTTCTCTTCAAGATGCAACTAATTTCCAAGGATCTGAGTAAAAAAATGGTACTCCAAGAGTTTAATGAAAAGAAAAGGTTGCTTATTGTGCTGTAATGACAACTTCTAAGGAGGAAAATGTAATATATCGCCAAAAGTGTGCCAAAAACAGTGTGTTGGTTGCTAAGATATGGTAAATACCAATTTTCTATTGAATTTTCTCTCTCTCTCCAGTGGGATAAATGCTAATTTTTAACACAGTGAACTCTAAAATAAAATTTGCTGAATGATTTTCTACAATGCTTCAAACCAAAAAAGCTTTAATGTGGAGAAATAACAAGTCGTAGTTGCCTGAAGCCCTAGGAGTTTGATTTCTCAGCCTGCTTTGAATATGACCACACATGCAAATGAAGGGTTTTCATACAGATGTGGTTAGACAAACACATATTAGACAAGATGCCAACAAAGTGGAGTGTGCAGTCATCTGTATGCACAGTAAGCATGCTATTATACAGCCAATTTGAGGATGAAAATTTGGTCCCATACGTTTCTTTTTGGAGTTAAAATGGTACCTGGACTGAAGATGTACTAGGTCATTTTCAATTCTACTCCTGGAATTCTTTAATTAATTCCGACTGTTAAATTTTCTATTCTTTTCTATACAGATACTTATCTTATCAACATAATAGCTGAGGATCTTCTTGTAGTGTCTTAAGTTGTATGGCTAATACGTTTCTCATCTGCTTTTACTTCAGAAAAGAGGTTTGTCCTTAACAGCCTTTATTTCTCCTCTTTTTCTCACAGTCTGGTCTAACACTGTCTTACCTTTCAGCCTGTTAACTTTTTCTCTATGATTTTTCTGACTTCATCCTCAGTATTGGCCCCTGTCCTTTATTTCCATGACCACCACAGACTTCAGCAACTATACTAGTTACATGTCTGACCCCTTCTTGTTCTCAGCTCTTTGGATGTTCCTTATGCTCTATCAGCACCATCCGTTCTGGAGTTTATAACCTTGATCTAACCATTTTGAGCTCTTTTTCTTCTCTTTCTTTGTATAGGCCAGACTCAAACACTGTCTCACTTGTACCGCTTTATTTTACTGTGCTTGCAGTGGAATCAATCTATTCATACTGGAGTATTCAGCATGTGTTCCTCTGGCCTCTGGTGCCTTCGTATCTAAAAAGATTTTGCCAACTTTATTATGAAGAGCAAAATCACGGTCTTCACCTGTCTAGATGACTTGGACCTTCTTTGAAGTAGGCAGAAAGATAACGATTACTAATTTCCTAATAATGTTCTTGCTGCTATTTGATCAGTCATCACTAAGGTACCCTATTAGGATTCAAATGGCCTAAGTACATTTCCTGATTTACTTGGCCACAGGTTTCTTTTATGACACTGGGCAAGTCCATCTACCCTGTTCTCCATTCTTGTTCTGTAAAATGAGGATAATACCTCCCTTCCTCACAGAAGCATTGTAAGTATAAAATCCATTCATGACAATGTTAGTTAGGCAATTGTCAAACCTTCTGGATTATGGTGAATGCATGAGAGGTCACCAGGACCCTTGAGGTATACATGTAGGTAGGAGTATAAAGGGGTGGAGGCTGCCCAGACTTTTCATCCCCACTTTAGACCACAAAAATAGTATCCTATGAACCTCCTGGATAATACAGTAGTAAAGACCATGTAATTATACAGCTAGAGCTAACTGATTTGCAGACAGAAGAAACTACATACTGACAACTTTAGTGTTCTCTTACCAGTTTTACTTACTCACTTGAACTCTGATACTCAACTTCAGTGTTCTCATACTAGCTTGATAAAGTTCATAAAAAAGATGAAAGTCCCAGGGTGAGCCATATAATATCTATGCTTCTTTATCCTGCTGGTTCCAGAAAATCATCCTTTGCCACAATGTTTATTTCATAGGAAAAACTGACACCTGTCATGACTGGTCCTGATACAGTTAGGTTAATCACTGTTTCCTGGCAGTATATACAGGTAGTTGCAGTGATAGAATTATAACCCTGGTAGGTAACATTGGAAGTCAAGCTGATTCAATTGTAGGCAGGATACTCAAAGAATAATGAAAGAAAAGGCATCGCAGGGAGCAGTGGACAAATTGTCTGTGTGTGTGTTTCTAGCCAGCAGAAGATGAGGTCATCATTAACAGCAAGATGTCTTACAAAGATAGCTCCCTGCAGGAAAGATCAGGGGCTTATCATGCTGCTGTGCTGCATCACTGGGGATTTTAAAAGTGAGAAGAAAGTATGAGATGCTTGCCCAAAGATTAACGTTAGAAAGGAAGTATGGGTCAATTAAGCCCAGGCAAGTTTTAATTAAATAGATCCAGCTTTGTTTAAATGCTGAGACCCCATCTCCTGACTGCTTTCTACGGTCTTACTCTTTTGATGAGACCTAGACAAAAGACCATATAAAAATACTGGAGGAGGTTGCAAGAACAAGGGAAAATAAGCCCTTCCCCTGAGAATGCCCCAGTATAGCTTGTTTTCCTGTGCTTTCTGAGGCAGGGAATGTTTCTTGATCAGTATTACATGCATTGCCAGCCCCCGTCTATCATATCATATCATATCATATCATATCATTGAATGTGCTCGCAGTGATCTTTGCTTATGAGGCAGAAGATACTTTTTCATTCCAACTTTCTGTTTTGCAAGGATCTCTGTTTAAAAGTTGATTTTTGTGCTGCATTTTCACAGGTTGGTTTCATCCATAATAAACAGCAGTTCAACGTGCTCAATCAGACCAAAAGCATAGTCAATTACAGCTGTTACTGAGTTATGTGAACAGCAAACCCCTTGGCTGTCTGGTGCCTCCTGAGGACACTTGTCAGTGTCCCGGGGGGGGCGATCCCCTAGCGGCCGATTGCACTGACGGGGGGGGAGGAGTGGCGGTCAATTACACTCACTCCCATGGCCACTTCCGGAAGTGGTGTGGCCACTTTTGCTGGCAGCCCCGCTCCCCAGCTGGTAGTTGTTGGGGGGCACCAGTGCTCCTGCCTGCCCCCCCCGCCTGCTGGCTAAATAGGGAGTGTAGCCAGGAAGGGGGTGCACCAATGCTCTCAGGGAGTACACATGCACCCCTGGGCACCCTCTATGTGTCATAGATTTATAGATGCTGGGGTTAGAAGGGACCTCAACAGATCATTGAGTCCAACCCCCTGCCTAGGCAGGAAAGAGTGCTGGGGTCAGATGACCCCAGACAGATGCCTGCCCAGCCTTCTATTGAAGACCCCCAAGGTAGAGGAGAGCACTACCTCCCTTGGAAGCCCATTCCAGCTTTTGGCCACCCTTACTGTGAAGAAGTTTTTCGTGCTAAGTAGCCTAAATCTGCTCTCCGTCAGTTTGTGACCATTGTTCCTTGTTACCCCAAGAGGCACCCTGGTGAACAGAGCATCTCTGATCCCTTGCTGCGTCCCCCTAATGAATTTCTGATGGCCAAAAAACCACCTCTCAGCCTTCTCTTGTGGAGGCTGAAGAGGTCCAGGTCCCTCAGTCTCTCCTCATAGGGCTTGTCCTGTAAGTCCCTAATCATTCAAGTGGCCCTCTTCTGGACCCTCTCAAATCTATCAACATCCTTCTTGAAGTATGCTGCTCAAAAGCAGACACAGTACTCCAACTGAGGTCTGACCAATGCTGCATAGAGAGGAAGTATCACTTCTTTGGTTCTATTTGTCATGCATTTACTGATGCATGATAAAGTGCAGTTAGTTTTGTTGATGGTTTTGTCACACTGATGACTCATATTCATCTTGGAGTCCACTATGACTCCGAGATCCCTTTTCATTTCTGTCCTGCTGAGAGGGTCACTTCCCAGCCAGTAGGTGTGCTGGATATTTTTGCGCCCGAAGTGCAACACTCTGCACTTGTCCTTCTTGTACTACATTCTGTTGTGTGCTGCCCACTTTTCTAACCTGTCCAGGTCTTCCTTCAATCATTCCCTACCCTCCAGAGTGTGCACTTTACCCCACAATTTAGTATCATCCACAAATGTGGACAGAGTACACCTCACACCCACATCCAATTCACTGAAGACATTGAAGAGTACAGGTCCAAGGACTGAACCCTGCTGGACCCCACTACCCACATCTTTCCAGGTTGATAGTGACCCGTCTACTACCACTCTCTGGGTGTGACTGCTAAGCCAATATGTCACCCACCGGACTTTGTAATCATCCAAGTCACAGCCTCTCAATTTATTTATGAGAATGGAATGAGATACCATATTAAAGGCCTTGCTAAAATCCAAGAAAGCAACATCCACATCTACTCCTGCATTTAACTGTGTACTTCCACAGATATGACTCTTCATAATCTTTTCAAAGACCTTTCCAAGGATGTAAGTGAGACTGACTGGCCTATAATTACTTGGATCCTCCTTCCTCCCCTTCTTGAAAATAGGGACCAGATTGTCCCTTTTCCAGTCCTCTGGGACCTGACCTGAGTGCCATGAGCACTCAAACAGCCGTGCCAGTGGTTCTGCTATGACACTGGCCAATTCCTTCAGTACTCTCACATGCAGCTCATTTGGGCCTGCTGACTTAAACACATCCAGTCCATCCAAGTGACTGCACCAAGTAGCGTCAGCAGTTGGTTAGCTGGTGTTGCTCTGATGCCCATCCAAGAACCCATTAGAAGACTTATTGTCATCCCTGTTCAAGAACACAGACAAAAAACTCATTGAATAGCTCAGCCTTGTCTCCCCTGTCTGTCACTAATCGCTCTTTCTTGTTCAATAGGGGTCCTATGCTGTCCTGTGCCTTCCTTTTACTCCCTAAATATACAAAAAAAGACTTCTGGTGGTCTTTAATTTGTGTTGCCAGCCTCAGCTCTGTAGTTGTGTTGGCCTTTCTAACTGCCTCCTTGGTAGCTTTCCCCTGCTTCTATTGCCTCTATGCCTTCTTTTTTGCCCTTAGGCTTCCCTGAATTTTCCTGTCTAGCCAAGGAAGTTTTTTTACTCCTTTTCCCCTTTTCCCTCTTACTGGGATTGTCTCCCTCTGTGCCCAAAGGATCACTTCCTTTAGGAATGACCACCCTTCCTGGACTCCCATCTCACCAATACTCCTATCCTGCAGCGCATCATTGAGTAGACTCCTAAGCACACTGAAGTTAGCCTTTCTAAAGTCAAGCACTTCCACCCTATGCCATATGGTGAATTTGATTGATTGGTGGTCACTATCCCCAAAGTGACCACGAATTTGTAGCTCCCCTATCAGGTCATCCCCCATAGTCAACACCAAGTCCAGTAAGGCATTACCCCTAGTAGGACCATGTACCTCCTGCATTAGGTGAAAGTCCTGCATGCAGGTTAAGAACATACATGAATGGTTGGATTTCATTGGATTTGGTGTCACCCCTGGCAACACCACCCCCACAAAAACAACCCAATCATCCAAACAATCAAAAAACATCTTTTGAGATAGCTGGGATTTGCAGAGACTTTATCTTCTTCCAGCATGGCTTTCCAACTACAGCCACTGAATGGAGGCAGCTGCTTTTGCTAGTAATGGGAAAACACTAGATTGGGGAAGACGTTTGGCCTAATGAATAGTGCCATTGACCAGGACCTATGAGACAGAGGGCACATCTACACATGCACTTTGAAGTGCATTCATCTATTTTAATGTGCGTTAAAGTGCATTAAAGTATCACAAAAACCATGTGCTTTCACTAATATGCATTAAAATAGGCTAATGCATCTTTTTCTAGTACAGTGGAGGTACTAAATTTAATGTATATTTGCAAAAGCGCATTGATGAGTGTTCAGATGTGCCTAGTGGTTCCATTTGCAGCTTTATCACTGCTCTTATAGATGACCTTGAGCAGGTTATTTAATCCTACTATCTCAGTACCTATTAAATGGGGATGATAATAAGAATAGGACTGTGGAACAAGCTGTGGAGGAAAGTTGTGAAATCAGCATTGGAAATGTTCAAGTAGTGGCTGAATAGGCTTGTGTCTGGGATGGTTTAGGAATAGCTCATCTTATATCTGTGCAAGAGCTGGAACTAGCTGACTCTTAATGTCAGTTCCAACCCTATGATTCAAAAAATTGGCCAGTGGTGTAAAGCTCTTTTACTTCAACAGATGACTGGTGCTATTTATGATCTAGGTTAGGAGTGTCAGACTCATCATCTCCCTTTCAACTTTCTCTGGCAGGATCCAGACTGTGGGGGTCCAGATCTAAACTGAAGGGCTTCATGTGAGCTAGATTTGGACATGGTAGTGGCAGCAATGGGGAGTCACAGGAGCTCATGAAGCTTTTGTACCCTTCTTACTGCTCATATCTACCCCAGTGGGCCTCTGTACCCTGAATTTCATCAGCAGCCTCTACTTCTGCTTGCCCTGCCCTCAAATTCCTGGTCTGTGAGGGAGATCAATTGATCCATCCTGTTTGACATCCCTGATCTAAGTGACATTGGCCTCATCTATATGAGATGCTGACTGCGCAATCATTACTATGTCAGTTGGTATTTGTATGATCAAGTACTAAATGGCTATGCTGTAACCAGAGTTACTGCACAGTAGAATCACCAAATGGCTTTTTGTGATGCTGACTGTGCAATAGCCTGAGACTACTGCACAGTAGCATCACATCATACTTCCTGCCTCAAGATGCTACTGTGCAGTAATCATGGGCTACTCTGCAGTCAGCATCTCATCTAGATATGGCCATCACTTATTGATCTGCAGCTGGCTGTTGCTTCCTTTCTGTCTCCATTTTTTTTCTACGTGGCTAATGAAGAATATAATTATTATGGTTTGCTTTTTTAGGCCTGAGGAGATGGAGAGAATTCACCCTAATATTCCCTTCTGTGTTTTTACAGAAAATGAGTATGTGTTTGTCATTTGTGCCTGTGTCTCTGCCTATGTGAACAGCACAAAAACAGCCATGTGTGAAACTTCATAGCTGGCATATATTGTAATTAAAGGAACTTGGAAACAGAGAGCCAGGTTTCATTATTTTGAAATTACAAGGTTTAAAAATGTATATATGTATGTCTGTAAACATAACAGTACCTGGGAACATCACGGAAAGAACTTTATAACCTAACAATCTGTGCTTCCTTTGCAGTCAGGGGAAGGGATATTTGATTACTCAGTAGTTAAACCTTAATTTACAGTGTTTCATGTGGCAGAATGCGTGTTACTGTTAAGACCTTGATTTTGGAATATTTTGACCTGCCTTTCAAAATTATTAACTCTAAGGTAGCATTTATGTAGCTTTTGGAACATAATATCTGTAATACACAGAACCCTGTGCTAAAAGAGCACTATTAGTGCTCAGGTAGCAAGCACTCAATAGTTCGGAAATGTCAAATTCCAGCTGAGGAATTGTGTTTCCATGGCTCAGTGGGACTTCTTAGGAAATGTTTAGTTCAAGGACAGATGAACATCAGATGGTATAGGGGGTCAGCTTGGATAAACATCTTGGACAAGGCTGGAATCTGGGAAACAAAGATCACTTTCCCTGTCTTAAAAGTGATTGCTTGTATATTCTGTTTTAATCCCTGGAAGACATCTTCCACAAGAAGAATCTTCCACTAAGTATTTTAACATTTTACCCTTCTAGGTCACATAGCAGTAGATGAGAATCACAAGGGGAAGGGGAGGGGGGAATCTTCCTTCTAAGGAACCTCTGTAAAGCTGGATTTCTGTGTTGATCTTGCTGTCAGTATATTTTAACCTAACAAGTCCCCTGCTATTGTAGTGGCCAAGTCATTTGTAGTGCCCTTACCTCTCCTGCTCTCTTCCCATGTCACACCATAGGATTTTCTTTTCAGAGCATGCTTTGTAGCTGCGGCATGTAAGGGTGGTTGGCTTTCTGGCCCTTTTTGGATAAACAGATATCTTAGAACACAGGGGACTAGATATGATGATTCAGGAAGCCCATTCCAGTCAATGTGCCTGTGTTAGTTAGGATATGAGGTTTTCCCCGTAATGAAAAATGTTGTTTTGTCAATAGTTTTTCTCTATTGTTTATTTTCTTTGGGTTGAAAAAGTGGAAAAGCATTATTTTTAGTGTTTGGCTACTGAACATTTTGATCTTTTTTGGTTATTAGTTTTTGGATTGAAAAAAAAAGTCAGGAAAAAGTGGATTTTAAAAAAATTCCAACATTTCTGTTTACAAAAATTCCCATGGTGTTGAAGAACCATTTTCCATCAATGTAGAATTTTGCTGGAAATATTTTCAGCAGCGGTATCAACTATATCTCCTTCTATTGGTTGTCCTTGAAAAATAATAATTTTGCCTTATTGAGGCAAAATTTAGTGAAATTTCCATTTTATAGGAACCTCTCACAGAATAGGTGAGCTATTTTGTTTTCTACCTGAGTCTTGTCAGACTTTGGAAGGGTCAATGTGGCACAGAGTTAAAAGACAGGCTTTATAAAAACTGTGTTAGCATCATGATTTGTCCATCAGCTTGCTGTCCCCCTGGGGCACTGCAAAGGAAACATCTCTGGGAAAGAAATCCTTTTAAAAATGGGCAAAATGCCAGAATGTGCTATAAACCAGAAAGGTACAAGTCCTTAAAAAGGAAGGTTGAGTAGAGTGCAAGAAAGCACCAGAAGGTAGGGACAACTAGGCAGACAGACAGGGAAAACTATGGAAGCCCCATCAACACTTTCCATTTAGGAGGTCAACATAAAATATATCAACCAGAACATATCAGCAACAGGGCTTTTTCTTATTATAAGCACTGCATTTATTTTTTATATATATTATTTTCTTTTAGTTCTGAGTGCTAAGGTGATAATTAAATATTTGGAGTGGCACTGGAGCTTCTCAGCAGAATAAAGATGTGAGAAATGAGGACAGGTGCAAGGGGACAAATAGAAAGAGAAATGCTCAGGGTAAAGGGAAGGCACTGGAAAAGCCAGATCAGAAATGCAGACAACTAGCGAAAATTGCTTGAGTTAGAGGCACTTCTTCTGGGAGATTTTCTGTACTATGTTGTTTTTTTTTTAGCTAGGGACCTCGCTATAATACTGTAAAATGATGATCTGTTGCTTTGACAAGAAAGGAGTTAAAGAAGTTCAGTTATAGGGCATTCTGCTAATGAGGGAGTGCCCTACTGAGGTTTTAAAAAGCTCCCAGGAGAAAAGGGAAACAAACTAAAGAAATGGCTTGCTGGAAAGAAAAGCCAGGCTGCTGTGCTGAGAAGTCAGAGTGGAAAAGGGGCCCTTCTCTTTCTCTATCTAGGGAGGACAAGTGTATTCTGGTTTGTTTTGCTGGATACTGAGGCTTGTGTTAGAGAGCGTAAAGCAACCTGAAGGATTAATAATGTAGCTACCTGTCCTGCAAAATGCAGGATAAACAACCCTCTTATAAATACATAGAATTTTTTTTTCTCTTTTTTAGTGTACCGCTGTCCTCATTGCTTTATTTCTCCCTTGTGGCAGGAGGAGGCACAAGGCTCAGGAGCAAGCCTGGAGTTCAGCGTTGGAGACTTTTTATCATGCTTCATCATGGGGAAAGGCATGATGATAATAGAACATCCCTAACTCACAGGGCTATAGCATGAGATAGACTAATGTTTGTAAGGAGCTCAGCTATAAATGGTGATGGGAGCCACTTAGAGAAAGGAGCACTAGGCAGTCTTGTTGGGAAGGTCAGCACTGCCTCCATGAAGAACTTCTTGCCCATTCTCTTTAGGTCTGCATGCATCACTTCCTGAAGATAAAGCAGTGTGATAGCCTTGAAATGGCCCTGAGAGCATAGGCAGTGCTGCTCTTAATTTTTTTGCCTGAAGTATGTTTATTGGCCTACATTCAGGTCTATGCTAAAGCAACACATTGCCTCATGTTTGGGCTTTGGAAAGCGAGTGCATGGGACTTGCTTCATGGCAGTGCTGTCAGGTGCAGCAAGGAGGCAATGCCGACATGCCAACTTAGACTTCAACCAAAGCAATGATGAGGATTTTGTTTTGAGGTGGGCACCTGTTCATTTTGAATTAGTTGAAACAGCTACTTCATACACAGGTTAACCATCAACTGTCAGATGATGGGCACTATGGTATTCAACCAGTGATCCCCAGAAATATATATCCTATTACTGTTCTCTTGAGCTCCCTATCTCTCCTTGCTCAGAACCATGTTGAACTATGCCTTCAGAGTGAGTTACAACTGACAGTTTCCCTGAACAAATCAGCATGTTCAAATACACAGTGTTCATCTATAGACTAAAGTGATCTCTCCAACCCCTGTGCTCTCTCTCTTTGCCCTTCACTTAACAATTAAAAAGTAGCGTGTCTACTTTTATGTGAGGCTTTGGCATCATTTAACTGGGTACACATACATATAACATACTCATTCTGTACTCGTGGCAATAACAACTCACACACTCACAAACTCCCTCAGTCTCTGAGCAGCAATGTATTTGTTTTAAACTCTGGGAGCTGCTACTATATTTTCCCTTTGCATTCTGTGACCTATGTGAAGTCTAGGTAAAGACCTCTAAATGGGAGCTGGCTGGATACTCTCTGCAAAGCTGTCTCTCTCCTGTTGATATATTCAGCTGCACATTTCACATATGGTACTTCCCCTCCTCTCCAGCTATGGCTGTGTGTGTGTCTGTAGGAAAACTGTTTCCTTCTGATTTACTGACTATAAGGGGTTTTGCCCTCTTACTGATACTTTTTATCATGCAAATCTGTGGCATGCTTCAGAAAATCCAGTACTGTATGATATATTACAAATGCTGCTCATTTAAGTATGTTCTCTTTTGGGCCATGTTTATTTTGCCTAATTACCTTTGTAATAACTATTTTTAGGTTTCTGCCATTCATTTTTTATGGAGATGTCTTATTCTTTATGTGATTTTACACACTGGTTGATCTCCCAAGTGTAGTTTCTCAGCTGTGTGGATTTGTCTTATGTCCAGGTGATTATGGGACTGCTTCATGAAAAAAATAAACATATACCTATATAGGTGATGTACAAGTGGATTATAACTGGTGTGATAGGGAGTATATTGCTTTTATAACATGCTGATAAATATGTCAAAGTATGAAATGTGCACTGCAGCTATGTTGTTTTTTGCCTGCAACTTTGCTCTTTGAAAAGTGTTATCCAGTTGCCAGTAAGGAATCTCACCTGAGATCTCTTCCTTTGAGGGTTGAGGACCTTATGGGATGCTGCTTTATTTCTCATCTGACACTTCGAGTTAGACCTACTCTTGCCGAGTTGGACATGGTTCATAACAAGGCCAGCCCTAGGATGGCCAGGAAAAAAAAGGGGTTAAAGTGAAGAGGAGCTGGGCGAATGAAAAGCTCTCACTTCTTTCCTTGTCTTGGTTAAGTAGTGCTGCCCCAAAATTACATATTCTCCTTTAGTTGCTATAGTAAGAGAGTCATAAACCTACTTCACTGTAGACAGTGAGACTGGACAATGACTAGTGAGGTCCCTTTTGACCTTTCTTGTCCATAGACAAGTTCTATTATTCTGGGACCTTATGCACTGCCAAGATGAGTCAACTGAGAGTAAAAGGGAGCACTCCCCTTTATTGTTCTCTTTGCATGGTGGCTATTCAGTACACTTTTCTATTGTATATCCAAAATGAAATCTCTACTGACTCTTAGCTCCATCACTGTTAACTCCCTAATCTCAAAACCTCTAAGTTTCACCTCCAAAAAGAAGGAAAACACTAGAGAGGCAATTACATGACATTAAGGAGAAGTGTTGAACAGGCAGCACAGAAATTTCCAGCAATGTCATGGGATACTTGAGTGAACCCTTTCAAATAGTTTCACTTTGCCATGTTCCATTTTCCTCATGTTCCCCAGGAAATGGAAATAATAATATTTAGCTAACAAGCTGATTTAGGTAATGTCTGTAAATCACTTTGAGAGTCTCATGCAATTTATAGAAGGGATGAATATGATAGAAGGGGAGGTTTTAAAAAATAGATGTGCCTGAACTGCAGGATTTGGCTCTGGACTTGAATCTAACTCATTCCTGTAAAGCCTAGGGGTGTTCATGCCCAAGGCTTTGAGTCAGACTCACCTTTGTTATGAACCAATGACCAGGGGAAATATTATTTTACAGTGCAAGTCCCAGCCTCTCTTGTGATTCTTTTGTGACTGTGAAATATGGCAGCTGAAAAAAGATAAAGAATCAGGACAATAAAGGACCTTCAGCTGTTTCTTACCTCTTCTGTGACTGATCATTACAAACAGCCCTGTAGCATATTTCAGCCTAAGAGAACGAATCCTTCAAGGCACTGTCCTAGAAGTAATGTAATACCATAAAGCTAACCGTTTCTTAACCATGCAGAGGGTTTGTAGTTTTAGCCACACAAACTAATCATCATCCTTATGTATTCATTTGCATTATTATAATGTATTCTGATTGCTGTAGCATCCACCAGCTGTTGATGTGGAAGAACACAAGGAGGAATACAAAATGCCTTCTCCAAGGGTAAGCAGTCTAAAAAAGATAAAGACAGCAGGAGGGTTCAATGTGCAAGCAAAGTTATCAGACAGCCAATAGAAAAACAGATCTTAATAAACTAGTGGGCTTTCTCAATGTATTGTGGCAAGTGTGGTACAAATACACTAGTGTAGTAGAGTCAGAGGGGAAGCGTATTTTGTCACAAGCTGTCAGCTTTGCTGTCTCCCTTGACCCCATTCTTTATGGCTAGGGACAGACATTACATATAAACTGGTTTATGTGATCAGAAACTGGTTTAAACCTGTAACAGAACAGACATTCAGTGCACATAAACCAGTTTGAAAATGGCCGAAACCAGTTTGAGATGAACCTGGTTGAATGTAGTATCAGACTTAACTGATTCGGCTCAAACTCTCGGGAGCCAGGAGCAGTGGGGAGAGGAGGGATCCAAGCACACATGTGTCCCTTTTGCATTGGCGTTCGTGCCGGCAGGCAAGCAGGAAGGGCCAGGAGGGAGATTCCTACTAGGGCAGGGCGAAGGCACTGCACTAAGCTAAAAACAAGCAGCAACTCCTATGATGGTGTTGACATGGAGTGCTGCCAGGGCCCCTGCCCAGGGGGAGCAGCCTACCCGGGGCTTGTCTGAGGCCTCCACCCAGACAGAGCCCATGAGGGAGCTGGCATCCCCCCGCCCCCTGGCCTGCGGGGTTGCCCAGCAAGGCCCGGGGGGGGCGGGGATTGGGGACCCCCACACCTGTCCTGCAGGTGCCTGCCTTAGGGCTCAAGGCACAGGTGAGGGAGCTCGAGGAGTAGGTTAGCAGGCCGAGGGGAATCAGGGAGGTGGAGGATGAAACTGACGGCTATTTCCTTTCCCTGCAGGGCCACACACCCAAGGAAGAAGCACCTCGGGAAGTGCCCTCCACTGCAGAGTGGCAGACAGTCACCTCCAGAACCAGGGCTGCTCGTAACACAGCAGTACCAGTTCCTCCAGTCCGGCTGGAGAACAGGTACGAGGCCTTGGCAACACTGGAGGAGAAGGAGAGGAGGCAACAGGAGAAGAGGCAACTCCACACTCTCCAGACTCTGAACAGGCCAAAGGAGCTAAGCAGTCCCAGAGGAGAAAGCATCGAGTGATTGTCATAGGGGACTCCAACCTGAGTGGTACAGAGGGCCCCATCTGTTGCCAGGACCCCTCGACACACGAGGTCTACTGCCTACCTGGAGCAAAAATTCATGATGTGATGGGGATGATTCAGGCCGTGATCCAGCCCACCGATTACTACCCCATGGTCCTAATCCATGTGGGTACTAATGATGCAGCCAAGAGAAGCCCTGATCACGTGATGGTGGACTACCACGCTCTGGGGGGAGTGCTGAAGGAGATAGGTCCACAGGTGGTTTTCTTTTCTATCCTACCAGTGAGCAGATGTGGAAGAAGGCATGCAACGTGCATCACAGAGACCAACTAGCGGCTTCAGGAATGGTGTCTTGAGGCGGGCTTTGGCTTCCTTGACAATGATTCGTACATCACGACGAGAGACATGCTCGGGTGGGATGGGCTCCACCTTTCCCCTAAAGGTAAGCGTGTGTTCTCTTCTAGGTTGGAGGATCTTCTCCAGCGGGCTTTAAACTAGGCTCATTGGGGGAAGGGGAAGATGAGGGAGGAGAAAGCCTTGGACTGCTAAACCAAGCGGCACTCACAAGTACAGCCTAGCCTAGACTGATGAGCGGAACATATACATATGTAAAAGACGGGGGCCAGGGAAATGCTGAGATTAGGGGGCCAGTGCACACATCCACAGGAGGCCTCAAATGCCTCTACACAAACACTCGTAATATGGGAAACAAGCAGGAAGAACTTACCCTCCTGCTAGCTGACACCAACCCAGACATAGTGGGGCTCACTGAAACGTGGTGAGACCCAAAGCATGCCTGGGCAGTGAATATCAAGGGCTATAGGCTGTACAGGAGGGACAGGACAGGGAGGAAAGGCAGGGGTGTGGTGCTCTACATTAAGGAGGAATACACATCCTCATCAAGTAGCACAGAGTCAGAGGAGGGGCACACTGAAGTGCTCTGGGTTAGAATACAAGGCAGTCGAGGGGAA
>NW_017728943.1:77514126-77516201 GCF_001723895.1 Crocodylus porosus | reverse complement strand
CTGTCCCAAGGTCTGGAACAGCCTGCCATCAGAGGTGGTTCAAGCACCTACTCTGAACACCTTCAAGAGCAAACTGGATGCTTATCTTGCTGGGATCCTATGACCCCAGCTGACTTCCTGCCCTTTGGGCGGGGGGCTGGACTCGATAATCTTCCGAGGTCCCTTCCAGCCCTAATGTCTATGAAATCTATGAAATCACATGTGCTGTAAATGTAGTTAAGAGAAGTTGCAGACAGCTTCTGGCTGGAAGTTGCAGACCAAAGAATGCAGAAAGCTACATTTACATTATAAAGCAGAACTTGTTAAACCTAAACAAAGCCTTTCTGAATGCCTGGCTATAAGGAGACACTCAGCCCTCAGGATTAGTAGGATTTATGCAAGGCTTTCTCTTGTCTTCCTGCTTTACATTTTAAGTTAGCATAATTTGTGTATGCCGTGTTTTACTGGGCTGTATGTTAGCTTAGGCATAGATTTTTAGTAGTTCCCTGCTGTATTATTTGCTGCTGTGTTCAACACATGCTTGCTTCAGAGAAAGGACTTTTTTCCCCATCCTTACTCATCAGTCTGGTAGCAGCTTTCCCAACCCCTTCCTAGGCTGGTGGCTGGCATCCTGTGTGTCCTGCTAGCCTTGACTGGTGCCTAGCCATGCCCCCTCTGCTCCAGCAGGGAGGGGTGAGAGCCTTGGAGGGTGTCTCTCTTCCCTCCCCTTTGGCTGGCAGGCATGCTTTAGCACCCCCAGCTTCTGGCTTGAGCCAGTGCAGGCACATGCCTGAATTTCCTGGTTTAACAGAGATGTTTGTCCAGTTATTTATCAGTTTAAGCTGGACAGCTTAAATTAACCTGCAAAGAGTGAATCAATTCAGGCTCAGGCTTTTTGAATGTCTGTCCCTAGTCTATGAGACTAGACTATGTTTTCAACCATAGCAATTGTTCCCTGGATTGAGCTCCTTTAGCTAGAATTGTTTCTTTGTAGATCTTAGTGGTTGCTGGTTGCACTGAGTCTTTGAGAGGCATCATGGCTCAGGGCTTGCCTTGTAGCAGTGCAGACTGCACCGGCACTTTGCTGTAAATGGCAGCACTTTAATGCTGTTTATCAGTTTTATGGTAAGTAGAAATAAAGGATATGGCTATATGTCACTTCAGTGTGAGCACAGTGCTGGTAATAGTTGCAGTTAATAAGACATCTTGTAGCAATAGGTCAAGGGCACTAATGTTGCCCTTGGGCCTGTTGTACCTAGGAAGGGCTGAGAACAAACTGGAATCACTTAAAAAGAAACTAAAATAGGATTTTACAGAGGCTTACCCTAAGCAGGGGTACGGATGGGGTGTCATATTTTTTATATTAACTGATAGCTTAATGAAGGTGCCTGAGAGTTTGATTTACCAGAGTTTCCAATCCTGGCTCTGGCATTTTCACCTCTTGTAACCTTGGGTAAATCACTGACTCTGTTTCTGAATCATTTTTCCCATATTAACTAATTAGTTGGGATTAATGAATTATTCCCAGGACAGCTTAAGAGCCTTGGACAGAAGTCTCTATAATAGTATCAGTAATTGCCTATGGAAAACCCTCACGCAGTATCACTTATTAGTGAATTCACCTCTTACCTCCTAAGTGAATGTCAAAGGTTTTGAAATACCAACCTAGAAAATGGTGTAGTTAGTAAAGTTGGTGATATTTTTTAACAAATACTAAATCTGCCATTTATAGAAGGGGAAAACTATTCACAAATTCAGGTGGAATTTGGTGAATGGCTTCAACTGACAAAAAAAGATTTTTTTTATTTTAAATGTCAAACACTATTTCGATATTTTTGCAATGGTATGGTTGATCTTGGAACTGCTAAAATGGTCCATCTCAATATTTAAAAAAATATAATTTTTTGGCTTCTAATCTTCAAAATCCTTTTTTTCTCGTTGCTCAAAAATTGTCCTAAAATAGTCTCAAAAGAGTTCATTAACACAAAAATTAGACAAATCATTTCATCTTGAATTAAGCAAATTGTTTCAGGCTGATCCCAAATGATTATTCTCTCATTTTGACAGACAATTTGAAAACAACCTCTGGCTTGGTT
>NW_017728943.1:77501464-77513725 GCF_001723895.1 Crocodylus porosus | reverse complement strand
GCTTATCTTGCTGGGATCCTATGACCCCAGCTGACTTCCTGCCCTTTGGGCAGGGGGCTGGACTCGATGATCTCCTGAGGTCCGTTCTGGCCCTAATGTCTATGAAATCTATGAAATCTATGAAAAACAAAACTGGGGCAGAGGGGGTACATGGCAGTATGCACAGCATATTTAATACTATTAATAATCATTAATGTTGCTTTTTTATTTTTATTTTTTTTTTACAGTAAATAGAAAGCTGGTGTCAGGCAGGAGGCAGGGGCTGCCCCAGGGCTCTGCTACTTGGGCCACAGCAGGGGACCCAGCAGCACTGGAGGTGGGGCCCAGATGGCCTGCGCAGCTCCATGGGGACGGGGTGCAGCCACCCTGCCTACAAAGGGACACTGCCTGGCTGGGGCAGGATGCTGGGCCCAGGGAGCTTCCTGCTTGGTCTCTGTGTGTGCCGGGTACAGTGGGAGTGGGAGCTGCAGCCGGGCTGTTCCCTGGGCTCTGGGAACAGCCACCGCATCCAGTGGTCAGAGCCAAGTTAGCCGGGAGCCTGCAGCACAGTGGTTCTGTTCAGTGCCTGCCCCAGCCCTGGGCCCTTGAGGGGAGCTGTGGGTGGGCAAGGTTGGGACCCAGGCAGGCTGAGGCAGCTGTGGTGGCTGTTCCCAGGCTTCAAGGGGCTCCTGTGGCCCAGCCCTTGCACCAGGGACAGCTTTGCCCTGCCTGCACTGTGCCCAGTATGCAGGGAGACCAATGTCAGAGAGGAAAACTCCCCGAGCCTGGCATCCTTCCCCACCCACATGCACAGGGAGGCTGTGGCCCATTCCTGTGAAGCTGCATGGGCTACCCAGGCCCGACCACAGGTGTCGCTGGGCACCCCCACCTGCCTGCTCACCACAGCTTGAGTCTGCAGAGCCCTGGGGCAGCCCCCACTTCCCACCCAGCTGCCTTCCTAAGGGCTGCCTACGCAGCCCAGACCCTGTCCCGACCACCTGGTCCCAGCTCTTGGGACCTCAGTGTTGCCCCACCCAGGTGGGACAGGGTGTCTGCCTGCCTAGGTAGCTCCCTCCAGGGCCAGCCGGGCTGCAGAGTGCAGCTTGGGAGCATGGGGCGGGGGCAGTAGAGCACAGACACCTCCCTGCCTCCACCCGGTGCTTGCCACTGCACTGTGACTTGTGGCTGTACAGCAGCAACTATAAAAAAAAAAACAACCCAAAAAAACCCAATTTCTTTGCGTGCCGGGAAAAATGTCTCTGTGTGCCACTAATGGCACACATGCTGGAGGTTGCCAACCCCTGGTCTAATGTCTAGTGACAACAGCAAATTACCATAGCCAGGAAGAAGGTAACCAATGCCAAAAGCCATCAGATCTGCTCACCTGTGTTCTGTCTTGAAACTGGATTCTGGTTTTGACAATAACAGTTGCCTGAAGCTGTGATCATTCTCTCACTTGGAGGGGTCCATAAGTAGGATCTACCTTGTAAGTGCACACAGAAGTGACAATTTTTGCCTGATCTAGCCACAGAAAGCAGTTTATAGCTGTGACCAAACACAAGTGCGTGGCTGCAAACAGCTTAAAAAATGGCCAGTCAGGTGAAAATCTGACCCCTCATTGCATGAGGTATCAGATAAAGGCATTTCACAATGTAGCATCTTCCATAACTTCAGTCTGAGCTGCCTCCTAGCCTGTTGCTGTTTTCAGAATGGGTGGGGTAAAGGGAGTGGAGAGAGTTCAGTCTGGGGTTTTTTCTCAGCTCCTTTTGGAGGGTGAAGCAGGTGTATTGGAGCACCCCAGGGGGGCTCCAATTCACACCTCCACTTCAGCATCAGCTGGGGAGCCCCAAGAATGAGCTCCATCTGCTCCCTTCCCCTCTCCCATTCTGAAAACATCAAGCACTGGCAGAGAGCCTGGCCATTGCTATGGGAACCTGGCTGCAGGCTGCCAGCCCACAGCTAGATTTGCCTCCCCCCTGGAACCAACAGGAAACTTCTGTTTGGTCTGGGGTAATGTTGCAACTTTGACCACTTTGCAGAAATCATTCTGAGTTACAGCTGGGAGCTGTACTTCTGTCTGCACCTTATGATATATGAGGACTCTGGCCACAGAAGGAAAGGGATTGTCCATGAAAAATCTCCCCTCCCAACCTCATTGCCAGAAGGGATGACTCTGCTGGCTCACGCTAATCCTCAGTGTTTGGGATAGGCCATAACATTTCTTAGATCCCAAATGTGCCATTATTTTAATGTCCGCCAGGAGCCTAAGTAAGCACATGGAACTGGAAAATGAAGCCAAAGGCTTTGCATGGGAACCCCAAGCAAACAGGCACCAAATATCTCTAGGGAAGCATTCACAACCACAGCAAAGAAGAGGACAAGAAAGAAATCTTATTCTCTCTCCTTCCCACCCCACATTCGCTCCCCCTCCAGTAAAGAATGGGGAGTTAAATTCATTAGTGGTAGTTTCCACAGCCAAGGAAAGTTTATTGAATTGCTGCGATACAAACTTTTTTGCTAGCTGAAGGTCTTTTGATCATGCTGTGATAGGGAAGTTTGTCCTCAGGATGCACATTAGCTACAGAAAGAGAAAAGGGAAAATGGAAGCAATGCCACTAAGTGTGAGATTCTATATTATTTAAGAGAGAGGTCAAGATTAATCAAAAGAAGATTGAAAATGGGGGAAAGTTAGAAACAGTGTCAAATAAGTATATAATGAAGAAAAACAAAGAATGTACCTAGATCTCGTAAAAAAGTTTCTATTTTATAAAACAGAGGAAAGAGGTTCCAAAGACTGAGGGATCAAAATATTCGTCTAAGTAATTTAGAAGCCAAAATGTTTTTAAAAAAATAAAGACCTTGTATTCTCAGATGGAAAGCCAGTGGGAGCTGTGGACAATAAAGGACTGTAAATGTTTGTGGTTTAAAATTCAGTTTTCTAAAGAGCCTGAATTAGCAAAAGCCCCAGCCCCCATGGTTTTTTTTTTGTTTGTTTGTTTTCCTGAAGGTCCTTTGGAAGTTCCATTATTCAATTTTTTTAAGCAAAGTAATTGCCCAATTGATATCAACAAGAGGTGAGGGTACTCAGCACTTTGAAAGGCTTTCAGCACCTCAAAGCAACCCACCTCAGTAATTAAGGGGTAGAATACACTGAGTCCAACACACCCATGGACAGGAGACGCAGGGAAACACTACCCATGGAGAAGCCATGGAAAGCCTTTTGTTTCAGAAACCTGCTTCAGTAGCTTTTATACAGGCATGCATAGGTTGGAGCAATAACAGGGAATGGGGAACCTTTCTCCCCACCTACCTGAACAAACATGCAAGGGGGAGCAGGAAACTACTGTACCTGGCTTTGCACTGAAAGGAAAAATTCTGACAGATGGCATCTATCTGATTTCATTAAGGGATGTGTAAGTGATGTAATAAGAATAACCTAGTTGTTTGCATCTTGAAGGGGCTTAATAAATGACGTTCATTTATAGAGCTGGAGGAGAAAGCCACTGAAAATAGACTCACTGTAAGGCCAGGTTCTGTCACCTATACCCATTCTGAGTGGTACCTTACTTTGTAAGAATCCTATTATGAGCAATGGGAATACTGATGGAAGAAGGCATTATTCACCCTGAGTACAGGTGACTGAATAAAGACTTATCAAATCAGGTTTGGTAGGACAAATTTGCTCCCTTTTTCATCCAATTACACTGAATAAATTCAATAGAACTGTAGATATTTGGAGGCTGAGCTTTTCCACTCTGTTTCCACTCAGGGCAAAAATAAAGAAAGGTCATTTCTCCTCTTTGCACCTGTGCAATTCCATTCACATAACTTCAGTCAAGTTATTCTTTACTGGCAATGATATAAACAAACAGTAAGCTAGACCCAGTGGGAAGATTATTGATGCAGACTGGTGCTCACAGGCCTAAGTCCTGATAGAGCTCACTTCTATGAGCAGTCTTACTTCCATCTGGTGTATAAAATAATCCATTTTACTTTGCCTTGGTATGGTACCTTTCAGCTGAAGATCTCAAAGTCTTTTCACATGGTAATGATGCCTCACAACCCCATTATCTCCATTTTACACATGACAAGACTGAAGCTCAGAAAGATTTAGGTCAGTGCTTTCAGAAGTGTTTCCTGATTTGGCTTACCTCAGTTTTTAGGTGATACAATTAAGGCTTGGTTTTTTTTCCCAAGGCTTGAGCACTCATCAATCCATGCTAAATAATTCATTTCTCTAGAACGCTGAAAAATCCAGTTAGGTGTGTCCCAGACTAGGCATGCAAATATTAAGGCATTCAAAATGAGTGACTTCCCCAAGATCTCACAGCTGTTCATTGTTGGAGAAGAGTAAAACAAAGATGCAAGAAGTCCCAGCTAACCACTAGCAGACACTGTCAGATACACAGTGTGACACATCAGACAATAGGAATGACTTGCTCTCACTTTATGTCTCTTTCTTGAAATTAAAGGTTGAAAGTTTCTTGAAACCAATGAGGCTTCATTTGAATAGGCTGGGAACTTGTAGGCCAAATTTAATCCCCACAGCACATCAAGTATTCACAAATAATAAACAGTTGTGTTTTAATGAAAGTGCTGAAAAGATAGTAATTATGGGTGCTCATACATGAGCCCAGAGGCTACTCCAGTGTGCCATAATTACAGCGCATTGGAGCAAGCTTGATTAATCAAGTCTGCTGGAGTGTGGTAATTACTGTGCTCCAGCCAGCCTCCACATCTCATGTATCAGCATCCCCATACTTCAAAATGGCAGCTGGAGCTTGTTCAACAAGCTTTAGATAAAGTGCCCCCACTGCCATTTTGAAGTGCGGGGACCCTGATACATGAGACACTCTGGGTGCTCTAATTAGACATGCTCTAAGAGCATGCACAAACACCCTATGGAAGATACTAATCTCATTTATGCCAGTTTAAATCCTGAATAATTTAGGTTTGAGTTACATATGCCATGGTAACTGAGAACAGTCTCTCTTATACTGGTAAATTATCGCTACTCCTCAATTTTCTTAGAGATGGCCTAATATTCTTGTAGTTTTTACTGTTACACATTTGGTAGTGTTAGAGTGATGTTGTGGCCATGATAGTCCAGGAATTATGTGAGAGGCAAGGTTTTCTTTATTAGACCAACTCTGTATAGTTGGGATAGAGTCAGACAAGCTTTGAAATGTAACACTTTCAAATGTAACATATTCTGCTTCAGGTCTGAAGACAAAAGCCAGCATAGCAGTAGTGATGGGTTTTCACATTTGGTGACATTTAGCAAAATTACTCCTTCAGCTGGTTACTATCCACTAGCAGAAAAATACCTCTGCTTTGATTCTTAATTGTTCTTCTCCTGGAGAATGTTCTCATAGTTGAAACACACTGGCACCTTTTTGTCCCACAGATGTATACCAACTGGACAAGACTAAAAGAGCACTAGAGGAGAGTTATCCATCAGAGGTTCTATCCCTCCCTAACACTGTGCCAGAAGGATTTGAAGTTGGCATCAGTCTAATTTGGGCAGAAGAGCCACTTAGGGAGTTTAGATGAGCTCTTGTGGGACAGGTTAGTACCCCAACACCACCGCTGATCTGGGTCAGCACCCCCTGCTTCCCCCCACAACAGCTCACCAACACTCCCTAAGTGACCTCTTGGCTGGGCAGATAGGATGAGATGGAATGGGGCAGAGCTATGATCCACACCCTACATGACAGACTATGACAGGCCTAACTTGGGAGCAGGGTGGAGAATATACCTCTGACCTGGCCCCTGCAACCCCATCTCAGCTCCAGTACAGCATGGCTGTGGAGCAGTGCAGCCCAGCAATGTGGGGTGGCCCCAAAGGATCGTGACTCAATTCCTGCAGCTGTGCTGTACTGGAGCTACCTCTGTGTGCCTGTGCTGGTGCGGGGGCAGCAGGGGCTTCTGGGTCACAGGCATACACTCTTCCCACCTCCCAGGTTGGGCTGGTCATGATCTGCTGTATGGAGAGCAGATTGCAGCTCTGCCCTGGGGCCCCAGTCCTGTGCTATCACTGCTCCATGATTCTGATTCTAGTCGTGGCCCTGGCCAGAGTGCACAGCTTCCTGGTGGGGCTGCTGCAGCTGCCTGGGTCCTGCTCAGCTCCTCCCACCATCAGCAGCTGCTGCTCCTCTTTCTCCTGTCCCTGTTGTATAGCTCTGGGCAGAAGGTAATGCAGGGAAGCTGTGAGGATGTGTGCTGGACAGCAGATGGGTTCCAGCTCCTGGCTGCCTTCCACCCAGTCTGCTCACCCAGTGGGAAGAGCAGCAACTTGTAAGTGCCTGAGTAGGTAGAAGGTAGGTGGGTAGATAAAGCTCCATACACTGGGGCAGGAGCCTCCCAGCTGCAGCTTCCCCCCAACCTGGCTGGCTTTGTGAGGCCCCCTCTGGCTGCTGCCACTTCCCTGACCCCACACTACCTGCTACTTGGAGCAGCACAGCAGGGGTAGGAAGAGGAGCTGTTGGAGGCAGGGGGATCTGAGCAGTACCTGGGAGGCTACAGCCACTCCGGGAACAGCCCCACTGGTAAGCTGTGAGTGCTGGTCAGTCAGGGCTATAGGCATGTGTGGGCGGAAGTGCAGCACAGGCTGCCCCAGGCAGAAGGGGGCAGAGCTTAGACTCATGCAGAGCACCATGGGGGCAGCCATGGCCTGGATATAATCAATTGGAGGGTGCCTTTCCACAGGCCAGATCTAATCAGCTGGTGGGGTGGAAAAAGCGGGGAGGCGGGGGTTATATCAATATTATATGTTAATGGTGCTGCTTTTGTATCGTCTAAAAGAGTCTATTATCCAGGTAAGGGCTTTGAATTCTACTGGATGCAGCTGTGGGGGGGGCGCACTGGTTTTACTGCTGTGGTTCTCCCTTTTCATTTAAATAGTCTGGTTACACATACAAAGACTTAATCTGAAATATTGAAGGGTGTCAAAGATCAGGTCCTAAAGGAACAAGTACAGCTGAGGGAGAGGCAGTGGAAGTGCAGAGCATGGCAGGGTGCGATAGACTTGTATTGCCAGAGTGGTGGTGAGGAATATTGCACAGAATTTGCTCTCATTAGGCTTGGTCCTTGCCCTACTTTCAGATGCTTGTTTCCCTAAGCACTGTTAACTCATCTCATTAGGCTTGGTCCTTGCCCTACTTTCAGACACTTGTTTCCCTAAGCACTGATAACTCACCAACATTTAAGAAGCAAAATGACAGCTTTTTTCAAGCAGCAAACTTGGGTTTGAGATCCAGTTTCCTCAAGTGGGGGGAAAGGTTGGCGTTTTTCCCAGCAATGGGAGGAAGAGAGACTGGATTTGTAGAAACTAAGTTCTGAGATCAAGAGCAACCCAAGCTATATTGGGAGTGTCCTCTCATCACTTGTTCTCTGAGAAAAAAAAAAGACAAATCTACAGGGACTTGGAGCAGGAAGTGGGATTTTCCAAGAACCTATCTAAGGTGTGCTGCTGTCTTCAGAATGACAGGCAGCTGGAGAATACAAATACACACCATACCCTGAGGTAAGCAAGCTGTCTGTATTTCTGAAACAAAGTCCAGCAAACTTTAAGTGTATCATTACTCATTCATTCAAGCTGTTTTAGACAAATTTCTGTTCAAGGTGTCTCTCCATCCTGGCATCCTATATGGCATATGGGATTAGGAACATCTGTGCCCTGACAGACTGCCAAGTGCTATAGGCCCTCAGAAGGAAGCTGCCAGTTCTATTCTTATGCAGACTAGCGCCTCAGTGACTGAAAAATTCCAAGTCTTTTTGGCCGCATGGGTAGAGGGTGGTAGTTGTATAGCAAAAGAAAGCTTAGTTTTTAAAATCTCAGTGCTCAGAGTGAACCAGCAGCAGCATAACCAACCCCTTGCAGTCAAGGAGGACCATCTTCCATGATTGAGTGCTCTGATGTAAGCACCTCTCCCTGCTGCTTGAAGACTCCAGCGGGGATTCCATCTGTTCCACATGCCTTGTTGTTCTTCATCTGCTTGATGGCTTTCCACACCTCATCAAGGGTTGGAGAGATTCTGAGATCATCTCAAACTGGGTGTTGTGGGATAGAATTGAGACCACTCTCATCAACAACAGAGTGGGTGCGTCTACATGAGATGCTTTACTGCGCAGTAGTATAGCTTACTGCGCAGTAAACGTGCACATCTACATGTGCATGTTTACAGCACAGTAGAAAAAAAAATCATTATTCATGAGTAAATTTGCTACCACTTGAGGAAGTAAATGCAGGTAACAAATTTATTTGTAATTAGTTACTGTGCAGTAATGTACACGTAGACACCAACCAGGAGGAAATTTGTTCCTGGTCAGCCCTACCACTAGGGGGCTAGACCTAGGGCTTTGGACTGGGAGCCTCTCCTGTCCCAGGGCTGGGCCAGCTCTATGGAAGCCCCAGCCTCAAGCTCTTAAAAGCCTGCAGGCATTTTGGCTCTGCGGCACATGCAGGCAGCCTGAGGTCACTCCAGGCCCATGTCCTCCTGGGCAGGCTGCAGACCAACTGTGCCAGCCTGCCTGCACACAGGCATCTCTGTCTGGCACCGCAGTATTGTGTAGCTGCCAGGCCTGCATTGTCTAGGCCTGCAGGCTGCTCCAGGCTCCTACCAGGCCTGTTAGCGCCCAAGCCCACCTGCAGGCAGCTCCTGGCAACCAGGTCCAGCTTCAGCTGCCCACAGCCCACCCCCAGCATTCTGCCAAGAGCTTGCAGGTGCTGTGGGGCATTGTTTCTCCATGCGGTTCCCAGTCCCACACTGTGCCCCTGCACTGGGTGCCACAGGTAGCTGCCCAGGCTTGGCAGCATAGGGACAGCTGTGCAGAGGCCTAGAGAGCCAGCATGGAGCCCCAATGGCATCATACTTGCCTTGGCCTGTGCCCACAACCTGGAGCCCCAACTGGTCCATGGAGGAGACTGGCAACCTCATGGCATTGTGGGGCAAGTTGGAGGTGCAGTGGCAGTTTGCACAGGGTAGGTGCTCAGACAACCACGTCTATGAGGGACTGTCAGGCCAGGTGTGGGAACACACGAACAACTGATAAGTGCCACATAAAGGTCAAGGCCTTGTGGGCACAGTGGGTCACCATGACTGAACACAATCACCAGTTGGGGTGTGCCCATAAGTCCATGCGATTTATGCAGAAACTGATGATCCTTGTGCCCTGAGACCCAGGTCACAGCCGTGCTGTCTACAGTAGCACAGACAGCCTGCCTAAGCCCCCATCCCAGCCTGGCATTGCAGTGATATGTCATCAGGGGAGGGCCCCACGGGCCTTCAGCATCCTGTTCCACTGAGCTCCCCAGCTGCAGCCTCCACCAGCAACTTGGTGAGCCTGGACTAGTACCTGTCCCAACAGCCCTGCAGCCTCAACCACAAGGTGTGGCTGGCCATGTCACTGCTTTGACTTGGTCAAAGTTGGCATAGAATTCTTCCTTGGTTTCATTAGTGGCATCAAGTGTCAGGGCCTATGCACTGATGACAGTGGTGCATTGGCTCCCTACCAATTTGTGATGGAGAGTCACAAGGTGCTCATTAATTCTGATAGAGAACTGAAGTTTGTTTATGAGTTCATTCTTAATGGTAAAATCAAATCTGTGAAGCTGGTGTTCTCCTTCCTGTTTACCCTTCTGGAAGAGGATACAGCCACCTTCTTGTTCTTTGAGCTGCCCATGTCTCGCTCGCTCACCAGGTCGCAGTCAGTGCATCACTGTCAATATTGTGTCACCTGAGTTCTCGAGCCACAATTGCAGCACAACATTCTGAGTGTTCAGTATTAGGATTGCTTCCTAACGTTTCAGTTCCTGAAACTGATTGTGTGTCTTCATTGATTTCAACCACAATAAAAGTGATCCCACTGGACATGGTTATCCAGTCAGGAAAAAGGTAGGCAGAGTATGTTTAGGATACCTTTTCTAGTCCCCTCCCCATGTTGGGTGAACAGAGCAAATCATAAAGAAGGCTGTTAAGTCACAGTTACAGCTGCCAAATCATACTCCTGCCTCTTCCAAGTGCTATACAACCTTCTTGTAACTGTCACCTTTGTGCCAATTTGCGACTAGGAGTTTCCAGACCTCACAGTCCTGCTCCTGTCATCACTAGCTGGTCACCAAAGGGCTTGAAAAATAAAGCCACCTTCATGGAAGATGCCTGTGCATGACTTCTTTTATCATGGACAAGCTGCTACACATCCATCATCTTCCACATGGTTCTTGACCAAATGGGACCTTGATCCAATGGCAACGAGGCCAAGACGAATGGAGATCTCATTCTGCTGCAGCCTTCATCCTCTTTTGCAGCTGTTGAGATTCTAATCTCTTCTTCTGGCTGCTCCACCACTGAAGTATGTAGACCCATGGCTGAGGGCTGGACAGGATTATTATAGTGGCAACCTGTACTTGCCATGTCACAGCACTGTCAGAGGATATATCTGGCTTTTCAGGAGGGGGAGTATTGCCATCTGCTGTCCCTACCACATCCTGGTGGTACTGTCACTGCTTGGTCCATGAGTGCTTATTTGTCAGTTACCACTCCTTATTTCACAGCTAACTTTCCCTGAAGGTCATTTCCACTATCTGCCACCTGTAGATGTGATGGTTAGCAGCACAGCTCTGCCACCAGATGAGAGCGAACCAGAATGGGCAAGAGAGCTGGCTGTTAATATACCTTTTATGTAGTGTGTGGGCATGGACAGCTGAAAATACCTGAACGAGAAAAATGCTATCAAAATGACTGGATGGACATGTGTCATACCAGGTTATGTCTTGCCCCAGTATTCTGTGAATTAAAGAGGAAACTGGAAAGTCCAGGAAGGGCCTATGGGGGCCAACTTGCTTGGTGATGTAGTTTAACAGTCAGATTATCAGCCTACTTAGCTCTGGATAGTCATTCTCCTCTATAATACAGAGGAGAAACAACAAAAACATCAGTGTCCTAACATGCAATAATCCATATTCACTCAAGGTGAATGGCATTGCTATGCACATGAAATTCAATTTATAGTAACCTATCTCTATGTCCTTAGAAATTAGGAATATTAAAATAGGATCTGACCTGACATTTCAGTTGTTCCAAAACACAAACCAAATCCATGTTCATAACTTTTTTTTCCTCACTTTTTTAAATTTTCACAAGCTTCTGTACTTTATGATTCTCATCTTCTTGCTCCACTTGTTTTGTAAAGGCAGATCCCTGGAGCAAAAAAACCCCCAAAAATCCTTTTGGATGCAGACCCTACACCAGGGCACAAAATCTACTTATGATATTGAAGATCACATCAGCAAATTCAAACATAGCCAGTTTAGAGATGGTGGGATTTTTTTCTAAACTTTTTCTCAGGCTTCAGATCAAATGATCTCTTGAGGCCCTGAATATTTTTCTAGGAATAGTAATACCTAATAAATATAGATCTTGCCTTCTTTGTAGTCTGTTGTTTCTGATAGTCTGATTATTCTTACAATTTTCTGCTTCCAAAACAAGTAGAGAGAATAATTGAAGAATAGAGTAATATCAGACAGAGACCTTCTTCCAGAAGAACTGAAGCCTCACAGAAACAAAAGTCTCTGCTAAGCTTCCATCAAACTTTGCCTCCCAGCAAACAGGCTTCATTTAATATTTTTTGCCTGTCTTCTTGTTGAGATACTTGATTTATTATGCTGCAGTTTAAAACAGAGAAGGGTAAAACAGTGTTATGTTCTGAACATTAGGCTGATTCAGCAATAGTTTCAGAGCTAAATTACTAATTGTCTATTAATGGTCAGATTTGTTTGGGGGGAAAAAAATTCATGCTGATCCAAACACTTACTTAAAACCCAAATCATATCTGAATCTCCCCTGAGGGTGATATAAGTTAGGGAAATTTTTAATTATTTTTCCTTTTTTATGCCTCTCTGCTTAAAAGGTTTAATTCACTTTTGCCCTGAACGTGTACGTGCTAGCTGAAGAATATGCCTCCCCAAGCATACCACTGTCCATCTTGGGCCTTGTTACACCTTATGCCGTGAGCTGCATAAAAGTTGATAGATGTTAGTGCTAGCTTGGAGTTTGGAGAGGCCACACCCTTAGTCTAGAAACCTTTTTCTGACTGTTCTCCACCTGCACAGCTGTGACTTGCCACTAGAGGCCTGGTCTAAGTACAGTCAAAAAGCCCACCGTTAAATTCATACTTTCATAGTTTCTAGGGTCAGAAGGGACCTGAGCAGATCATTGAGTCTGACCCCCTGACATGGCAGGAAAGAGTACTGGGGTCAAACAACCCCAGCAAGGTGTTCAT
>NW_017728943.1:77452454-77501012 GCF_001723895.1 Crocodylus porosus | reverse complement strand
TCCCCACACTGCCAGCCCATGTTCATCTTGGCATCAGTGATGACTCCAAGATACTTTTCTGCCTCTGTACTGACGAGAATGGAGTTCCCCAGCCTGTAGGTATGGTGCCAGTTGTTCCACCCCAGTTGTATCACTTTGCACTTGTCGGTGTTTAATCCCATCCTATTCTCGTCCGCCCACCCCTGTAAATTGTCTAGGTCCGATTGCAGCCTATTCCTCCCTTCTAGCATGCCCACATCCCCCCACATCTTAGTGTTGTCAGCAAATTTGAACATGGTGCTATTTACCCCCTCGTTCAAGTCACTGATGAAGATATTGAACTGTGCAGGCCCAAGGACTGAGCCCTGGGGGACCCCACTGCCCACATCCCTCCAAGTCGAAAATGACCCATCCACCACCACTCTCTGGGTGTGGCCCTCCAGCTAGCTGACAACCCATTTGACTGTGCAGGTGTCGACACCACAGTCCCCCAGTTTCTTAATGAGAACGGGGTGAGAGACAGTGTCGAAGGCCTTCCAAAAGTCCAGAAAGACTATGTCCACTGCTACCCCTGCATCTAAGGATTTGGTGATCTGGTCATAGAAGGCCACCAGGTTGGTCTGACAGGACCTACTGCTAATGAACCCGTGTTGATTGACCCTAAGCATAATCTCCCCTGCTGGCCCCTCGTGGATATGCATCAGAATAATTCTCTCAAAAAGCTTGCCCAGGATTGAGTTAAGATCAACTGGCCTATAGTTTCCTGGGTTCTCCTTCCTCCCCTTTTTGAAGATGGGCCATTGGTCCTCTTCCAGTCCTCTGGCACCACATCAGAGCACCATGAGTGCTCATAAAACTGTGCCAGGGGTCCCACAATGACCTCAGCCAATTCCCTCAGTACTGTAGGGTGGAGATCATCTGGAGCAGCTGATTTGAACACATCCAGTCCTTCCAGAAGTTTCCTAACTAGTTCCTCACTAACCCTTGGCCTAGGTGTGCCTCCCCTGGGGTCTAAGGAGGGCCCAGAGGTGGGGTGGCTGTTCTGGTCCCTGCTCAGGAAAATGGAGGCAAAGAAATCGTTAAATATGTTGGCTTTGTCATCTGCTGTGATGACCAAATTTCCTAACGTGTCCTGCACGGGCCCCACATTACCCAGAACATTCTTTTTGCACTCTATGTATTTAAAAAATGACTTCTTGAATTGATTCAGTCTTTGCAGGTTAGTCTAAACTACACCGATTAATTTGAAACAAAAGTGAACAGACATTTACCTTTAATTCAGGAAATGCAGCCACATGCCTGTAGTGGCTCAGGCCAGACGCCAGGGGGTGTTACCTTTTAGCAGTCTGGCTGTGTGTTCACTTCCTGATCTTGCTGCCCCAAGGTCTTCGGGATTTGCAATCCAGAATTACAGCAGCAGGACTCTACAGGGTTGCTCATCACTTCATCTTCCTGGTTCCAGGTTCCTCTGGGATTTGCAGTCCACAGTTTCAGCCAGCAGTAAGTTTAGATGAGGGAAAGGATGTTTAGCCCCCTTCCTGGCCCCAGGCCCCAGCTGGGGTTTGCTGGGGGAGGGGCAGAAGGGCAGTCCCTCCCCTGTAGAGTAAGCTATATTCCCAATCATGATTGATCCCACCACCTCCTTGTCAGCCAGCCCTCAATGCTCCAGCTAGGGAGCAGTGGGGCAGGCCCTGTTCTGCTCTCTGGAGTAGACAGCATAACACAGCTGTGCCCAGGGCTGGAAAGCATGTTGGGAGATCATGATTTAACTTGAACCAGGAGGGGTCTGGGACAGAAGTTTTATAAACTGGTTTCACCCAAATCAGTTAAGTCTGATACTACATTCAGCCAAGTTTATCTTAAACCAGTTTCAACCATTTTGAAACTAGTTTATGTGCACTGAGCTTCTGTTCTGTTACAGGTTTAAACCAGTTTCTGATCACCTAAACTGGTTTATGTATAACTTCTGTTCCAAGCCCTGGTGAACAGAGGCAGGACTAGGAGCTATAGCTGTTGGGAAGCCAAGACAGGCTTCTAGCCCTGCTCTTCAGGCAGGGGTGTGAGAGATCCTGAGATACTGGAGGACTTTAACTTGGGCAGCACATCTGTGGGGAGTGGCCACAACTTAATGGAACTGGAGCTGGGTAGTGAAAATCAGAAAAAATCCTGCCCTGGAGTAGCTTATCTTTAAGATGCCTAATAAGCCCTTAAAACCACTTCAAGGTTATAACATGCAGGCAACCCAGGGGTTAAGAGCTCCAGGAGCTGCCCAAAATTATCATGTAACAAGGCCCGTCATAACTTATGCATAGATTTGTGGGAGGAGCAGAGCTAAAAGTGGTAGGATGCTGAGGCTCACTCCTTCTGCTGACACTCTGAGCTACTCTACAACAGCTAAGACTCATTCTAGGTTTCTTTATCACTTTCCACACAATCTGCTTTAAATGTTCTCTACCTAGGGCCTGGTTTTAATACCCTTACTCATGTTGAGTAGTATGAGTATCTTCATGGAAAAGTACTGCTCAGCATGAATAAAGATGGATAGTACTTGTTCACAGGAGCAGTAGTGCAAGTAGGGGTGGGAAAACAGGACACCAGCCCCAACACAAGGATGATAGCTACCTCTGCTGCCAGTCTAGCCACCCATGCTGCTCCAAGGTGCAGAAATTGCTTGTTACACCTCTGCAAAGGAACAGTTATTGGCTTCAAAGCCTTCTCAAAAGGATCAAGAATTGGTTCCACAACCTAGCGATGAGTTTCACACCAAACTCCCAGTGTGTAACTTTAAATCCTTCTCACTTAAACATCACCTTTGAAATTGGCCTGCTGAGTTCAACAAAGCATAAGTGAGTCTATGCTGGTAAAACTCAGGCCAAGGGGCCAGAAGAGAGAAATCTTGAGAAGAAAAGCGATGAAAGAGGAGGGTGTAAGGAGTTGGCACAGATCAACTGTGTCTTTTTCAGAAGCAATTTACAGCAGCTTAAAAACTCCCATTTTTTTCAAAAAGCTTTGGATCAGCTTCTAAACCATCCATATATGTATACAGTGGCAAGTAAATCTAACCCTGGAGAATTATGAGTCTCTTGATCTGACCCTGAAAGGCCCTCTTGAGCATAGCAGCCCATTGGACTAGTGTGATTAAGGAATTACAATTTCTGTAGCCAACAACAGGCAAGGGACTGATGCAGCCAGCATTATCTTCAGCTGCCTTTGAATCTTCAGCCAAAATGGTCAGGTCACCTTCTATAGCTGGGTCAACTAGGAGCAAACTTTGATGCAAGAATGGAATCTGATTTGAACTCAGGGTTTCAAAGCTGTAGTGAGACACAATAACTCTGCTTTGCCATCATTCCCCGTTATAGGACCTTACCAAGCACCTATTAATTTGGCCTTGATACTGTCTTTATCTCTTATCTACCTGTGTACTCATATGAATCCTACTCCCAGAACACACCTTTATTTCCAAACCCTGTTGCTGCGGCAAGTGTTTAATAGCAGAACCTTATGAACAACTGGCTGAATCTGTATTGGGCTACAACGTAGAAAAATACTCACCCTTTATGGGTTAGTCTTGAATGTTAGTTCCAAATTGTAACAGGGAACTCTAGCCCTGTTACTGCAGAGCAGTGTGGCACCTTTAAGGGCAGAGTTTTTAGATCCTGGACAGCTGGCAGAGCAGGGGTTAAAGGACATCCCTATAGGCAGTTCAGCTGACTGGGTCCTCTCATGACCAGGAGAGAGCTCATGCCAGAACTATATAAGCTCTGGGGTCGACCTAACAGCCCCAGGCCAATCCTGCCCTGAGAGTTGCAGAGTGTGGAGCTCCTGTGTTTCTAAGGAAGCTGGAAGGAAGCAGCTCTGCAGGCATGTGAACAAGAAAGAAAGCCAGAGAAAGAAGAGACATTTGGTAAGCAGGCAAGTGGCCTTCATTTGTTTTTTTTGTTTTGTTTTTTTTTATTGTTAAGACTGCTGGTTTGGGTTTGCAGCTAGAAGGGTGATATAGAGGTTCCATTAGTGTCCCAAGGGCATGTGCTTGCCTTGGGCCCTGCTAGAGGCAGGTTCAAGGCAGACTGAGGGCTGGGGACCTTGAAGCCAGGTTTAGAGCAGTGGGCCTAGGCTGCAGGACCAGCAAAAGTAGAGGGGTGGAAGCTGGGAAGGCTAAAAACCACGTTTAAAGAAGGAGGGCCTGGAGGTGATCTTTAAACTGAAATGAAAGAATGGATCTGGGAGGGATAAACCCCACCCTCAAAAAATGACTGACATTATAGACTTTGTGCTTGGGTTGTTTTTGGAAGATTGAAATTATCACCCACAACCAGTGCCAGAATCTGACTGATTTTAGACTAAGGCCATGTCTATCTGCCTCTGTCCTGCATCCAGGAGTACTGCCAAAAAAAGAGTGCCTGTCCATGCATTCCCAGTCCTATAAATAAGACAGTATAGCCACTTTAGAGCAGCCCTGAGCACACATTCAGAGTTACTCTCAGTGTGGGTCTCAGGCATGCTTATTGGCATGTTCTCAGGACAACTCTCTAATGTGGTTATCTTGTCTTATCCTCAGGCAGTCACACCAGATCCCAGGAATACAGTCCTGGCCTCAGCACAGAGATGATGCAGACACCTAAATAAAGTTTTAAAGAAAACCACTGAAAGATCTTCTCTCTTTAACCAACCTGGGCCTGGTCTGCACCACTTATGGTTCTGGTTAGTGTAGATGTATTATTGTGTCATTGTGGGCAGGGTATTTTGCTCTTCCCCAAGTTGGGGGCACTGGGATTCACAATTCAGGTCTGTCCCAGAAACTTTGGGGGTTTTGGCTATGTGGCAGGACACTTGGCTGCCTGCCACTTTACCAGTCAGGTAGCCTGTGAAGCCACTGGCAAGTGTGGGCCAGTGCTGACTTAGAAATCAGCTGACCCAAGGAGAAAGCAGGTGAGGCTAAGCCTGATGGAGGGAGTCATTGGACTTAGGAGGAAGGCTGGCTTGGAGCAAGTACTAGCCCAGGCCCTGAGAGAAGCTGGCAGTAACATCTTGGACCCTGCTGAGAGAACATCACCTCAACAGGATGGCTGGAGCTATAGAAGATAACACTGAAAGCAGTCTGGAGGTTTGGGTAGGAAGTAATGGGCTGAAGGAGGTTCCTAGGGACCAAGATTCAATCCAGGTGAGCAAAATGAAGGGCACAGAGCCCAAGACCTGTTGTAAGGTCTTGGAGAGCCCAGATGGCATAGAAGACTAATCATGGGGTCCAGGTGAAGCCCAGAGAGAAGGGCTTAGTGTATAGGACCTCTTGTGGGTCTTGGGTCTGCCCAGAGACAGAGGCTGAGAGTTTAAGAGACCTGCTGAGTAACCTGAGAGATTGGACTCATGAGTGAGTGTGTGCTGGTAGGCTGGAGAACTGACCCTAGTAGAATCTCACTGGCCTCCTAGTGGGGTCAGGGCCCAAAGAAGGGCTGAAGGCTGGACCGAGAGGCCTGGAGACTTGTGTGGTAGTGTGAGAGACTGAGCGGTCTGAAGGTCCAAAAGAGGTCTGAATGAGACCTCTTGGCTCTCAGACTGTCAGAGGGCTGAGTGAGTGTAGGCATGTGACCAGGAGAACATCCACAAGTATGCTATCTGTGAGGCATGGGGCATGATGTAAGGGAGTAATGGAGCCATGAAACTGGCCCATCAGGCAAAGGACCACAACCAGCAGGTGGTCATTGGAACAAGACCAAGTCTGGGAATCCTTGGGGCAGCCTCCCTCTTATAATCATAAAAGACCTCAAGGTGTGGCAGACAAGTGAAGGGGATCTGGTTCCCAGAATGAGCAGGGCGAAAAGTAAATTTTACTGCAGCCTCCAGGGGCTTATGGGCACCCTGAAGGATGCCACCCTACTACAGGCCAATTTAGATTTTTCTGTATTACTTTGTAATATTCGTAATACTTCTGTATTCTCTTTAGTCAATGTTAGGAAAAGGCAATCAACCCTTTCCATGATTCCTTACTATTTCCACAGGATGCGGTATTTTATATTGACTCCCTGATTCAGAAATATTTCTAAATTTAGACACTACTACTTGGGTGTTTGTCACTAGGATTGTGGTTCAGGTCCCTTGCTACTCACTTGGAGCTGGTTTATTCTGTGCTCTTTTTTGTTTGCATGTTTGGGGTTTTTTGTTTTTTGGATGGGGACCAGGCCAGTGATCATCATGCCCTAGAAAAATCCACAAGGTCAGTGAATTTTTTTTCCTCATTATTTTTCTTTCTAATCTGCTGTTTTGCTAGTTGTTCATCCCTAGTGCATTTATTTTACAGGTTGGAAATAAATCATTGTCCCTAAACCTTTTTATAGGATGATCTATGCCTTAATAGAAAGGTTGTCTCTTGGGCGCTACCTCCTCTGTGACTGGCAAACATATAACATCTCTGGCATACCTAGAGCAATTGTTTATATGGAAAATGCATATTGGGAAGGGTGTTTAGTGTATGCTTACCTATTTGTTATTTAGCAGTTAGGAGGAGTCGGAAACATGACCAACCAGGTCTGTGAGCAAGTGTTCTATGTCCCACAGATTTGGAAAGACTGCCTTAAAATTTTAAGTAAAATTATCTCAATATCTCTAGCATTACTTATGGTAAGTTTATGGAAAACAATGCAGTTAGTATTTTTACTCTTAGCTATGCTACTAATGCCTCCTAAAGGGGTGGGCTACCAGCCCAGGTGACAACTTAGGGTGGGTACAAACAAAAATCAGCTGCTGCCAGGCCAGCACTACCATTGCCCCATGTTCCACCTTTTTGAAAGGTGCAAAACTGCCCGGCTACACCTCCTGGGAGGTATTGACAATACAGGATGACAGTGGCTGGACAGATAGGTGGGTAGGCAGACCGAGAGAGAGAGAGAGAGTGAACGCTGCAAATCTCAAAGAGGAGCAATGTCTAGCTATCCCAGAACTGGAACGTTTTTAATGGAGTATTTGGAACTTCTACCCTTTGTCAGTTTAAACAAAACAAACCAAAAAAAGGAATATCTCCATTAGAGGCAACAGCGGCTTGGAAGAAAATGTGCTGATTTCACAAAAAGAGCTAAAATACTTCTGCGTGTGGAGGAGGATTTTGGCTTGAAGCCTGCAAACGGTGGGCAGAGTAATTGCCAACAAACTGTGTACCACAGAAAAATACAAGAACGAGAATTAAAAAATATATTAATCTTCTGTGTTTTATGTTTAAGGGGCACAGTGGAAGGTCCTGAGCTGAGCAGGAAAAAAAAATTGCTCTGCCAAGACAACCATAGCAAAAAGGTTTATATTTTAGTCTCTTCTTGGCTTTTTTAATATAAAAGGCTAAAGATATTATGACTTTTATTTCACAAGGCTCCATGTTTCTCTACAAAATTAGAATGGTAATTTTCATTGCACACTTAAAATGCAGTACTGCTGCAAATGGAGTCACACTTCTTTGCATCAATGGGGATTTGTATTTTACCTGCATGAAGTATTTGAAAGACTTGCATGTTTTTCATATTAAAACTTGCACAGCAAAGTTTTCAGTTCTCTGCATTGTCAATTACCTTTTTATTTAAAATGGGTTGCATGTACTTTTATTTCTAATAATCTCTTTGATTTCCAATAGTCTCTCAGAAGCCTCAAAAGTAACTCTGATTTCTTTCTGCTTTAAAATGTTCAGTGTAGTATTTTTAAGTAAATTCAGCTCCAGTAGGTCCTTGCATAGACAACTCTTGAGAAGGATGACTGTAGTACTTGGGAGCCCTCAGTAGGACCCAAAACCCCACTGTGCTAACTACTGTACACATACAGACCATCAAGATGATCCCTGCCCTAGACTCTTGCCACAGATTACGAAGTGACATTTAAGTTGAGTTGGATGTTCAAGAACATACAAGGAAACAGTAAACAATATTGGTTAGCATGATGGTGATCTCAGCCTACTGGTCTCCAGTTGTCAAGATTGGACACTTCCATTTTAGACAAAGAATAGCATTAGCAGCAGTCGTATATAAACTCTCCCTGTGTGTAGGTAGGATTTAGAGCAGGGAGACTATCCTGTGTGGGGGAGATGACAGCTCACTTACAATGTCTTTGATTTCTCAGCAAGGGTCCTACTACTGCTGGTAGCTGCTATGATTTTTGTAGGTATATAACAGTGTACCAGGATTTGGACTAACAGCACTAATTGATTTCCTCTAGCTCAATACAGAGCTCTCTGGTCAGTATTTTCTATTGCCTTCTACTGGGTTTGAACTGAAAGGTTCTCATTAGCAATCCTGGAACCATCCTATAAGTTTTCTCTAGGTGACTCTTTTTCCAATACTTTGCAGGATTTGCCTTTGTTCTATAACATGTAGCAAATATATATATATATTTTTTCCCTTCCACTTTCATTTGTCTCCTTCACAATCTAGGTGCCAAACTCAGAAACCCATTTCCCAGCCCCAGTAATAGGTGGCCTACTCCAAGAAATGGAGGGCCAGGGAGAAAGGGCAGGGAGATTCCTTCTCAACCTGTAGTGATCCTCTGCGGCCTTGATTGGTCTGTCACAATGTGGCCTAAAGGATCCTACTGTCACAGAACATTCAAATTTAGCCTTTTCTGAATAGGCTTTAAAAGAGCTAAACTCTGAGATCTCCCAGGTGCCTATATGCAATTCTGTCTTGTATAGCAAACCATACCAGTTCCATCGGCAGGGAAACCTCCATAGCCATCTGTAAAAGGACTGAATTTTCTTTATAGCGTCTTCCATTATGTCAGCTCCAGGAAGAAAAGGTAGCTTTGCATTTGCTCTGCCTACTTCTCAGTCCCAGAACAAAAGTATTGTGGGGTTTGGCTAAAAAGCAGCCATGTAAGGCTGAAAGGAACATTTTTTTAAAAAAAAGTGCATCTCAATATGTAAATAGAGCAAAATGGTTTATGGGTGATCAGCATGTGAAAAATACGTTTCATCATTATAAAGCCTGATGTAACGCCACATGACAGGGTGGAACCTGAGGGCTGGAATAAACTAGATTCCACCACTTAAGCTGCACTGTGTGAGAGTGAGGATGTAGAAAATAGGCAAAGAAATACAGTAATAAAAATATTGCAGAAAGGAAGATGGTATGAACCAAGACAGTGATTTCCCCACAGGAATCTGCAGCGAATACCTTCAAATAGTGAGTTTATCCCGGCTTCTGTTTTAAAGGATTATTTGAATTTGAAAAGTTTTTTTTTTTCTTTACTTTTCTATTTTAATATATAAAATATAATTTTTTTAAAATCATGCTGTAGAACATATAACAAAAGAAAGAGAAATACTCATTAACGGAGTGAATATGGAGAACTTGTATTCAAATGTGTCGTCTTTGCCTGACTACCTTAACTTTAGAAAATTCGTACTCAGATCTCCGTTGCTCTCAGTCACTCAAACATAATGTATGTACATATGGGGACACACACGCATGCATGTATCTGCTAGTAATATGCTGTGTTTTTGTCTAACAATAGATACCTAGGATGAAATACACCCCTGTTCAAAGAATGCGAGTAATGCCACCAGATCCCCTCCCAGCCTTCTCTTGTGGAGACTGAATAGGTTCAGGCCCTTTAGTCTCTCCTCGTAGGGCCTGCCCCTTGAACATGGGAGTGGTCTTTCTCTGGACCCTCTCAGTGCCAGCAACATCCCTCTTGAAATGCGGCGCCCAGAACTGGACGCAGTACTCCAACTGTGGCCTGACCAATGCCTCGGAGGGGGAGGATAACCTCCCAGGACCTGCTTAAGATGCATCTGTGGATGCATGACAAGGTACGGTTAGCCTTACTGACCTTGAAGTCTAAGGTAAAACTCCTTTAAAATATAACAGGAGGACTGAGCAAGGCTGTGATGCAGCTGATAGATCCGCTGATTCCCATGACCATTTCATATCAAAGGAGAAGTGAGCTAACATATGTATATGGGCATAGACCATGGATTCATCAACTCCAGTATTTTTCTCTTTTGCTTGCTGCCTAGCTGTGATTCTTCTTGAGAAGAAGCCTCTACTCCCTCTATAATATACGCACCCAAATTCACAGTGCTATACACTGTAAATACAGGGATGCACTCTAGGCTACTTAAGGAATTAGAAGAGGTAATTTTAAGAAAGGGGGGGAATCCAGGGAATTGCACAGAAGTCAGATTGACCTTGAAACCTGGAAAAACCACAAAGCAGGTCTTCAAGGAATCTATTGTGAAAACGCAACTAGTTTAATCATTGTGTTCAATGAGTAGTCATCAGTGGGCATGTCTACACGTGCAATTAATCACAACTAAATTTACTGTGCATTAGGCTAATGCACAATAAATGGGTGTTGTTTTGTTTGTTTGTTTGTTTTGGTAAATGAATATGTGAAGGGACTTGGCGCTGAATTTAGGGCCCAGTCCCTGTAGCCTTGCCATGTGCCCCTGTGGCTACCAAGAGGAGCTCCAGCCTCTGACTCCAACTGCCAGAGCCTGGGAACAGGCACTCAGCACCCCAGCCTAGGCCAGTTCCCCACAGGTGGCGGGGCTGCAGTGACCATGGCAGGTGGTGGGGTCATCCTCAGGTGATGCCAGGTGGTGCTTCTCAGTGGGGGATGGTTCCCCCTCTTCCTGCCTGAGTCAAGAGCCAGCATCCCCTTGTGGTCCGTACTTGGCACCTCTGAGTCATCAGGCTCATGGACCTGGGGTGAATGATGGAGCTGGGCCCAAGCAGGTGCTGGGGGACCTGGGGTGGGGGCTGGGTCAGGGGCTCCAGTGGGCAGGAGGCACTAGAGGACATCCTCCTAGGGCCTGGCAGGGGCCTGCTGCAAGGCAGCATGTGGGACCCAGGAGCCCTGCAGAGCCATGGGTGGGGGGTGGGCAGTGGGAGGCATGGACATAACTACCAGGCCCAGGAGGGTGTCCAGGGTCTGGCACTTGGCGTCTGTGGCCTCCATTGCCCAGGCCTGGTGGGTCACCTGCTGCTAGAACAGCTCAATGCACTCCTACTCCAGGGCTTCCATCCATGCCCAGTGCCTCCACTGCACCTGGTCCTGCCCCTCTTCCTGGGCAATCTCCTGGGTGGTGTCCTCTGCCCGCCAGGCCTGCGCCCACGCTTCCCGTTCCTCTGCCACTGCTACCAGCTGCTGGAGCACGATGGTTCTATCCAGCATGCATTGCTGGCACAGCCAGTGCATCTGTCTAGCTTCAGCGCTGCGTGGCAGTGACCCAGAGCCCACATCCCTGCTGGGGCTGGTGCGCTCTCTCCTGCAGCCTTTTGTGAGAGTTTGCAACATTCCCGAGATAAGATACTGTGCACCAGGGGTTGTGTGCTGCCTGGCTTCAGATTGGGGTTTGGCTGTGCACGGGTACCCAGCAGCCGTGGTAAGTTGGCCAGGTAGGCCTGGGCCCAGGCAGCCGTCAGCCGAGCCCCCCATCCCCAGTGGCGGCCCACTGGGTACTGGCCGCAGGTAGCCTGTAGGACAGGCCAGGCTGCTGGCAGCACTTGCTGCCACAGCTCCAGACACCATTCCCCTCTTCTGCCTCTGCAGGCTGTCTGCTCTGCTATGCTGCTGCCTAGCCTGGAGCACCTGGGCTCAGGGTGCACAGGGCTTCTAGACAACTAAAGTGATAGGCTGGCTGTGACCAGGCCCCCCCTGTAGGGGGCTCTTCAAGGAGGCCCTCTGGGGCCAGCTCCTACCTATACTACCACTACACCCTGAACATGCCTCTGCTGTGTGTGGCCCGGCTGGTGCACAACAGTTTGTGCAGGCTGAGGGGTGCATGGGTCACTGTGCTCTCCTGATGATGATCCTTCTGGTGTCCCAGGCAAACCTGCACTCCTGGTTTGGGACCCTAAGCTACAACAACATGGGGGCAAGCCCAGACTTCACCTCCACCAACACCTGGAGGGCTGCCTGTGGCAGCACTACGCATCCCTATCCCCTGCTGCTGAGGAGGATATTACAGCCAGCATTGATGCCTTTCTTAGGGTGTGAGAGGCCTGTGGCCACCAAGCTTCAGGGACATGAGCTGCTGAATAAAGTTTTGAACTGTGTCCTAGCTCTCGTGCTGTTGGAGGGGAACCCAGGGCCAGGGGAATGCAGAGGGGGCGGGGCAGGGATCGGGAGCTGTATATGTGTGGGGCTGGCGAGGCTGGCAGCTCAGCACAGACTTCCCCAATGGTGAAGGCATCTGGCTGTGTCCAGTGTCCTTGGCCCGCAGTGTGTGACGGGCCAGTGCCCAGCCAGGGGACCCTGGGGAGAAGCTGAGGCTTTTGACAGCCAGCAGTACCAGGGCCAGCTGCTCCTTGTGGTGGTGTCTGGGGGTGCTGGTGAGGGGGCACTGAAATAGTGGGGTGCTGAACATCCAAGGGCTCCTCCTCCTGGAAGGTGTCAGCACAGTAGACATCAGAGTGGGGCAGAGGCTCCGGCAGGCCACACTCACTGGTGTAAACTGCAGGGTTGTGGCCTGGATCCCGGGGTGCCAAAACACTGGTCAGCTGCTGCATAAAGGGCATGGTATTGCAGGCATGACTGGACCAGCAGCCACCCACTGTGTCTGCAAGGCCTTCTTCTTTATGCGGCACTGCCATGCTGTCCAGGAGTGCCTTTGCTTCTGCATGCTGCTTAACAGAGCCTCATAAATATGGGTGGTCAAGTGCCTGCAATGTGTGAACTGCCTCTGAACCTCTGTATCCCCACAGAGGGCCACAAAATCACCAATCTCCTCCTGGCTTCAGTTGGGACCCCAGGTAGAAGGCTTGGGTGTACGAATGTGGGTGGGACCAGGCCTCAATGAGGAGTATGTGGAGGACATACTTCTGTGGCTGTCCCTGGACAGCAGTTGTCAGTGCTCAGCAGAGGGGCACAGCCAGGAACTAGGAGCCATGCGTCAGAGGCAATAACCCACAAGAGTTGCAAACACAAGACAAACTGCTGAAGATGAGCAGCAGCAGGGAGCAGGTACTGGCCATACTGCCAGAGACAGCTAGGCAGCAGCCCTGGGGGGCGATCTCTTTGCAGCCCTTTGCAGCACTCACTTCTGGCCAAACAGTAACTCTGGCTAGGGGACAAGACTGGCAGAGGCAGCCTGGGTCCTGTCCAGGGGGTCACATGGGGCCTGAAGTGCTCCAAGGTGTGTGTGCCCCAGGGCAAAAAATGGTTGGTGGCTTTTATAGCCTTCAGCTAGGGGCTGCCACAGACCATCCCAGCCCTGGGGTAGGAGAGGTGCCCATCCAGGAGCCCTGGGGCCCTAGTGGCAGGGCTAACTCAGTACTAAAGTCTGTGCTGGATCGCATCTACATGTGCGTTGTTGCACTTTAACTACCACATTTGCAGGTATCATATTCAGTCATGATTAGCAATTTTTACTGTGGAAACACGTGCCCATAGTGCACAGTAAATTAGGCAAAGGTGCAGTAAAGTGTCTCATGTAGAAGCACCCAGTGTCTAGTTGGGAGGAAATATCAAATGGGGTTCCTCAGGGGTCTGTCCTGGGTCTGGTATTGGCTAATATCTTCACTTTTGATTTGGACGATGGGACTGAATGCATACTTAGAAAATCTGCAGGTGACACCAAGTTGGGTGGAGTTGCAGACACTCTGAAGGGCAGGGCTACAATCTGGAATGACCTGATAGACTAGAAAAAATGGTCCACAGTCAATCACACAAGATGGAACAAGGGCAAGTGCAGAGTCTTGAACTTGATTGGCTGGGCTTCAGTAATGGACAGAAGTACCTGGGGGATACAGTAGGCCATAAACTGAATATGAACCAATAGCATGCTCTTCTTTTAAAGAAGGATAATAGCATACTGGAATGTATTAATAGAAGTTTCATTTGCAAATCAAAGAAAATGAGTCTCCCACACTTTGCACTAGTGAAGCCTCACCTAGAACAACAGTGTGCTGTTGTTGCAAAAAACAGACAACAGCATCTTGGGTTGTGTTGTACCACTAGCAAATCAAGGTAAGCGATTCTTCTGTACTATTCAGCACCGGTGAAGGATCCCTTGGAGTACTGTGTGCAGCTTTGGTCCCCATACTTCAAGAAGGATATAGACTAATTGGAAATAGTCTGGCACAGAGCAACAAAAATGATTAGGGGCCTCAGAAGCAAAACTTATGGGGAAAAGCTAAAAGAACTAGGATTATTTAGTTTGGAGGAGAGAATACTGGGGGAAGACGGAGGAGAGAAGTTCCCCCACCACCATGCTGAAGCATGGGGATGCTGAGGCTACTGAAGCATGTTAATTAACACATTCCAGCAGAGTCAGTTAATCGAGTCTGCTCTGACGTGCAAATTAGCATGCATTGAAGCAGGCATTGGGCACCTGTATAGGTGCCAATAATTTCATCCTCTGGGGTTCTGGTCCAAAGCATCTGATCCTGGTTGCTCATATAGGACATTGGACTACAGGGGCATTGATCTAGCCCAGCATTTCCAGTGTCCCTAATTTTGGCAAAGCATATATAAATCATTTTGTAAAAGTATTATATGACAGTCTAGGAGCAATTTCAGCCCTGACAATTAAAGTCAATGGGGTGACTGGCCATTCATGTAAGAGCTGAATTTGGCTATTAAACTTCTGCTGTGCTTCTTTAAACTGGATCTACAGTCTTTCAAGACTTCTCCAATAGCTGTTGTAGGGCACTGTGGTTTACCAGACTCTTTGAAAGCTGGTGGAGTGAGGACGTCAATGGTCTAGATAAACTGCACTTTACAAGGGGGGGGGGGGGGCTGCAATCTGTTCTTTCAGCACTGTGAGAGTGATCAATATGACATTTCCCACTGAGAACATGAGATCATATGTACTGGTGTTTGTGAACTTTGGTGATTATTTTCACATTGATGAAGCAGAGACATGCCACCATGCTGCATATTTTGTAAGTGAAAGTGTAACAGAAGATGATGATGGGATTATATCTTAGTTTTCCTGCAGCCAGACATTATTTGGATTTCATGAGATGGTAATCAAACCACTAAACAAGGATTGGGCCTTTCCTCAGAGGTGAATGCTATTGTATCTAGGCTGCTGACAGTCAACTGATGGGGTTACTTAGAATGAGTAGGCTGAAGAACAAGAAAAAAACATGCACACCTTAAGCCTTTCAAAGCTACATATAGGACTATTTCATTTCCAGTTGAATTATTCACTGAAAGAAATGGCTTGATGAGTTTAGCCTCTTTATTTCTGTTAGTGAATCATATGCAACCCAGTACTGATTCTGGAGAACATTTAGGGGGTTTTGTTTTGTTCTGTTTTTTTTTTTAATGTATGGACTTTATACTCAAATCGCCTGGATAAACAATGTTCAGTCTTTGGGATGTTCAGACGTTGCACAGTGTTATTTGAGCTGCTTGATAATATGGCAAAATACCCTTGTTAACATATGAATGTGTTTTCTTGCAGGAAGCACAGTCACCCTCTCCAAAACTCCTGACAAGAAAGAGAAACAGATCACATCAATTAGAAATAAGGAGCTCCATGAACTTCTAAATTTGACTGAACACTTAAGAAAGCTTCTTTAAGATATGCAGCTATCTGTAATTCCAGGATTATGTGGGATTTAAAAATGAGGGAGAAACCTCCAAGTCCAGAACCTGGATTTGGCTAAGCCTCTAAGACTGCAAGGTCTGAGTCTCCTCTGTCATCTGCCAGTGTAGTTAGAAGTAACTCCATAGGTGGAGCCTACTTGCATACAGTGCTGTTCATGGTTAACTATTCTTGCCTAACACCAGGTGCAGATGGTCTCGTTTTAGAAAAAGAGTGCCTAGCTCCTGTTTGATTTACACTAATTTTAAACTGCTGAGAACTGGGTGCTTGATGCATTTCTGGTTTTGTTAACACACAAATTTTAAATAAGCAAGGAAATGGGATACCAATGATATGAAAAGATGCACTTGAAATGAAGCATATGCTTATGTGACTTGTCCATTAAGTAAGGCTTTAATTCAACAACATGGCATATTTGAGATCACTGATGCCTGGCACAGTAAGTTTGCCATGTAGACATGGGGCTTATAACATGGAACTAGTGGTAGTGTATTACATTTGAAAATCACTGGCAAGTTATGTAGAGATAGTAAACTCCACAGTGATAATTGTCATTAATGGTTCAATTCATTTTTAGGGCAGCTGCATTTAATTTCAGTGGAGTTACACAGGGATTATTTGGCCCTTTTCTATATTAGATGCTCTTTGTTAGTCTTAATTGTCTATAGAGCACAATAGCATTATGTGGTGATAATATTCTATTATATTTGAAAACGTTTGTATGCCATACCAAGACCATCAGCCTGATTCTTCTCTCTTAATAAACAATGTAAATAGGTAATAACTCCACTGAAGTCTGTAGAGTTAATTAAATCAATAAACAGTAAGAAGATTGCTTAGGTCACAGTCCAGGTCCCAAAAGCTTACCATCTAGTTCAGACACATAGACACAAACAAACACATGGTGTGTTGGGTTGAATTGGAGGTGTAGAGATACTACTGAGGTCATTATTAAAAGGCTTTGTAGAAGAAAAGGTTTTGAATGAGGATTTGAAGGCAGAGAGGAATAAAAAATATAAAGTTGTTTTCAATTAAATGACAAAAAATCATCACTGAAGAAAAAGCCTTTCATGTATCTTTGTCACTTCTGGATTTTTACCCTGCTGATTCGCCTTAGATAAATTTGAGAGATCCTGGGAGCTGTGGCTGGGAAGGAGGAAGAAGATTCATGCCAATATCTTCCAGTTTCTGAGCGGTTTCTTGAGGCGGTGAGTACAATCATCAGAACAAAACACACTGAATTTGTGACATACATTACTGCTGGCAAAAGCCAGCCCTCAGGAACTGCCAGTGATGCTGTGAACAGGATGAGTCTCCTAGTATACCTGTGGGTGACTGGGAGGGATGTCAAAAGGTTTTGGTATCATATGTCTTCATTTAATTAAAACAAGGGGAGGAGGAAAAGGTCTAACTAATAAAGCAACTCCATCCTGCCAGCTTCCAGTAAGCCCAGCTGCTCCCACAGTCAAACAGCAATTCTAGATCCGTTTTTAATTAATGAAATTAATGCCATTATGGCTCAGCAGATCTAGAGACTTCCACTTTCACTTTTTTCCCTCAGGGGTTATTAATTAGTTGTTATTTGCTTGCCCTAAGTTCAGTGATTAGATCTGCTCTATAGCTGGTTTAAGGAACAGAGGTCCTAGCACAGTTAACCAAGGAGAAAAAAATGAAAGTAGAAAACCGTGTATGTGTGTGTGCGTGCGCGCACGTGTGCTGGGGGTGGGGGATTATGTCTGCCAGTTCATTCTATGTACTTACAATCAGGAATCAATTCAACTGAAGGGTAACTGGGTCAATGAAAGGTGCCTGGGATTGCGCTCTCCCTGCAGACTTCCTACCATGCACATGTGGCGTGGCAGAAAGTGTGATTATTGGGATCTCACATCAGATCCCATTGTGCCTTTAAATTAACATCTGCCAGGATCCTTAGCCACCTAAATCCACTTAGCTGCTCAATAGATGGAGTAAGTGGGGGAGGTTAGTAATAGGCAGAGGTAAATAGGTGGGGGAAGCAATATTTAGCATTTGTATAGGCGCAAAGCTGGGCACCTGGGGCAAAGCAGAAGTGATGACTTCTGGTTTGTGATCATGACAGCAAATGCAAACATGTGGTGGCTAGCAGCATCTGGTTTCTTTCACATACATACTACAAAGTCGGTGAAAGTTGGTGCCCAGGGTGGCTGCTGTATTGCCCCCACCCTAGTTACACCACTAATTCCTGTTTAGGTGCCTCCATTACCGCTGAAATCCAGGGTAAACACCTTTGTGAAACTGGTCCTAAGTGAATGGCCCAGGGTCACACTGGGAAGTGTGTAATAGAGGAAGGAATTGAAGCAAGAACTAAATCTCAGTCCAGTGTCTAAATCACTAGTCTACCTGTCTTTCTGTAGTATTGCACATTTTTCAACCAAGCCAATAGAAGGAAAATTGGGATCAAGCTCCTAGATTTTGGGAGCTTATCTGAACTATGTTTTCTGAAGTTCAGTTGTGGTTCCTGAAAGCACACTGCCTTGAGGAACTGAATAAGACAAACACAGGCAAAGTCGACTATATGTGGGAGGTAGATGTAAAAGTATTTTCTGCTGTTTACAGCCAAGGGAGATCTGGGTAGCTGCCACTTTGCAAGCCCACAGATGTCTGAGTGGATCCTCTGAGAAGCAGACATTTTCCTTAAATAGTGTGCTGCAAATTAAAAGCTTCTGTGGCAAAGTCCCTATAGAAGTTTCTGTCTTAATACTTTTGCTGCTCTGTCAATACTTTAACAATCCACTGAAGTCAAAGTAGCAATTCAATACTTTAAACATTCAGAACACCAAGTTATTTGTTCCTTCCTTCCTGAATGATTGGCAATATTGGGAAGCAGTGTGTATGTGTTGGGGATAGGAAGGGGATTGTGGAATAAATTTAAACCTCCTAAGTATCTGGGAAGTAAATGCTTTTTCCATCCAGGGGCAATTTTTGTTTTGGCATTATATCTTGTATCGAACAACTGCATAATTGGGAGAGAGTTTAGACAAGCCTTTTCTATTTTTGCCAGTGAGCTCCAAAACCAATTTCATATTAGGTCAAACAAAGTGGCCTGTTTCAATTTTGACTCCTGTTTTCTTGTAAGTTTCTAAAGAAAATGGACTTTTGTATTTAAAGCAATCAAAACAGAATGCTCTGACAATTTCAAAACTTTCTCTTTTTGCACTTTTTAAATAGGAAGCTTATTCAAATGGAAGTGTTCCTGTGACCATTTTCAGTGCAAATGAATTGGTATCAGGCAATTAAAAATGTTGTGTCAAAAAATCCCCTACCTGCTCAGTCTCATCTAGTGATGGCTGAATTTTCCTCTAAGGTCTTTTGGGCCATGAGATAACACAGTGAAGACATTTCTGTGATTCACTGCATAATCATACAAATCACAGCATGCGAGTCATTTCCACATTAAGGGCCAGAATCTAAGCTGATGTAAGTCAGTGTCTCTCCACTGAAGTCAATGAAGCAGCACTGATTTATTTCAGCTGCAGATCTGTCCCTCATTTGCCAAAATAGCATTGTCTAGAACTAACCAAGTGTGGATAATATGAACTGGCTCTGTGCAAGTTTCTTCGGCATCCTTTTGCTAGTTACCTCAGCAATTGCAGTCCTGTGTATCCAAATGACTCTGCCAATGCATCTTAGTCCTGACCTGAAATGGGCACTCTACATAACTGTCATGAAATTAATCACAAAAACATACATGTTGCTGATTCCATCCAGTTGTAGTGAGTCTATAATAGTGCTGTGGCAGTGCACTCTAAACAATGGAGCATATATTTTGCAGAGCACCCTACAACTCCTCAGCATTAAAATAAGGCACCCCAGTCCCAATGTTTGTTTGTATGCAGTTCCACAAAAGCTAATAGGACTTATCAGTGTAACAGAGGGCAGAATTTGGCCTTTGCTGTGCACAGAGTACAACTGTACTCATAGGCGACTGGTAGGGAGTGCACGGGGGTACACGTGCCCCCCCCCCGATGGGGCCAGTGCCCCCCCACAACGACTGACACCAACACTGTCAGCAGGGCCGGTGCCCCCTCTGATAGGGCCACCACCGTTGGTGGCTTCTGCGGGTACCCCTCCAGATTCATGAGGCACCAGTCACTCATGACTGTACTGTCTCCCTATCAGTAGCCAAAAGAATGAAAATAAATTACCATAAGAAATATTGCTACACAATATACATTGTCCAAAGCCTTTGCTGGATAAAACAAAATCTGTTCTCCCAAAGTTGTTTTCCTGGTGAGCTTCTCTGTGTTCAGTTAGGTACTTTATATCCCAGGAAAAAAAAATGACATAAGAAAAAGATGAGCTTCAGAATAAAACATAGTGACAATGCATTTCATTCTTATTTAATCTTTTCTATGGTATTTTATCTTGAATAGCAAGAAGGGAATGGGCAGGATTTTCCTAATAGTTCAGCAGTAATAATTGTGACCTGATTTTTCAAAAGAGCTCAGCTCTCCTTTACATAGTAAAATATGTGGTCACCATTTAAGGATTGTTTGGCACTGCGATGCATGTTGTATGCACTACATGCTCAAAAATGTGCCCCCTGGTGTGCCAAGAGGACCAGAAATGCTCTGAGAAATACGGTTATTTTTTAGAAACATAAATATTAGTGGAGATCTAGAAACTGGGCTTTTGCTGCTTAGACCCAAAACCTAGGTTTTTCTGTAGCACTGATAGGCTGGCACCATTCTCTTTGCAGTCATGCTACACTTTTTCTAGCTCCTGGTATCTGCTGTGTTACCTTGTGGGTTCTCTCTCTCCTGCTGTGAAAATCACTAGCTATCACTGTGTTGTGTGAATGTAATGTGTTTAACAGCAGGAGAAACCAGGGGGCAGTCTGGAGAGCTGTGCTGACTTAATTTGAACTACAACTCCCAGAAATCCCCTGGGGCTGGCAAGCGTGAGAATAAAGAACGGGAAGCTTGAGGCTGGAGTAAGTGGAAGAGAGAGCAGCGTACACAGAGGAGTGCACAATGGAGCTGGAGATTTCACTGCCTTGGGCAGCCAGGACTGTGCACTGAAGGAGCTGGGCTCAGACTTGGGGGAAGCTGCAGGCTGCTGTTTGAGTCCACTACAGGCTAAAGGCTTGTCTGGGGACACCCCTGGAAGTGGGCTTCCAGAGTTGCTGAATATATGTTACCACAGTGTTGATATTTCTTTATCTTTTACCTGTTCCATCCCTTTGACCCACTGGCTTGTGACCCCAACTCCTATGATTTTCTATATGAACTTCCCTTTGCTTCTTGTCCCAGTTTTTCATAGACATTTCATAGATTGGGACTGCAGAGTTGGCACAATTGTCTCACCGCCATTTTCCCTATCAGGAAGATTCTTCAGATTTCATTCTGGTTGCTGTATACCTTTTAATTATAAGATGGGGGATCTGAAGTTGAAGTGGGTCTATTCTGGGGGTCTCTGGGGCAAGCAGGGTTAACATTTGAACAACAGCACCAAAAAAACCACTAGAAAAATCCAGGTTTAAAAAATGCATCATTTTATTTAACAGCTGCATTTATCCTTGAGAGGTACATTAAATACTTTGGGACATTGAGTCTTATCAATATTTTATTCTAGGTAATTCTTCTAAGTGGGCTTCACTGTGTTGTTATGCCTATATATGCTCCTGAGTCTCATCACAGTCTCTATTAGTTGAATACATTATCTTTACAAGAAGCATAGTTAGATGTAGTTCTGTGCAAATGCATTTTTTTGGCCAGGATTTATATTTTTTCCCATGCAAAAAAAATCAGACAACAACAGGTTTGAGCTGACTATATTTCTTATTGAAACCAACAGAAACTAAAGGCTTTCCCCTTCAGCATAGGGCTGGTCCCTTTCAGCAAAGCTATAATCCTGGAACTGGAGAGCCTAGTTGGGCTTTCAGGTCAAATTTCTGTAGTGGTAGCAGCAGAGTACCACAGAACTTCCCCTTCTTAATCCATATGTGCCTCATTCAACAATTTATTGGAGCAATAAATTAACCAACAGTCCACAGACTGTATAGAAAATGGGGTATAGGGTGACAATTCTAATAGGTCCCTTTATAAAAGGCTAGTTTAAAAATGGATTCCTGCAGTCCCATCACAGCATCACACCTGTGCTTATGAAAGCTTATGCCATACATCTCTGATTTATGTAGTCCATAAGGTACAAATCTACCCTGCCTTTGGTCAGAAATGTATGTCAGCTGTATTTCTCGGTCCTAAGTCACTTAGCTATGGCTACACTGCCAAATAGAACAGGATGGTCTTTTGATCCTCTCATTCCTACGTAAAGGAAGACTGTGGAAGAAGTTGATTGTATAATGTGCCAATGGCCTACTGAAGCAGAGTAAAATCCAGTTGCTTTTCCCCCAGCTGGCCACGTTGAATGGGCTGGCAGCAGTTAAAACATGAACTTAATTTTAGGCCAAACTCCAAAGCCCTTATTCTGATTGTCCTCCATCAAAGCTTCATTGACTTCAGTGGGAATTTGCCTTAGTAAGGATGGTGTCACACCTGAGAGAGGATTTTATAATTTGTCTCTTTGTCAAGAAACTAGGCATCTACAGTGTGTTCAGGAACAGTTCAATCAAGTGCTATTGTGACAGCCACTTTTCTGATTATAATCCATGTTTAAAGAATGCCTAATGGTGCACTTCACAAAGGGAGTTTGGCATGGCAATGCTGATGTTTTGCAACAGTGCTTAGGCTCCAAGTCAGAAATGGAATTCTAAAACTTAAACTAGGTGCCTGACTTCCCTATTCTCTAAATGAGGCGACTCTAGGTATCTAAGATTGGAATTCATAACACTGAATGAAGGTGGGGAAGGGATGCCTAAGTTAGACACTCAAAATACTGGAGATAGGGGGATGTCCAAAATCGTACACTACCATCGCTACTTCCAACCATGTTTTTAAATGAAAGTGGCTGTGCCACTGATGCCACTTAGTATGTTGATGAGCAGGCTTGTCTAACTGAGAACCTCGTATGTGAATCTCAGATGGTCTTAGGTGAGAGACAGGCACTCAAATACTCAGTTCATCCTGAATGACAACACTTTTGAGCTTGTGCTGTACCTGAACCTTAGGTAGGTACCGAGGGAGCGTAAGCATCTGAGGGAATTTAGATAGGTTTCTGTGAATCATTCTCTTAGACATAAGCATCTAAATGTCATTTCAATCCTATTTTGGATTTAAATTGCTTTGTGACTATCATCCTAAATGCTTATAGGGTAGGCCTGCAGTATAAGTGGTACTTACATGTGAATCAATTCATTTAAGTGACCCACAAATGACTCCCAAACTTTATTTTATGATAACGTATAGTTAAACCAAATTAGGGCCTAAACACTGGTTTCCTATTCAGCATACATGCCTTTTGTGAAGTTGAGCTGCATCTGTGAAATGTACAAACAGAATTCAAAGCAGATTCTCAGAGTTCCACTTAACCAGTGAAGCTGCTTCTTTGCCTTCTTCATAGGCTCATAGGGAAGTAGGGTTGGAAGGGACATCACAAAGCTATCTAGCCCAGCCCCTTGCTCAGGGCAGGATTGTTCATGACTAAATTATTCCATCCAAGTGTCTGTCCAATCTGCTCTTGAAAATTTCCAAGGATGAACATTTCACAACTTCTCTAGGCACCCTGTTCCAATTCTGGACCACCCTCCTAGTCAGAAAGTTCCTCCTAATCTTAATCTTCAGTTGAAATTTCCTCTGCCACAGGTTGAAGCCATTTCTCCCAGTCCTGTCCCCTATAGCCATTGACGAAATCCCATCTCCATCCTTTCTATAATGTCCCTCAGGTATTAGAAGACTGTTACCAAATCCCCCCCTCCCCCCCCAGTCTTCTTTCCTCCAGACTAAATAATCCCAGTTCTTTCAGCCTTTCTTATGTAAATTTTGCTTTCAAGGCCCCAAATCATTTTTGTTGCTCTGTACTGGACTCTTTACAGTCTCTCCACATCCTTCTTGAAGTGTGGGGCCCAAAGCTGTGCACAGTACTTCAGGTGAGACCTCACTAGCACTGAACTGAATGGAAGAATAACTTCCCTTTATTTGTAAGTGGCACTCTTGTTCATTCAACCCAGTATGCCATTGGCCTTTTTTGCAACAAGAGCATACGGTGGTTTATGTCCAGCTTGTCCTCAGTCAAAACTTCTACTGTAGATAATAATAGATCTAGGATTTAAAATTCCCCAGTTCTTTTTCTGCAATACTGCAGCCTAGTCAATCATCTACCAGTTTGTGTTAGTTTATGCAAATATCTTCTTCCAAATGCAAGCCTTTTAACTTGTTGCTGTTGAATTTCATCTGGTTGATTGTGGACCATTTCTCTGGTCTATCCAAGTAATTCTGGATTCTAGCCCTGCCACCAGAGCACTCTTTGCCACTGCACACACTCCTGGGGGAAGCATGGGGGGTGTGTGCCCCCCACATCTGTGTGCAGGGTGAGGATGGGCTGCTCACTGCATGCTTGGGGCTGGAGGCTGCTCTGGTCTCTTCCTAGCAGGGGTCTGGACCCAGGCTGTGCTTGTGGTGGGTGGTGGTGGTACTGGGAGGGAGGGGGGTAGTGAATTTTGGGGTGGCTGTATCCCCCTCCATAGCACCCCTCCGAGTGTCACCGCTGCCTGCTCTAGCCCTGTCCACCCAGAGTGTAGCTCAGGCCCAGCCCCCCTGCTGGGAAGAGGCTGGCACAGCCTCCAACCCTAAGTGCATAGCAGGCAGCTTGTCCTCATCCTCCAAACAGATTTGGGGGGAGGGCACATGCCCCCCATGTCTCTCCCAGGGGTGTGTGCAGCAGCAGGAGCCACCTCCATTCCTTGACCCCCAAACAAGCTGTAGCTCTGTCCTGTGCACTGCCCTGGCTGTACAGCGCCTTCCCCTGCCCCAGCCCCTGCCCCACTCCCTCCCTCACTGCAGGGGCTTTGATCCGTACCCCCCCGCCCCTCCCTCCAACAAACTTACCAGCCAGACATTGCTCTCCAAGCTGCTGGGCTACATATCAGCAGTTGGTCAATATGGTTGGTCAATAATCAGCCATCAGTATAGGTCCAAAAAGTCTTTATCAATGCAACCTTAGATGTGAGCTAATACAACTCAGCTATTCATGCCTAAATTTGATACCTGCTTTATGTAGGTATCAAGTTTGGGTTCACATAGCCTTAAATCACCATTTTTAAGGTGCATTATGGGCATGCATGTGTAGACACACACCCTTTATGTGCCTTAAAAATGGCAATTTTAGGGTAAATTCACTTAAAAGAGGCACATGTAGATGTGCCCAGAGTGTCTGTAACTCCTCCCAATTTAGTATCATCTGCAAATCATGCATCAACAACAGAACTGTTTGCTACCTTTTTGAGTGTAGTATCTTTATTTCTGATATAAATGGGATGAAATGCAGGACTGAGCCTTTAGACCTATAAACAGAACAATTATAGAAGCTCTCCATAGTATATTTGCACTTTTTGGCTGTGTCCAGACGAGCATACATGTGCCTATTGCCCCATCTCAAACCCCATTGAGGCAGGGCAAGAGGCACATGCAGGAACAAAAAAATGTTCCCCACATTGCAAACTTGCAGCGTGGGGAGAAAATTAGACCCCTGGATATCCAGGGGTCTAAAAAACCTGAAGTTTAAAAAAGCGGAGCAGGGCACAGTCCCAGACCGTGCCCTGAGGAAACTGGAGGATGGGTCCTCTAGGGAGACACTCTGGCTACCAGAGCATCTCCATAGTTGGCCCCTCACCCTGGTGCTGAAGCAGCATGCTTCAGCACCAGGGCTCCAGAGCCAGTGAGTAAGGGGTTGGGGGGGGCTGGAGGAGGGGGGAGAGGACTATAGGGGTACCCCTGCTGCCCCCGTCCACTCCCCCAGCCCCCCGATCCCCACACTACCTAGCCCCACTCCTTGTCTGCCCCCCAGAGGCCCCTGATCCCAGCGGTGCTGGGGTATGTGGGCCTTGCGGGGGGCTGGGGAGGTGGTAGCCCCTGTGGGGGGCTGTTTGGCCCCTGCTGGGGAGTCGTAACCCCTGTGTGGCTGTAGCCCCCCAACAGCCAGTGCTTTAGCACTGTAGATATATCAATGAAACATTGTCCAACTTATGGTTGTCTCTGTCTGTCTCTCTCATTATAGTGGTCTTTTGCTTTAATTGTGGAGGAACATAGATTTGGGAATATTTTACAGAATGACTGGGATTTTTTTTGATCAGGGGTTTTTCAGTTTCTCAATAGGGAACACCAGAATTCCTGCTAGGGAGGCCAGTGGTAGGGCCCTGCCTGCTCACAGCTGGCACCTTGGACCCAGCTGGCTGTGGCTGACCTCCTGGCCAAATGGGGCCAGGGGGACGTGTTTTGACAGGACAAAGCAGGCCACCACACTGAGAACATCTTCCAGGTGATAGTTGCCCAGGTGGCCAGGCAGGGGGCACACATGGAAGTAGTGCCACACAGAAGCCAACCCTGCAGCCACAACCCACTGGCAGCTGGCCCAGAGCGGCAGATGCCTCATCCTGGTCTGGCAGGTGCACAGCAAGTCATAGCCAGGCAGCAGCCCTCACTGCCAGATTGCTGCAGTGGGTAGAGAGTGCAGGGAACTCTCTGGGCTGCTTCAGCAGTCCAGCTGGCACAAGGGGTAGTATCAATTGGCTGGGCCCCAGAAGCTCCTGAAAGCAAGTAGCCCTGAGCTATTTGCCAGGGCAGCTTTTTGTACTGCTGGGGCCAGGACATGGTAGCTTTTTATATTGGTGAGGACAGCACAAGTGCTGGCCCCGGACTCTAGCTACCCCTGGCTGCAGATCTAGGAGGAGCCAGGCAAGGTTATTTTGCCCCAAGTGGCACAGTTTGCTTCTCAACACAGTGCATGGCTGAGCACATGCGCTGGGGCAAAAAGCCCTGGTTCAAATTTGCACCACTTCTGTTTGAGCTGCTGCAAGCACATGTGCTTGCATGTGTGGACACATCCTTTGACCCAAGAGCTCCTTTCCCATTTATGAGAAGCACTCGGGGTCTAATTTTCAAGAATGTTCAGTGCACAATGTTATGAGACCTTTTGAAAATCTGATCTCTTACTCTATTGCCTACATGTCCCAGTTATCTGGTCCCTTTTAGGAACCCAAGACATAGAAGCCAGCACACTTACTGGGGCACTTTCACCTCCAACAGAATCTCCATCCCCATATCCTGGTCTTCATCATTCTGATTGACACATGCTGTGAACATTACTGTACCATAGCATTTAAACCACGCACAACCCTATAGATTTCTGCTTTTCCCTACAGGGTTTGACTTAAGACAACTGCAAAATTAAATTACCTGGTCAGTGGTCATTTCATGGCAGCTCTAGGCTGCCAAATAATAAGCAGAATGTCCTTAACAGAACTTCTCCAAACTTTATAATAATGCTGGTTCTAAGAATGGGAACAAATCTAACACGACTGTTCATTTTAATGAAACTTATTACAAGCACAAGTCAGCTAGATATTTTATAATAATATTTAAAAGATATGTTTCTGCCATGAAGATCTTGAAACCCATGGTGGATCCTTAGGGACATTTTTTTGTTATTGGCTCCAACCTAACCCACTAAAACAAATCCTTCTCTTGAAGGCTGAAATTTTATTACAAAGCAAGGTTTCAACTGAGCAATAAATTAACTAAAGCTCCTTATGCAGTTGCAAAGTACCATTGCCAGCTAATATGCAGCCAGCTGAGAAGAAGGTCAGAGATGTCAAAGTTTCATCTCCAAGCTCACTTGAAAACTGTATCCTTTGTTGGCAGTAATTTCAGATGTTCAACTCTGTTTCTGAGGCATTTTTTTGAGATATTCATCATCATCTCAGTGTATGTGTAGTGGGCATGTGATATGTGCTACTGTGCATCAGCATAACTTACGGTGCAGTAAGCACTCATGTCTACACATTCATGGACTTACTGGGCAGTAAAAACCCTTAACCCTGCTTAAATTTGCTACTTGCAAATGCAAGTAGTAAATTTAAGTGGGATTAGTTACTGAACAGTAATGCATGTGTAGACATGATCCAGGAGCAAGTTTGCTCCTGGGTCTGCACAGCTACTAGGGAGTTGGCCTCAGGCCAGCCCCAGGACTATGAGTTAGAAGCCTCTCTTGCCCCAGGGCTGCGGTGCCTTTATGGCAGCCGTTGTCTGCAGGCTTTAATAGCCTGCAGACATTTTGAGCCCTGGGATACACAGACAAGGAGCCTGAGAGCACTCCAGGCCCTGTATGTCCCTAGGCAGGCCACTGTCTAGCTGTGCCTGCCTGCCAGCACCATAGCATTGCAGCACTGTTCAGGACAGCAGAGTGCTGCAGGCTTCTGCATTCTCTGGCTAGGCCTGTCAGAATCCAGGTACACCTGCAGGCAGCTTCTGGCCATCAGGGTCAGCACCACTTGCCAGCAGCACACCCCCAGCAGCTTGCCCTGCAGCTGCAGGTGCTGTAGAGCATTGCCTCTGCCACACGGCTACCAGTCCTGTGCTGTGGCCCTGTGCTGAGAGCTGCAGGCCACTACCCAGGTGTGGCAGCACTGGGACAGCCACATGGGGGCCTAGAAAGCCAGCAATGGACCCACCATGGCCTCATCCTCTTTGCCCAGGCCAGTGCCCTCCACCCAGGGCCTAAACTGGAACAAGGAGGAGACTGGCAACCTCATGGCACTGTGAGGCAAAGCAGGGGTGCAACACTAGTTTGAATGGGGCATGCACTGCAACACCTATATATGTGAGGTGCTGTCAGGTTGGATGCAGAAGCATGGGCAAGAAGCATGGGCACGATTTGTTGGTGCAACAGTGCCACATAAAAGTCAAGGCTTTCTGGGTACAGTGAGTCACTGTGACTGACCACAATTGTCAGTCTAGCCATGCCCACAACTCCATTTGCTTTATGTGGCAACTGGATACCATTCTTGTGCCCCTGGACCCAGGCTGCAACCGTGCTACCTTTAGCAGCATGGGCATCCTGGCCAAGCCCGTGTCCTAGCCTGGCACCAGAGGAAGGCCCCTTGGGTGTCCAGCATCCTGTCTCACCAAGCTCCTTGGCTGCAGTTTCCACCAGCAACCTGGCTAGCACCTGCTTCACTAGCTGCACAGTGCCAGGTGCAGCAACATGGCATAGCTAGCCACGACACCACCAGCTGCTAGCAGTGCCAGCTCCTCCCCGGGGCCGGGGAGGGGGAGTCCCTGTCTGGGCACCTGCATGTTGTGCCCTTCCATTGGAGCACATGGCCCAGAGCCAGATTCTGTCACCACCAGCCAAGACGGAGCAGAGCCACTGGCTATACCAGCCCCAGCCGCATGGGAAGGCCTGCGCTAGAAAAAACAAAAGAGACCCTGATTCTGCAGCCTAGTGGAACTGTCCCTAGGAGGGAATGTTCCCTGCACCCAAGGTTGTTTTTTTTTAATGCAATATTTCCTTAATATAAAATATATAAATAGTCCTAGAACCAGAGATCAGAACTAACTCAAAGGTTGGGATGGCAGCTCCCCCACCCAGTCTATTCTAATAACTCAGCAGTTAGGGCACTGTCTTGGGAAGTGGATGATGTAGGTTTGAATCCATTTAGACTCAGGGGGGCCTAGAATCTAGGTCTAATACTTGCTGGGCAAGTATTATAACTACTAGGCTATTAGACAGAGGTAGTGGGGAGGTCCTCTGCTAGCAGTGTTTCAGAGCTGAACTCAATGTTGTGTGGGTTAGGTATGCTGTGAAGACTCTTAATCAATTGGGCCCCACTGGAGTAGCATTCTAAACTGAAACAGGGGCTAGGCAGGTGCAACAGGGCACCATCTCCAGGGGTAGCCATGAAGCCGCTGGAGACTGAGCAAACACCTTTCACCCTGTTCTCAGGGCAGTCCACTCTTCTTTTACCTGCCATGCCTTGATGTAAACAGTTATTAAAGTATGGCTGCTCTGAAATTACACTAATGATTCCTAGATGTCAGGGTCAATGCCTTACATCACACCCCATACCTTGGAGGTTTTTGAATCAGGTCTGCCACTTGTCCCTATGCCTCCAGGGCACTTCAGGCCTTCCTTTCCTTTTGGGGGTTATAGCCTTCCCAGTTTCTGCCTTGTGATTCTGGCTAGTACCACATCCAAGGCCCACTGTTTTAGGCCTGGCCTCTGGGCTCCAGCACTGGTCTCTGCCTTGGTCCAGGCTCTGTCCTGGTCTAGGTTGTGCTGCTCCACATGCTGCCTTCAGTTTGCCCCCAGCAGGGCTCAGAACAAATCACATGCCCTTAGAACATTAATGGGACCTCCAAACTTTTAGTCCCAAACCCAGGCCATCAGTATAATTTAAGTTAAACCACTTCAGCCTTCTGCTAGGCACCTAAAACCTCAACATAAAACAAAGGCCATTTGTTTACATAATGAATCTCTCTCTCCCTGCCCCAGGTAGCTCTTCCTTGTACCCAGGCCTGCAGAACTGCTTCCTTTCAGTTCCACTGTAGATTCAGGGGCCCTACCACACTACTGTCAAGCTCCACACTCCACAACTCTTGGAGCTCGCCTCTTTGGCTGGCTGAAGCCCAGGGCTTATATAGCTCTGGCCTGAGGCCTCTTCTGGTCATGTAATGTCTGAGTCAGCTGACCTCGCTACAGGGCTCTCCCTTAACCCCCACTATGTTGCCTGCCTGTGCTATAAAGACTCTGCCTATATAGGGGCTGCATCACTCTTCACTAACAGGGCCAGGGTTTTTTGTTACAGTAGTTACAGTAGGATTTAAGTAGCTAAGCAATCTAAGTAAATCACATCTGAGCACTCTCCTAAGTCAAACCATAGGGAACATGCAGTCCAAAACAGAAATCCTAAATGAACATAGCAGCCTAATGTGTTTTGTGGTGGCTAAATCACTCTGTGCAATTTAGGGGACTATATTCTGTTTCTGTCCCATTAAGATACTAAGCAAGCAATCTGGACCTGACCTTTAATGTTTTTGTGCAGTTTAAAAGCCAAAGGAATGAGTTGTTTCAGGACTTAGAGATCCCTCTGCCTCAAGGAGTTATTGTGTGGTACAGAGCTATTGTGGTGGATCTTCTGCAATCCCCCCCATCTCCTAAACTAAAGCTGCTGAAAACAGAGCTTTCTGCATCCAAATGATCTTAGCCACATTAATGACAACTGATAACCAGTGGGAACAGACACAGAATACAGAAGCCTTTAGACTGCTTTAGTATTTGCTGTAGTCCATGCCAAAACATGTCCCCAGGGTCAGAGAAATGTCTGATTGTTTCCTAGTCCAATGTCTGATTGTTTCCTACTGCTTGGGTAGGTGGAAATGAGGGATTTTTTTTAATTGTTAGCTAAGACCATAAGACCTGAAGAATGCAGTTTGTGATACTTGGTGCAGAGCTGGTCAAAACGGGGAGAAACTTTGCAAGCATTTGTTTTGAAACTCCTTACCTCCTACATTCATTCTTAATTTTTGACTTATTGGGATCAGCTATAGTTTGGAGATTCATGGAGAAAAAGGAAAACCTGAGAATCCAAGTGCTTATGTAAATGATGTAGATTGGCTGAGCTTGCAAAAGTGGGCAAGAAATTGGTACAACTCCATTTATTGATGATCCATCAAACATCTATCCATCTTTTCCCATAAAACAAACACATTGAATGACAATGAAAAGTGACAATTCATCACCAGCAAAAGGAAGAATTTTTTGTATATAATGTGCATAATGCCTATATACCTAATGCCACAAGGTATTACTAAGACCAAAAGCTTAGCAAGCCTCAAAAAGGAATTGTACATGTATATCCAAAATGCCCTGTGTAGCTATTATAAATATAAGAAGCAAGAAAACAAAAGCTTTGGGAGGGAAACAAATCCTCTAATTCCTAGGCCCATTACAAGCTCAAGTTGTTGGAAGTTAGGACATTTTTTCTTTGGGGAAGTTTTCTCCAACTATCTAGGCCAGGATTTGACCTTCTTCTGCAGCATCTAGTACTAGCCACTGCCTGGCACAAGCTACCAGACTAGATAGAGCCTTGGTCTAAGCTGGTAGGGCAAATCTCCGTTTATTAATGTTGATTAATGAAGTTCATTAATGTGCAATGGAGTTACATTGTTTTTCCACAGCAGTTAAAGAGCTGTGGAAATAATTGATTTTTTTGGTTCATTTGATGAACTAAAAAATTGGAAAAGAAAATCGCTTCACAACAATCTAAAATAATTTACATTGTTTATTTTCACTGAAATAAAATAGAACAAAAATATGAATATTCCCTCTGTGCTTATCAAAATATTTTATTCCATTTGACATTAAATAGTTCATTTTGGTTTGGGGGTTTCTACCCATTTAAAAAGATTAAATTTAGGCAAGTTTCAAAATGAAATGTCACTTCAAAATGAAAAAAAATAAATGTTTTGACTTTTTGATTTTTGCCTTCTTTTTTATCAGTCGTGTCTGTTAATTGAATTCAGTTTGAATTTGCAAATAGTTTTGATCAACTTGAAATGGAATTTTTTAGCGAGCTCTAATAACAAGATAAAATATGTATTTAATTTTACTTCCATGCAGCAGCCTTCTGGGAGATATGAACTGTGTGCCACATTATCCTACACTCTGATCTTTCAGTGCCTTTACAGTATGTATTTCTTAGGTTGGCAGCAAAAGACCTACAGAAAGTGCATTTAGCTTTACGGTGCTAACCATGTTCCAATCCAACTGTCTGCAGAGGGTTTTCTATATATCAGGGGCACCTCTGTGCTTCATTAATTTTAAGCTGAGGCACGTGTATCTCTGCAAAAAAAGAGAGAGAGATGGAACTGTTGCCATAGTATTTAACACATCAAAGCCTATGAAAAAAGTCACCTTGCTTTAGACTCTGTAGTTCTCTTTTTCCTTTCCTTGCTCTAATATTAGACGCATCAATTTCAAAGTAAGCCATCTGGGCAACCTTGAGTAAAGCGAGAGAGACCAGATCTGACATTCGTACAAGTTCAGTCAACCTCAGAAAGAAAAGCATTTATCTCCACCCCTCTCCTTTCCCCCCCCCCCTCCGCTTTGAGGAGTAAAACAAAAGAAAACAAAACACAAAGGAAAGCCAGGGTCCCACTGTCGAGAAAGTAGGAAGTTCAATGATCAGCTTTTGCTTGTGATTTAGAGGAGCCTGTTCAACAATCTGGATTTCTGAGTTTTACAATGCAACATGAACAAATAGTGAAGCAGACATTTCACATGAAATAAGGACCTGGTCCCAGCAGTTCATCTGTTCTTCAGAAAAGCAGTTCCATACTGGCTTCCATACTGGCTTCAGTAAGATGTATAGGACTTCGGTTAGCTTAAATTGCTTTTATGAACTGCAATTAAAGATCCCTAGAGTTTGCACTCATGTTTAGAAATGAGATCCATGCAGATATCATTTGGCCACAATGACCCTAGGACAAATTATTCTTTCTTTGGGTGAGGAAGACAAAACAACTGAACAGAGTCAAAAGATTTACCATGCAATCTGCTGGTCTGCAGTAACTGTTTCATATGACTGCTCTGTTCTCCATGGGGAAAACTTTTCAACGAGCAACAATCCTGCCTCAGTACTAAACTGATAGTTTGTCCAGTATTTAATTCAGGGACAAGCTGCCCTGTTTTATTTTCACTTACTTCAAGCCAGAACACACAATGAAACAGTTACAGTGGACCAGCAGCCATGCTGTGAGTTCCCTTTCTCCCTCCTCCTTTTTTAAACTGGTGTTTGGTTTATCTGTCCATGCCTACTGACTGGGTATTTATATTGGAGTGACTCTGCAGAAATCATTGGAGTTACTCTACATTTAAATTGGTGTAATTGAGAACATTTTGGTCCCCTTAGGACAGTAAGGAGTAATAAATATTTAATATTTAATCCCACTGCTCTTATGTACATTAAGTAATAACTTAGTTGTGACTACTGTTGGTTTCAGCGAGATGACTAGTCGAGTATAATACTGGCTGGTGTAAATTAAGGTGGCAGAAATGAATGCTCAGGGGAAAAGAGATTGTTCTGAGCAATTCAGAAGTGAAGGTACAACTAAGCAGGGTGGGATAATATTGTAAAAAGATAACTTCCGGCTGAGTATCAGAAATTATTTCCTAATACAGAGATCTGAATGGAAGTTGAGGAAGCTTCATTGCTCTTTTTTAAATTATTTGGACAAAGATCTGGAGAATATACAATAAGCGATAACTACACTGGTACAGGGACAGCCTGGTTGACATGACTGATCTTTTCCATCTCTGTTTAATTCTACCACTGGGAGGAGATCAAATTAGATATATGATGGAAACTGCAGGAACTACCAAAACTGGATCTTGCCAGTTGGGCAATGCTTCTCATTTAGTGGGGAGTCTCTTAATAAGATCGACTGACAGGCTGAATCATTCCACCAATGTTCCTGTGGCTGCATGGTATTGGTATGGCTTCCACTCCATCCTACCTGCAAAACCACAGCTCTTATTATGGGTCACAAATATACCTGGTTCCTACTTAGATATCCATCCATGGTATCTGACATGACCAGCAACGTCAGTGAATTCCACTGGTCAGTCTTAGATTACAAACAGTTGTATGTATTTGGCATTTTCTACCTTTTATTTTGACTTGACCTCTAGTTTCTCATATGTCACAGGATAAAATGGAAGGACTGCTCGATTTTCAGTGATCCCTTCATAATTTTGAATGCCTCTTTCAAGTCCCTTCTAACACCAGTCTTCTCTTTTCTGCCATAAATAAGCCTCATCATCTGTAAATCCTGCCAGGCATCTTAATCCTTCCCTGAACACTCATAAACTCATCCCTACACTATATTTCTTAAAATGAAGGGATCAATTTTGGACAAAGCACTTGAGCTGACTGTGAGTCATCTTCCAATACAGCATGGCAATGCAAAACATGCTTTAATATTATCTATACCAGTTTCATGGAAGCCAGAGACCCTGTTTGCTTTCTGACTGAGCAGATATCTGCACTGTGCTCCCTATGATCCAGGCATTATCATCATGCTCATCATATCAGTGTCTAGGTTACCCATAATAATTCCTCAGTCCCTTTTATCCCAGGGCAACCTGAAGCTGGATTTAGAGTCCATTAGAAAATAGGAGACGTTTTGCTTTTTTATGGTGTCAACATGCATTACTTCTCCCTTATCCAAGATTAAATTAATCGCACTTTATGTTGCCCCGTCCTCCAATGCATTTAAATCCAGCCAGAGATTTTCACAGTCTTCCATATACTGGTATTAACTGAAACAACTAGGCCTCATATCAGATTTCAGCACTTGCTGTCTTTTTCCTCCTGCAAATTAAAATATATTACATAATATCAAACCCAATACTACGTCTAGAACACCTCTCTGTTCACCTTTGTTCATGCTCAGGAGTATCGTAGAAGTCTTTGTTCCCTGTAATTTAACAGATAGTTAATCTCTGGCATTATTTAGGCCCCAGACACATTATACTTAAAACACGATTAACTGGTTAATCATGTCGTAAGTAGTGACCTGCCCACACGTTCATTCAATTAATGGCATAATAAAAGAAGGAACAAACTGCTACACCATTTGGAGCTCCCAACCATGGGGGTGCACCATTTCTTATCAGGGTTTCCAGCCATACAAGCAAAGATTGCCAGTGCAGGGGAAGACCAGGATCATGAGCCCAGGTTCCTCCTGCACGGGTAATATGGCATGATGGGATCTGATGCTCATTTCCACAATCACACCTCCCCTCATGCATGTGTGGCATGTCAGGAAGTGCTAGTGTTGGTATTGCACATCTGATCACATTGTGCTTCTTTTTAATGTTAGTCCTCCAACTCTGTGGATATTTATTTTCTTCAGTTTCTTGCAACAGAAGACTTTTTAATGTCCAATTTGGATTCATTTCTACATACACTTCCATTACTTTTTCACTGACCTCTTAAGGGGTCAGATGAAAATGATAATGATATTAATGGTGATGAATGATGATGATTCTACACTATAAGCAATACTTATCATCCGAATCTCTTATCCAACAAATGATTATTCCCAATTAAGACTTTGGGGTTGCTTACAGATGTAACCCCCCCCCCGTGATACTTTACTTTAAACTTGGCACACCTCCATGCTGAGCCCCGTGCATGCCCAGAAGAGACATCACATTAGTTTGGCTTGTCCACCATCTATATGGATTAGGCCAGCATTTCCCAACTGATATGCTGCAGCACACTGGTGTGCCATCAGGCACGTCCAGGTGTGCCACGGCATTTTGGGCTGGAGTCATGTCCCACCTGCTGCTGCTGTGGACAGAGACAGATGGGGAGCGTGGCTCCAGCCAGGCAGGGGGTATGACTCCAGCACAAAATGCCATCTGGATGGCTGCACAACACCCCCCCACCCCAGTTAGTGTCTGGCTGGCTGTGCACCTTCCCCCCCACCCCCAACTCTGCGTCCTGTGTGCTGTGGTGCTTTTTTATTTAGGTCAGTGTGCCATGGAGCAAAAAAGGTTGGGAAACGCTGCATTAGGCACTTCAGCAAGGCTTTTTTGGTGCTTTTAAATCAGCTATTAGATAAAAGCACCAAAAAGCCCCACTGCAGTGCACGATGGCTACAGACACTATGGAACCGGATCGAAAAACATGCTGCCTTTTCCAATGAAGTTTTTTTTCATGTCTGTGAGCAACCTGGGATATTAAGACACAGTAAATAATTTGCTTTAAACTGTATAGTGAGTTACAGATACAGCCAAGTCGCTCAACTTCTAATCCTATGCTCTGTCCAATGGGACTGAGTACTTCTGGTATGCATCACAAGTCTTTGTTTTACTCCTCTGTCTACAGGCTGTGCGCCAACATGCTGGATGGGTAAAAAGTCTTTGGGTGCCTATATATATACACATGTTCCTTTGTATTCTAATTAGAACGCTCGAGCATTGTTCCAATGTCACATGTATTAAGACCCACACATTTCAAAATGGCTGTGAGGCACTTTAACTAAACCTCATCAAACAAGGTTTAGATAAAGTGTTGCATGGCCATTTTTAAATGGGCAGCAGATGAATACACATGACATTGTGGTGTTTTAATTAGAGTGGTTGCCTGGGAACCATTCTAATTAAAACACCTCCCCACCACCTCCAAGCACATGTATAGGCAGACTTTGTTGTGGATAGTTTACATTTCCTATTTCTGATGGTCAAAAGGGGGCCAGAACTGAATGAGAAATGCAATATTTCTTGAAAAATCTTTGAATGAATAAATTTAATCAAACTCCATAGGACACTCTGAATTTGTGTAAAATAATTCAAAATCAATTGAGATTGCTGTTTTATTTAGAATTGCAGTGATTGTTTATCTTTTATTTATAAAAAATGTTGATTTTTGGTTTTCGGGTTCTTTTGGTTGATCTGCCTTCTTTCTTCCTCTTTCACATTTCTACCCTTTTTCCAAAGGTAAATTTAGAAAAGTATATGAAAAGGGATAAATGTAAAAATAATGTTTTCCAATTACTTACATAATTAATTATGAATTATAAATTATAAATGAATTTTGAGCTTTGAATTTTAAACTAAATTTGTTCAAAATACAAAACTAAAATTTTCTAACTCCATCATTTGCATTAACATTTTCCAGTAAACAAGGGGAAAATATGGTAAGAATTGATTTTTTTGTTGAACACTCAGATTTTGACAAACCAGAATTTTTTACAAAAAACTGCTAGAAATTAGGCAAAGAAGAAGGGGAGGATAAAGTTAAAAGAAACAAGAATAATTTTGTCTAATAAACAGTAGTGTTAGTACAACCAACTGCTTGCTTATAATCAGGTAGTTGGACCCTATGGTCTATCCAATAGAGCAGGGATGTGATTGTTGTGGCACCCCAAGCTGTACAGAGGGAACATTAAAGCATGCCCCATGCTGCAAATTAGCAGCACAGGGCCAATATTTTTTACTGGGAAATCCCAGTAGCAAAAAAAATATCACAGGGAAAAAAAATGCCACAAAGCACATGTGACAGTAGCATGCATCCAAACATACAGAGGCTTAGTCCTCCAAAGAGATACTTGGGCTGCTGGCCAAAGTGTCTCCACTCCTTCAGTTGTGCCAAGGCTCCTCCAGCACATGAGGAACTGGGCATGGGTGGTTTGTCTAACGTGGGGCAATTTGTCCCTCCACAAAGCACATGTGCATGGGTATGCGCTGTGGCAAAAAGTAGTGGCCACTGTTGTTTTTGCTACTGCAGGCGCTTGCCCCTCTACATCTGGAGGTGGCCTATAAAGTTATGGTGTCCCCACAAGACTTTTGAGTTTTCATTCAGTTGAACACCATAACCATTTCCAAGTTCATAGAGACAATGACTGCACCATGGTCGCTTAGAATTCAAATCCTTCTGCTCCAAAATGCAGACTTTTAGTGTATGAACTGAAGAAGGAACCAGAGCTGTTCGCAGCAAGAGCATGAAGACTGTTCTGCTTCCATCTAATAAAGAGCAGTGATGCCTTTGTCACTAGAACCCTTATTAGATTTTTCAAGACCTGATTATACTCAGAACTCCATGTGACCCAATGCAGAAATTTCCCACAGGCAGAGATTGAAGGTTTGGGTGTAGATTGGTGTCTCCAGAATCAAAGGGAAGCTCATGAGTTTGGGAAATTCTCAGGTTCTCCCTTGGTTCTGTTTGTTAAAGTGGCAGCAATAGCACAATGAGGGCAGGGCAACTGGGGCGGCCTCCAGGGGTGTCAACTTGGGGGAGGGGGAGAAACAGAAGGAAAAAAATATCAGCTGTTCTGACAGCCGCAGAATCACACTGGTGGCATGGTGGCAGCCAGAAGTTGCTGCTGTCCCCATGTGTCCTGATGCCTTGAGTGCCCAGCTGCTGTGTTGTGTCTCTGGATGCCTCTCATTTTAGCTCAACTGGGAACTAGAAGCATGAGTTTTCTGGCTGGCTCCCTCTTTGCCCCTTTATGCAATAACATGCCAAATCCTTGTCCAGAGATATAAGGACTGTCAAAGGCTGGTGCCAATAGTTCTGCCAATCACCACAGTACAGATGGGCTGAGCTGGTACCACAGTCCCTATCAGCCAGTTACATTTAACACCACATATGAAACGTAACAGGAGGTTGTGGTCCATAACAGGTTCTGATCTATGCAATATTAGAATCCTTGAGTGATTATAGATAACTCTTCTGGTGCCAGGGTTTGCCCGATCTCCCACAGCTGGTTGTGTGTCTCCCTCGCAGTACTACAAAGCTATGCTTTACAAAACACCTGCCTATGGGCTGCGTCCTAATGGAAAATACCAAAAATAATGGAAAATAAGGTGTTCTGGTTTGGTTGTTTTTTCTCCTTCTCTCTCCTCTGCCCTTCCCCCAAATTTCTTGTTTCAGGTGGAAGATGTTCTTTGCACATTTTACCAGCAACCTTTTTGTTTGCCAGGCAGAGTTCAGCTGAACTCTTTCTGCTCCCAGATAGACTGTTCTGTTGATTTTAGTGTTTGCCATGCCTTTTCAGCTGAGAGCAACCATAGGGCCATTTTTTTGAATGACACTAAAAAAAAACCCATACCACCTGCTCCCTTTTGAAACATTTAAAGCAATAGATGGTTGTTTTCACCTGGGTACAGTGCTGTGGCACGTCTACCCAACCAACTGAATATGTGATGGAAGATACGATTGCATATCCCTGTCATCTTAATCTAACCAGCACTGGTAACAGCAGTAGGGAAGAGAAGCACAGGTTTAGCATAATATAGCAACCACAGCACAATCTCCAGAAACTCATGGTACATAGTTTGGCCTGTCCTGCCTTGTCTTTGCAGTCGTCACTAGATTAAGTTAATCTTATATCAGCACACACAACTGTCAGACCTACGTTCGCTGGGAGAGACAAACCCAGCCTTTTTACATTGCCTGTCTTGATTAGGGATGGTTGAGGTAGAAAAAGAGCCAGACCTCAGAGTGACATGCACTTGCCTGGGCATCTATTAAACTACAGCTAACAATTGTTTCCTAGTATTATTAGAAGTAAAGATTTTGATCGGTCTGGTTTTGTATGGGGACAGAAGGTAATCAGGAGTGAGGTGCATTGGTAGAGCTGGGTAGAAGCCAATAGCAGAACAGCAGAGAATGCAACAGGTCTGGATTCAAGTGTCTTACTAAATGGAAAAATTTCCTGAGCATCTATTTTCTGTATTGTCTGGCTGGAGCCATGCTATCTTTCCCTTGAGTAGTAAAACCCCATTCCAGTGGGAATCTCTATTGTCTTTTGGAAGGATAATCAAGAAGGCTGTTAAAGAATTTCCCCTTTTCACTATGGAAGCTTGAAAACAATTTTTTTCCCTTATCAAAAGGAGGTTTGTTTTAGGTTTTTTATTTGCTTTACTTCCTTATTCAAATTCCTTTTGTTGTATGGTAGGTTATGGTGAAGGTTGTTTTGCTTTAATAGGTTTTGTTGTCATTAGTACTGGCTTGTAAGCACTTGGTTATTGTAAGTTTTTAAGGAGTGTTTGCTATTCCACAATGGGGTTTGATGCACACTGGATTTTAAATCATGATGAGTTGTGTGCTATGCAGGCTATTGCAAGGTTTGCTTATGAGAGCTGGACTGGGATCACTGCTCTGCTTCTGCATGAATAGAATATGCTTAAAACTAAATTCACTGTGTAAATCTAACTGAAATGCCCAGTGCTGAATGGAACAGATATTCCACAACCTTCCACCAACGTAAATTCATAATGAAGGTAGTAGGTTAAATACATTGTGGGCATGTTTATACAAGACATTTTGCTGCACAGTAGAGCTAATTACTGCACAGTAAGCATCCATGTCTACACATACAGACACTTACTGTGTATTAATTGGCTCTTATTGTAAGTAAATTTACTACCTGCAAATGCAAGTAGCAAATTTACTTGAGATTACTTACTGTGCAGTAATGCACATGTAGATGCCTGACCAGGAGCATATTGGCTCCCATCAGCCAGGCAGCAGGGGGTGGGAGATTGCTCCCTGCCCCAAGAAGATACCTGCTGGTGGGGTGGGAGGGGTCCACCACTGAAGCCCAGGCAGGAAGGAGCTCCCAGCCCCTGCTCTACAATCATGGAGCCCGGGGTAGGAGATCCTTTTCTCCCAGTGCCAGCTCCATGGAGCTGGTGCTGGGAGAGAAGGATTTCTCAGCCCGGGTCCAACAACCCAAGGCTCGGGCTGGGAAAGAAGAATGTCTCAGCACCACAACTGGGAGATAAGGATCTCCCAGCCCGGGCTCCGTGATCATGGAGTGGGGGCTGGGAGCTCCCTGCTGCCAGGGTAGAGATTGCCCTGCCCAGGGTCCAGTGGCAGAGCCTTCCTTGGCAGCACACAGCTTCCAGTGGCAGGGACCAATGCCCCATTCCCTCCAGGAGACAGCTGTCTCCTGGCCCCTGGGCTAGCACCCAGGGGTAGCCTAGAGCAGGGGCAATCAGCAAATCTTCTCCCATGTCTCTATACATGTAGATGCATGCCCAGGAGAGTTTACTCTTGAGTACTTTGCTCAAAAGGAAACTGCTCCCAGGTTTTTTTGCATGTGTAGATGTGCCCTGTATATATTTGTAACATTCAACTAGTATATACTTCCCATAGACAAACTGTGAAATGCAGAAATGAAATGCATGGCTAAGCGTATTTGAGACTCTCTTGTTCAAAGTTTAACTGAACAGCTTTGGCCATAATAAAGCTATTATGCCTGAAAATGTAGATCATATAACTAGCAACCTGGAGAAATTCAAAATACATACATGGATGCAAGTCACAAAAAACAAGAAATGGAAGTGTCTGGAGGAAAATGACCTCAAAAGGAATGGAGAGATTATACTAAGCCTACAACAATAAGGGACCCTGCTGAGAATCAATTAGAGGCTGTGCTTTTTTTGAGTATCACTGGCATTCATATTTGAAACCTGCATTCTGGGGACAGTTACAGCCAGAAGGAGATGGATGGTATTTTAGTACGGAGCAGAGTTAGCCACCTCCAGACATACTTATATTGTGCTGTTTTAAGGCCTGGTCTTTTTAAGAAGTATGGTCACACAGGAGGAAAAAGCAAGACGGCAGAGGGAAAGGGAAGAAAAAGAGAGAGGGGAATTGGGTGGAAGGGAGCTTAGAAAACCAAGTGATAGGCATAATACTACTAGGGCACGTCTACACATGCATATTATTTTCATAGATTTCATAAACATTAGGGGCTGGAAGGGACCTTGAGAGATCATTGAGTCCAGCCTTCCTGCCGTAGGTGGGAAGTCAGCTGGGATCAAGTAACCCCAGCAAGAAATATATCCACCTGTTTGTTGAAGGAATCCAGAGTAGGTTAATGTGAAGCAATAAATTCCAGAGGTTATTGCTCTGGGCATGCTGTTTGCATGTGAGCCTGGGACTGCAGGATGTTGAACCAGATCGGGGCAGCTCTGGCTGGCAGGAGGCCACAGGGGTCAGCCTGCCAGCCTGGGGCTTCTCCCTCCAGCTCAACTTGTTGTGGACGGGCTGGCTGGGTTACCAGGGTGTTTCAGCACGGGGCTAGCTAGCAAGCAGTTCCCGCACTGAAGCACTCTCATGCCCCAGCCAGCCAGAGAAGTATCTACATGTGTGCTGCTGTGGAGTAAAAAACTCTACAGCAGGATAGTACTTGTATTTACTCGTAAATAAAATTACTATCCTGCTGCGGGCTTAATTAATTTTCTCCAGCCTAATTGGGGTGCATGTATAGACATGAGATATTTACTGCATAGCTAATTAATCTACTGCATGTAGATGTGGCCCTAGAGACCTAAGTTGACAGATGAACAAACACATAGGGAAAGAAGAGATGTCTATGAGCTAGATGTTTGCACATGCAGAACATAAAAAAGGTCAAGTTCTTCTAACTGCAGAAATGAATGCATCTCAGGTGCTACTTTCTTGTCATGAGATTCATCTATTCTCTCTTTAAAGACAAAAATAATATGATGAGTTCTTTCCGATACATTTCCTGGTGAGCAGATCTATGTGACAAATCAGATAAGTATCACATCTCTTTCACAATATAGATATCTTGGTTGTATTCATAAATCTTATAATACTAGGGAAAAATCTTTCCATTTGGTTTGTTTTTGGAAGTTGTCTGTCGAGGCTAGTAAAATCTCCTTTGTCCAACATCATAGAATAGAAGGGAGTGGTCAAACTGGTTTTCTTCATACCACTAGATGTGACTTTCTACTCAATCCCCTTCATGACTATCACTTTCTTCAAGTCCCACAGAACATTGACGAGTCTCCCTGTTTCACTTGACATCTCTCTTCAGTCAAAGAGCCTGGAACAGTGGAACAGATTATCTAGAAAGATTGTAGTATCTCTATCAGGGGAGGTTTTCAAATGCCGGTTATACTAACATTTCTCTAGAATGATTTAAATAAGGGTGATCTTACTTTCAGCAGTGGGTTGCATTACATCAGTGGTTCTCAACCTGTTATGTACCAGGACCCATTTATACACATTGATAGCCAATCCTGACCTAGTGCCACTCACTCCTAACCTGCTGCCCCCTGCTTCTGGGCCACAGCCCCCCAGTGTGTGGGGCAGGGGGTGGGTATGTGTGGAGCATCGGGGGCCCCAGGCAGCCCCTGGCAGGCTGGAACTCCACCAGCCTGCAAGGGAAAAGCCAGTTTCTCATGTTTTTCTCCTTTAAAGACAATCCATTTTTAAAGTTTATCCACGGCCCTTTCATATATTCTTGTGACCCACAGATTGAAAAACGCTGAAGTTTATCCACAACCCTTTCGTATATTCTTGCGACCCATTTTTGGGTCATGACCCGTGGGTTGAGAAACACTGGGCTTTTCTCAAGATCCCATCCAAACCTATTGTATTGTGCTGCTATGAAGTTATTTTCACAAACAGCTGCTAGATTCAGGAGAAAAAATATTTGCATTCTTCAGCTTCATATTGTTATTCTCTATATTTGTAAGTTTCCACTCCCATTTAACCCCTAGCAAGCTGATCATATGCCCATAACAAAAATGTGCCAGTGTTAAAACTGCGATTAGGCACACTGTCAATCTATTGCGTAGTGTCTTGTACCTCTGTTTCTGTTCCCAGGTGAAATACTGAAGGGCAGAAACACAAGAAACAAGACAGGCAATAAGCAAACCTTTAAAAAAAGGATGAATCCAACTAACAGTCTGGGGCTTAGATTAATTTTACTTCTAAGTTTTTTGGCTTCATCCATTCCTGCATCTATAAAGTGCCCAAAGTCCCTCACTATAAATCTGAATATACTCCAGGAAGCAAGCTGTTCTCATGGAATGATACTCTATCATTACCTCCATGATTAACAGAAATGCCACCACAAACCACCTAGCACATTCCTTGAATTACTAGAGCTAACTGTACCCACCATTCATAATTGATATGCCCATCTCCTATGTAAATGGTATGCAATTCAAGGGAGATTAGCCTGTCTAATAAAGTCAAGATCATTAGCCTGTGAGATTACTGGCAAGTTAAAATCCCCTTTACAGCGTTGTTATGAGATGGGGTGGGGAACATCTGTGTATTGGTCACTGGTAATTGAGGTAACTTTCTTTTTATCAGTATCTCCAGCCATGCTGGAGGAACTAAAAAAGTTCTGGGATCCCAGTTGATATCCAGATTGGGTCCATACATGGGACAAAAATCTGAAGGACTGACTCAGTAAAGAATTTCAGTGCCCAGGTCAGGACAGGGAAGAGGGCTGTGAGCACCTGTGAGGCTGAATCTGTATGCATTAAATATAGGTAGGAGAGCAATGACTACAGGACTATTGCATTGTCTGATTTTGGCTTGGGGGTACTGAAACCAAGTAAAATAAGCTTCAAGAAAAATATTGACTTAGAAAGAAACTTGTATATTTTTTCTAATTTAATGGAAAAAAAGACTATCTCTATGTCCTCCTCATTCTTTTTTTCACTTCCTTCACCTTCACATGCATGCCTTCCCTTAAGTGGGCTCCCTCTGCTCTGTTACAGGGGTATAGGTTGTAGCTGTGTTGGTCTAAGGACATAGGCAGCCAAGGTTCTTTGGGTGAATCTGATATCTTTTATTAATAAAATATTAATAAAAGATATCAGATTTACCCGAAGAACCTTATCTCCCTCTGCTCTAATTCTTAAGCATCTCTTCCTCTTTCTCAGCTGCATACTCCTTCCACACATACACACCTGTCTCTCCCTCTTGCTGATCTAACATCCCTCCCTCTGCTTTCCCATTGCAGATTTCAGAAGGAAAGACTTTGCCAAATCCTGATCCCTTCAATATCTACAAGGATTTTGCAACTGACTTAGATGGAATCAAAATTTGACCACTTGTAGGTAATGTGCTAGTGCATGGTTCATGGTACCCTTCCTTCCTTCCTTCCTTACAAAGCAGATGGCAGGTGTGACTGTTTCCCAGGTCAAAGTGGCCTTACTTGGCCTCAAGCTGAGAGGGAGAAATGTCTCCACTTCCTTTCTTATGGGAAACTTTGAACAGTTTTGAAACCTTTTTTTCAAATAACAATTTTGAAGGGAAATGACAATTTGAGCTTTGTTTCAAATGAACATAATTTTATTCTGTTTTTCTTTTGCTGCTTGCTTGGAAGCAGTGAGAGGAAAGATTCTTTTAAAATAAGATAAAAGATGCCATTTTGAACCTATATTTTTATACAAAAAATAACTTTTTTTTCAGATTTGTTTTAAAGCCCTGGGAAAAGCAAGCAAGCAATATGATATGTAGAAACAAATCAGAAAAACTCAGCTTGGCGTTTCTCATGGAAAAATCCATTTTTTTTTGCTGAGATTCATATTTTCCTACAGAGCATTTTTTAGGTGTGTTCAGCCTTCACAGCCCATTCTATCCTTGGGTTCTGGCATTTATACTGGCCTCAATAGTGTACCTAGGAGGGGAGAAAATGGGGCACCAGCCCCAGGCACCAACTTAGAGGGGGTGACAGTATGGTCCCCTTCCACCAAGAGTCTTTGCTGTGGCAGGTGCCTCCCTGTACTACCCAGTCATAAGAGCCAGGCAGGCACACTTCCATGCCCAGTAGTGTATACGTAAGGGAGGGGTAGATTGGTGCCCCCTCTCCAAGAAGGTTTTGTAATGGGCAGCAAAGTCCTGTGCCTGGGGAGTGAATGGGGCACTCGGAGCAGCCCTAGGGAGTCTGCATCGCTGCCTGTTCCTCAATATCCGGGTATGTTGGGCTACAGCAGCCCAACCCTGCATCAGTAGTGGTTGCTGCCTGAGTAATAGAGCCATGGCAGGTAAGACTTCACTCCCTCTTCACCTCTCCTCTCCTCTCGCCCTTCCTCTGCTCTCCAATGCTCAGCATAATCTGCCTTACCCGTGTTCCATTCCCTGGGTGCTAAAAGAGCTTTAAACTTCTGAGCCAGGTCTATAATGCCTTGTAGTGAAGGCTGGGAATGTTTTCAGGGAGATATGCCCATCCAATTACTCACACCCAGTAATTAAACCATCTACAGGGCTATGGTGTCTCTCCAGCTCTATTTTGGAGAGCCTAACAGGGTGAGTGCTCAGGAATTTTCTAGGTCTGTCTGTTACCTAACTGCTAAGCTTGGGACATCATGGAGTGGAAGTGAGTAGATGGGCTTATTTGCTTGGCAGTAGTCCTAGGCTTGGCAGGGAAGCAGAATAGATATGACCACAGGAGCCAATATGTGCCAATATGATGGTAGTTTTATGACCTAGCCATTAGGAACTAGGCTGGGATCTACCCAGCAATTTTATATAGGATCTTACCCTAGTGCCAGTCATTAGATAGCAATAACTTTTGGTCACTATCAACCCAGAACGTATTTGCACCAATGACCCAGAAGTAAGAGTATCTCATTACCAATCTCTTAAACTATCTAGTCCAGCAAAATAACCCTGTATCAAAATGTATCATTTATTTCCCTACACCTGTCTGGCAGAAGGAATGTAACTGTAACAAACCTTCTCAAACAGCCCTAGGAGGTAGTAATATACAGCAATTTAGAAGTAATGGACCTGAGAGCCTTCTAGTACAGAGAAATGACATGCATTTGAAGGGCAAGATATAAAGTTAAGCACAAATATGGATCTTATTCCCAGTCAGCAGTCATTGTCTATAAAAATCATCCCTATTCATGTTTGCAGGGGGGACAGGGGAGTTTTGCTGAATGCTTTGGAGCCTGCATTAAAAATTGCTTTAAACACTGACTTTGAAAGGGTGTTAAGGTAGTTTTCTTCTACCTGATATGACTTTATTTTTTGTCTGAGCCCTGGAGTTGCATTACAGATGAGTGAGTAATTTTTAAAATTTAACTTGCATCCTTCATCTTTACCAGTAATGAACCTGAAGAGACTACCCAGTGTGGAGAGCAGTCACACAGCCTCATCTGTTAGTCCGTCTATGTCTCCAGTATTTGCCTATTCTCAGCACCTTTGCCATTTATCTTTCCCAGCTCAGCTAAAATGAATTCAGAGAAATCAATGTCTCCATGTCACCTCACAGTACTTTTCCTAGTAGCAGTTTGCTTCTGCCTAAAAAGTGGATTACCGATTACAAGCAAAGGGTTTCAGCTTGCTGTCATAGAAGTCAATAGCAAAAATCCCATTGGACTTGAAAAGTAAGATCAGATGCTAGGCCAGGGTCCTATTAACTAGCTTTGTTTCACAAGGATCTCCATTCATCCGGATTTTTTCATTCTTTCCATTCCTGATTTAAGATTTCAACCCTATGTGATGACATGACAACTCCAAGCCAAACAGCATTTCTGTGTGTTGGTCCAGAAGCATTCAGTCTCACCAGAGATCATCCATCTGAACACATGAATTAAATAACTCAGAATAAGATTGATATCTGCCCAGATGGAGCAAAAAATTGTTCCCCGAGGGTGCCTGTAGATGTGTGGGGAGGCTGCTCTAATGAGCTATGTCAGAGCAGACTCAATCTAATTAGCACACTCCAACTGCCTCTGCATCTCGTGCATCAGAAATCCTGTGCTTCAAAATGGGGGGCAGGGGTGCTTTAACTAAAGCTTGTATGATGAGCTTTGGAGTCCTTGAAATCTCTGGATTTACCTTGAGAATCGTGTTTACAAACCTAGCAGTACAATCATTGCATGGCACCCCACAGACATTTGAAAGGATCTCAAAGCATCCCAGGATGCTGCAACACTGAGAATCATGGAGCTAAACACTTTACACATTTTGACCTGTGATTAAATCAATCCACTCATCCTTGTGTTTGTAATAAGCAGTTTGTGGGTGTTTTAGGTCATTAGCAGCTGAAGACTACTGCAGAAAGGTCTAATTTAGTTGGTCTAATAAAAGATATCATATCCACCCAAAGAACCTTGTCTTCAGAAAGGCAAGAATTCTTGTAGGTGATATCTTTTACTGGACCAACTGTATGGTTTGTATAGGCATAGGAAAGTATTTTGGTATCAGCACCCTTAGTCAGCCCTCTGAGGCAGAGGAAGACACAGCTTAGTTAAATAGTAAATGGAACAAAAGTTTGTCAAGTAAGGTCATTATCATCTGTGAAGTGCAGGGGTTAGCAAGTATCAGAAATGACAATGAACTGTGAAGTCATTGTCTATGTTAAGTCTCTGGTGCTTAGTGTCTAATAAGCTGATGACTTTTTGCTGTAAAACGTGTTGAGATTTCCTTTGAGCACTACAACCATGAGGTCAGACATGTGAAAAAAATGTTCTGCTACCTGTCTTCTAGTGTTGTCCTTTACCTTTTTCAGTGGCTATTCATTCTTATCATAGAATCATAGAATCACTGAGTTGGGAGGGACCTAGACAGATTATCTAGTCTGACCCCCGGCCATGGGCAGGAAGGAGCACTGGGGGTGGGAGGGGTCATAAGACCCCAGCCAGGTGCCTACCCAGTCTCCTCTTGAAGATTTCCAGGGAAGGTGAAAGCATCTCCTCTCTGGGAAGCCTATTCCAGGCTCTGGCCACCCTTACCGTGAAGTAGTTCTTCCTAATATCTAACCTAAACCTATCCTCCCTCAGCTTGTGGCCGTTGTTCCTGGTGACTCCAA
>NW_017728943.1:77445892-77452054 GCF_001723895.1 Crocodylus porosus | reverse complement strand
CAGGTGCAGCACCCTGCACTTGTCCTTGTTGAACCGCATCCTGTTCAGATCCACCCACTTCTCTAACCTATCCAGGTCTGCCTGGATGCGGTCCCTGCCTGCCGGTGTATTCACTTTACCCCACGGCTTGGTGTCATCAGCGAACTTGAACTTCCTGTGCATCTGGTTTTAGTCTGGTTTCACCCACCCAGTTTCCATAAGGGCATTAGGTGCCCTGAATGTGTTCTACTGCATTCTGAGATAAATGTGTATGATCCATGGATTCAGATGGTTTTGTTTGTGAGGAGTGTTGATTATTGTGGTGGTAGAGATGTGTTGACAGGTGTTGCATTTATTGCTGAGGCAGGGCTTGGTCCCATTATTTTCCTGTTGTTCAGCAGGGAATGTACTTCTCAGGAGGAGTTCGGCAGGGTTAGAGGGCTGTTTGAAGGCCAGAAGCATGGTGTAGGGAGGGTTTGGGAATATTTTTGTTAAGGCCTGGTCACTTTCCAGTATAGGCTGTAGTTGTTTGATGATTCTTCTTGTAGGTTCAAGTGTGGGATGGTGCATGACAACCAAGCATGTGCAATCAGTGTTTTTTTTTCTTGTAGTAGGTTTCTGCATGCTTCTGGGTGGCTTTTTCAAAAACACGATCTATTTCTCTGCTGCAGTGTTCTCTCTAGGTAAAGGCAGTTTTCAGTTTGGCAAGATGGCTCTCATCCCCAAATCAGATATAGTGGTATCTGAGGGCCTGACTGTACATCATTGCTTTTTTTGGTGTGTTTGGGATGATTATTTGTGGTGGTCCATGGGCATCCTGTATATAGTGGTTTATCAGGTGCCATCTTGGATGTGGACCATGGTGTCTAGAAAGTTGATGTTATTGTATTCCAGAGAGGATTTGATTGAAGGATGGTAGTTGTTAAACTTACTGTGGACATCAATAAGTGCATCCAGGTATTCAGTCCAGGTTATGAAGGTGTCATCTATGTAATGCAGGTTTGGGACACATATCTAAAAACTCCTCTTCCAGGTGGCTCACAAAGTGGTTGGCATATTAGGGAGCCATCGTTGTGCCCACAGCTGTGCCCATAGTATTGAGGAAGTGTCAGTTTTTGAAAGTGAAGTTGTGGGTGAGGATGAAGTTGGTGATTTCTGCAGTATGTTGTGGTTGCAAATCTGAGTGTAGTCCATCTTCCTGTAAATATTTCAGGAAATCAGCTGTACCTTCATTGTACGGGGTATTACTATATCAGCTGGTGACATCCATGGTTGCAAGTAGGGGCCTCTTAGGGAGCTGGTTAATGTTCGGAATTTTGTTGAGAAAGTCCTTTGTGTCTTCTAGAATACTTGCTCTTGAGCAATAAATGATTTTCGTATAGTTTCTATGAACCCCGATAGCTTTTTTGTGAGGTCACCACAGCTGGATTTGAAAGTCTGCCAGGGTTGCCCTCTTTTGTGAATTCTTGGGAATATAAAATATAAAATGTTCCTAGGGTAGGAGAGCAGGGGATTAGTGGAAGTAGTTTCTCCTGAAGCTGGCGTGGAAAGGATTTGATAATATTTTCCAGGTCCAGAATGAATACTGGTTTCAGGTACTCCCTGTGTCCTTTATAGTAATTGGTGTCTGACAGTTCTCTGATAGTCTCATTGGTGTAGTCTTCATGGTTGAGGATGATAGTAGCTTTTTGTTTGTCTTCTGGCTTGATTATTGTTTCATGATTGGATCTTAGGGATTACATGGCTTTTCTCTCTGAAGGAGAGAGGTTGATGTGGTCCTGGCTTTTGCTGAGAATTTCACTCTTAACTTGCTTCCTGAAACAGATGATATAGTAGTCCAATGTGTGGTTTCTGTCTGATTTTTTTGTTGTTTGTTTTGTTCATTATGGCACAAAGGTTGCCAGAGGCATTCTGTCCTGACTCTGAAAGTGAGTTCAGCACTAATACTATCGAAAGGAAATTTTGGATACTGATGATGCCTTCAGGCTGTTTCAGCCAGTTCTGCATTTTAAATATTCCTTTCTCTGGCGATTGCTCCCAACACTCCATTCCTTTCTCTCACAGGCTCCAGTTCTGGGCGCCATACTTCAAGAACAATGTTGATAGACTCAAGAAGGTCTAGAGGAGGGCCACTCATATGGTTAGGGGCTTACAGGATCAGCCCTATGAGGAGAGACGGAGGGACCTGGACCTCTTCAGCCTCCGCAAGAGAAGGCTGAGAGGTGATCTATTGGCTGCCTACGAATTCATTAGGGGAGCGCAGCAAGGGATCAGAGATGCTCTGTTCACCAGGGCACCTCTTGGGATAACAAGGAACAATGGTCACAAACTGACAGAGAGCAGATTTAGGCTAGATATCAGGAAAAACTTCTTCACGGTAAGGATGGCCAAAATTTGGAATAGGCATCCAAGGGAGGCAGTGCTCTCCCCCACCTTGGGGGTCTTTAAAAGAAGGCTGGATAAGCATCTGGCTGGGGTCATCTGACCCCAGCAGTCTTTCTTGCCCAGGCAGGGGGCCGGACTCAATGATCTGCTGAGGTCCCCCCTGACCCCTAGCATCTATGAAACCTGGAGCAGCTCCCCACACAGCTGTGCACTGCTGGGGCCGGTCTCCATGGAAACCTTGACCCCATGGTGTCATGGCCCTATGCCCTATGGCTGCTGGGATCTCTATGGAAACCAGCCACAGCGATGTGTGCCGGGGCTGCTGGGAAATGGAGTCCGGCCGCCATCTGGATCTGCTATTTTGCCCACCCCGGTTTAATGCCTACCTTGTTTTTCGTCCTCTCTTTCCAAAACTCCTTTCTTGCCACCCTCCTTACATCAGTGACCATCTCACTTCCCTTTTATTTGTTTTTAATTAATCACCACTTAACAGAATCCCACCACAATAGAAAACATGCTTATCTACAACAATTTTTGCAAGGCACTCCATTGTTTACTCTGCTTCCATATAGTAGCCTTTCCTCTTCCTCAGTTCTTGTTTTGATATCTTGCCAATTTAGACTCTAACATTTTGTTCAAGAATGTTTGTACATACTGAGGCTTTGAAGTGTAACAATAAAAGGAAAAACACAAGTATTTTTCAGGGTACCTGCCTTAGGAGTCTACATAATAATATCTTATTATGTGTGCAAGTCTATAGTTCAGTTTCTTTAACCTCCTACAATCAGTCTTGAGAACAGCTGTGAAAATAATTTCTTCTTCTGGAACTAGATAAACCAATCAATAAATAAATAAACTATACAATCAGACTGCTACAACACAAAAATCTCAAAATCCTCTGAATATTGGCACATAAGCTTTCTCCTAGCCTTTTGGAACTTCCCTAGTGTTGCAAGACTTATTAAAAATGTACAGCAACAGTCCAGAGAGTTCTTCAAACAACTCTTTGCAAACATTTGAATGAAAGTTACTTGGATCTGCTAGTTTAACTATAGTTAACTTAGAATCTGCCATTTAACCTCCAAAATGAACTTTTAGGCGGAATTATTTTTTTCCTTCTGCCAGCAAGGAATAAAGCATAGTGTTAGCAGTGATTCTTACTAAAAACCTAACCAGAAATAATTTTTAGTTTGGAGGGGAGAATACGTTCTGAATATTTCAGATTCGGATCTAAAGCTTAGCATACTCTAACTGATGCTTCTGATGTCCGTTCTGGTCCATGCACCAGACTATTGCACCTGGCAGCACAGTTTGGGAAGAAGCAGCCCTCAGTCATTAAAGAACAGGTTAGGGACTATTTAAAAAAGCTGGATGTATACAAGTCTGTGGGGCCAGGAGGTTGGCTGATGTGGTTGCAGAGCCATTGGCCATTATCTTTGAAAACTCATGGCAATCTGAGGAGGTCCTGGACAACTGAAAAAGGGCAAATATAATGCCCATCTTTAGGGAAGGAGGAGGATCCAGGGAACTACAGACCAGTCAGCCTCACCTCAGTCCCTGGAGAAATCATGGAGCAGGTCCTCAAAGAATCCATTTCTAAGCACTTAGAGGAGAAGAAGGTGATTAGGAGCAGTCAGCATGGATTCACCAAGGGCAAGTCATGCCTGACCAACCTGATTGCCTTCTATGATGAGATGCAGGGAAAGCAGTGGAGATAATATACCTTGACTTTACAAAGGCTTTTGATACCGTTTCCCGCAGCATTCTTGTAAGCAAGCTGAGGAAGTATGAGTTGGATGAATAGACTGTTAAGTGGATAGAAAGTTGGCTGGATTGCTGGGCTCAAGGGGTAGTAATCAATGGCTCAATGTCTAGCTGGCAGCCAGTATCAAGTGGAGTGACCCGGAGATTGGTTCTGGGGACAGGTTTTTTTCAATATCTTCATTAACAATTTGGAAGATGGAATGGATTGCACCTTCATCAAGTTCACGAATGACACCAAGCTGGAGATTATAGATATAGAGTGACCTAGACAAATTGGAGGATTGTGCCAAAAGAAATCTCATGAGTTTCAACAAGGACAAGTGCAAAGTCCTGCACTTAAGACAAAAGAATCCCATGTACTGCTATAGCCTGGGGACTGACTGGCTAAGCAGCAGCTCTGCAGAAAAGCACCCGGGGGTTAAAGTGGATAATAAGTTGGATATGAGTCAGCAGTGTGCCCTTTTTTGCCAAGAAGGCTAACAGCATCCTGGGCTTCATTAGCAAGAGCACTGCCAGCACATCAAGGGAAGTAATTGTTCTTCTCTATTATGCACTGGTGAGGCCATATCTGGAGTAGTGTGTCCAGTCTTGGGCCTCCCATAAAAAGGATGTAAACAAGTTGGAGAGAGTCCATCAAAGGGTGATGAAAATGGTTTGGGGGCTGGGGCACATGACTTATGAGCAGGGGCTGAGGGAACTGGGTTTATTTAGTCTGCAGAAGAGACGACTGAAGGGGGAATTTAATAACAGCCCTCAACTACCTGAAGGGTGGCTCCAAAGAGGATGGAGCTAGATTATTCTCAGTGGTGACAAGTGACAGAACAAGGAGCAATGGTCTCAAGTTGCAGCAAGGGAAGTTTAGGTTGTTGGATATTACAAAACTTTCTCACTAGAAGGGTGGTGAAGCACTGGAACAAGTTACCTAGGGAGGCGGTAGAATCTTCGTTCCTGGAGGTTTTTAAGGTGCAGCTTGACAACGCCCTGGCTGGAGTATTCTAGCTGGGGCTGGTCCTACTTTGAGCAGGGGGTTGGACTAGATGACCTCCTGAGGTCCCTGCCAACCCTCATTTTCTATGATTCTATGATTCCTCACCATTCGTTTCTAGCACTGATTGAAATAAAACGGCTTAGGGAGGCAAGTAAGAAATATCTCAATTAAAACCTGCCTTTTTATTTTTTGAAAGTTTATAGAAATTGAAGACAAAAAGGCCCTGCTGTGTGCTTTTGTCTCAGTGGAGCTTGTTCCCTCTCCCTTGACTTGATTTGGAATCTTTAACAACCTCCAAAGATGACAAAGCTCACTAGGAACAGAAATTGCACATAAACCAGTGTAAGTGATTGGAAACCATTTCAAATCTGTAACAAAACTGAAGTTCAGTGCACATAAACTGCTTTCAAAATGGCCAAAACTGGTTTAAGATAAGCCTCACTGAATGTAGTATCAGACTTAGCTGATTTAGGTTAAATCTGTTTATTGAACTTCAGTCCCTGATCCCCTCTACCTTAACACACAGTCCCCCAGCATCCCAGGAAGCTTTGTAGCTCCCCTGCAAACCCCCCATTGCAGTTTGGGTGGGTAAGCCTTGGCCTAAGCTGTCTGCTCAAGCTGAGCAGGGAGGCATGCTCTAGCACCCTTCCCCCTCCCCACCATCCTCTCTGCCACCCAGCTTCTGGCCTGGGCTACTGCAGGCATGTGGCTGCATTTCTGGAATCAAAAGTGAAAGTTCAGTTGCTTATCAGTTCAATCTATGAAGCTTAAATTAACTTTGAAAGATTGAATCAATTCAGTCTTGGGCTTTTTGACTATCAGTAGTTACCCTTGTTGACACCGTGTGGAGTCTCAGGGCTGTTTGGCTCAGAAAAACCTCATTCCAAAACATGCTTGGCTGTGACAGGAACCCCTTAAAGAAGCCATAGACTCCAGGAGAAAGTCTGGCATAAATGTTGAAGATACTCACCAGCTCAGCGCAAAGCCAGATCTGTCACAACCCCAAGACGATTATTTAAGAGAAATTAGAAAACGAGAGGTTTGAA
>NW_017728943.1:77404246-77445792 GCF_001723895.1 Crocodylus porosus | reverse complement strand
GGGACAGGTAACTTAAGGTAACTGTCCTAGAGCTTTTAAAAAAGGTCCATTTCCTGAAATGTGGTATTATTCACCAGCATGCAACAAAATCTCTGGATATGCATGGATCCCAATGTAGGCTTTGTTTGGACACTTATCTTTATAATCAAGACATTTAGAGATGCCCTGAGACTCTGGGTCTTTCTTCTTTAGCCCATGAAACAGTCCTTGAATCTTGGCCACTTAATGTCAGCTCTTCCTGTGAGGGCAGGAGGGGAGTGGAGCCCAGCATCCTCTGCCAACACTGAGAATTATATCTATACTTCAGAGGCTTATAAGTCATCCTATTATAGTTGATGCACCACTTTCTTTTGGGATGACTCACTGGCGCTCACCTTTCTTTTAAGCAGCAGGGTTCAAAAAATCAATGCTGGGACCCAGTGAGCTGCCTTTGCAAGGTTAAAAATGCACACAGGAGCAGATTCTTTTCAATCCTTACAAAAAAAGGGGCTCTTTTTGCCTTGCCATTGTCTCATGTCTGATAAGGGCTAATTAGGAACCACAGTGCATCCCTAGTTTATCTGTGAGAGACACGGCATCCATCTCAGCACTGTTATCTATTAGTCTTTATGAGAAATAGCTTGGCTTTGGGCCACGGATGAATGGGGCTGGCTTTAGAAACTCATCTCAGACTGCTGTTCCTAGCACCAATACTATTAACAGTGCCTTTTCCCTTGCCATCTGAGAAGTGCAGAGCACGCCCTCCAAAAGGACAATGGGGGCCACTCTGCAGCAATAATTCCCCTGATCCACACCACCCTTTGAAGAGAGATACCTCATTTCACTTGATCATTGTCACCATGTTCTGGAAATAGATACCAGTTTATATCTTCCCTCGCTTAGATATTTTAAGACTCTGGTGGCTTTGGAGCCTCTGTCCCCTGCAGGGCTAGATTATCACCAGAAATTAAAATGCCATTGCAGTAATACAGCTGGGCTCAGATGCAGTCATACTGGCTCTTTCCCTGTTTTTTGTGCAAAGTTGGTTGTTTTATTTATTATTTTATTTTATTTATTTACTTCTGGCTCTGAGCTGTTCTTGAAATTAGACTCATTGTAGCAGCATAATGCACAGACTGTCTGCTGACTGTGTCAGACTGAGCTTCATAATATTTTATGTTGATTGAAAGAGCGTACGCACTGCCAGTAATAAGTATTTGCTGCCCTTGGGCCCCACTTTGGCAATGTATTACAAATCTCAGAAACATGGTCATTACTTTGTCTTAGCTGCAAAATTACTTTTATTGAATTGCAGTTAAGAAAGCTTGTTTTTTTAAGGGGAGTTTTGCACATTTCTTCAGCCAACTGCCTAGGAGTACATAACATTACTGGTTGATCTCCATGAAACTTTGGGACTGGATTTCTAGAGAAGGCTCTAGATCTGTTTGGGCTTATTCATTTTAGATTAGTGGAGAGCTTGTCAAGCCTTTTGTTTTGACTTCTATGAGTGTTGAGGACAATAAAACATTCACGAACCAGGTCCATTTTTTTTCTGTTGTTACTAGTGACTTTTGGTGTCTTATTTAGACAACTTTTGTTCATGACACATTTATTATAACAATGTATTTGTTCATGTTTTGTGATTGGTTGGGAGCTACCTAGTATTGTCTGTGCTTCAGTATGGAATGATTTTATAGTAGGATTGGAGTGTTGTAGTCATGATGGTCAAGGGAATGTATGAGAAGCAAAGATTTTTAGTGATGTCTCTTATTGGACAAACCATATAGCTAGTAGAGCTGATCAAGAAGCTTTTGGACATCAACAATGTTTATATACTTGATCTGGGAGTTGGGAGGGAGGGGGACTCTGAGATCTGCTCCAAGAACTGCTCTAATTAAAGCAGTTGGAGTGTCTCATGTATCAGTGTCCTCACATGTAAAAATGGCAGCGAGGACACTTTATCTAAAACTTAAAAGCAAGAAACTTTGGTTAATTGAGTGTACTGGAGTGTGGTAATCGTTGTGCGCCAGAAGTCTCCAATGTCTCGTGTATCAGCAGTTAATCAAGTCTGCTATGTGTATCAGCAATTAATAGAGTCTGCTTCAACATGCTGTAATTATAGTGTCGGAGCAGCCTCACTGCTCATGTATAGGTACCCCAAGTGCCCTTCCTCCAAGGGCTTTTGGGATTTAATTCAAAGATTCTTGCTCTTAAGAAATTCACGAGGAATCTCCCAAGAATAATTTTTCTCTCGGTTTCCCCAACCAACTCAAGTTGTTTGAGTCAAGCTCTGGCAAAACTTCCAAGAGAACTGCCTTTGTAAGATTTTGATACATGCATGTTTCCCATAAATATGAAATATATATTGGATACTATACTTAGAAATACAATATTTGCTGTATATATTAAATTAAATTAACTCCTGTGCAGAAGACCAGTACAAGGCCACTTGAGATGTATTGAGATTTAATTGGTGCATAAGCCTTTAAATAAAACATAAGTAAGAATTTCATCCATTACAGGGGACATTTATGTAAACCTTTATCCGAAAGGAAAACATATCCTATTGGTAAATCCCACTTTGAGAATATTCTAACGCGTTTTTGGGTATCACGTCTTGTTTAACTGATTACTCTGGCTTACTGCCCCATACACTGTATGCACATTTTTAATGGGACCTTTAAAAAGATTTATTCCAATAATAAAAATGAATAGGAATAGTAAAACAGCACTTTATATTTTTTTTCCAAACCCAAAATTTGTTTCTAAATTTGACCCAGAGGAATGATAGCTTAATTATGATGCAAATAATTCATCTTTCAGTGGGCAAATCTGCTTTTTATTTTCTTCCTTGGCGTACACATTCTTCCCAAAGAAAATGAATAAAGAAAAAGAACCTGTAGAAAATGAAAGGAGTTTCTAAATGAAAATCATCTCATTACTACAACCCAACCATGATTCTGAGCAGTGGAGTGAGCAGTGGATTTCAAGAAGAATTGCACTAGTTCAAACAAATAGTCCTACTGAAGTGCCTTGATGCTGATCATACAACTGGCCAATGGAACATCTGGAAATGGACCCCCAAGGGTCCTATCTACCAGTCCTCTGCTATCACTGATAAAGTACACTCTGCATAGCAAAGATATGTTTTATAGACAGATTATAATACTCTTTTATAGACAGATTCAAGGTATATGTTATTTAGCAACTTGCACTGTGAACTCATTTTTTATTGGCAAGCTAGAAATACTATCTTTTTTTCTTTGCTACAAAAGCAGAGGGTTTAATAATACAGCTACAGCATCACTCCAAAAACAATATTGTTGGCATTCCCTAGAATCACTACAATAATAAATGTTATAAAAATAATAAATAATCCTTTCTGTTTCTTTAACACCTTTCATCTTGCAAGGTCTGAAAGTCTTTCTGGTCTGTGGCTTCATGGCCTGACTCAAAGTGCATTCTAAACATACTTGTAGCTTACTTTGTAGTAAACCTCACTAATCATGAGTAAATTTGCTACCTGCAAATGCAAGTAACAAGTTTTCTTTCTATTAATAACTGCGCAGTAGTGCTTGTGTAGACCACTGACCGGGAGCAAATTTGCTCTTGATCAGCCATCCACCAGGGGGTGGAAGATTGCTCCCTGCCCCCAGGAACTGCCTGCTGCTGGGGCAGGCTCCACCACCAGAGCCTGGGTGGGGACTATGTTCCCCTGTCCTGCCAGCAGGGATGTCCAAGTTTGTTCCCCACCCATCTGCACACTTCAGAGCTGAACAGGGAACAGGCTCCTATGCCTCCACCCCGCACATGGGGTTGGGGCTTGGAACTGTCCTGGTCAGAGACAGGTCCCAGCCCCATGTCCTGATTGAGTGATTGAGGCAATGGGCTTGGAAAGGGCTTCAGGGATGAGGTAGGCCCCAGCCCCCTGCCCCAATCTGCCAGTGGGGCAGTAATAGCTGCCTAACCAGTGCATTGGGCCAGGGCCAGGGGGTTGGGACCTGCGCCTCTCCTGCAGCTCTTTCTAAGTCCCCTGCCCGTGATCAGGGAGCTGGGGCCAGGAGCTCCCTGCTGCTGGGGCAGGGGGACATTGTCCTCACACTGGAAGCAGACAGCCCTGGGGACATGGTGTAATGTCCCAGCCCTGGCCAGGAGACAGTCATCTTGTAGCCCAGTGCTTTCTGCCAGTCCCTGGTCTAGCACCCAGGAGGAGCCTAGAGCTTCCCCAAGTGTCAGCAGGGGCACACTGCAGGGCCCCAGGAAGCAGAAGCAGTTTGCCACCATTAGCAGCAAATCTGCTTCCACTTCCCTGTAAGTGTAGATGCCTACCTGGGAGCATTTACGTGCAAGTAGTTTACTTACAAGTTAACTAATCCCACTTCCAATACATGTATAGATGCGCCTTATGTCACCAGTGAGCTCAAGGGAGTTATTCAGTAAAATAAAAGCAGGAGTGTGTCATCCTCATTCTAGAACCATTTCAGCCAGTACTGAAAAGTACCTATCTCCGAGGGACCCCCTTGGCATTCAGTTAATAAAAAGTAGAAGGCAAAGTAAAATTTAGCTCACCATGTTTCAAACTTCCTGAAATCATGAAACTCTTTCATATATTTTTTCTGCTGCAGAACGCCTATTTCTGGCTCTGTGGGCCATGTAAACTGACACCGAGCCAGGTGACCAAGCCCAGAAATGGTAGTGCACTTCTTCCCAGCCCATTCTTCAATTACCCCCAATCTCTTTGTGGAACCCCTGATGATCTATCATAGAACCCCACTGGTTTAGCCTGCTGAATAAACAGTGGGGCTGGTAGGGGATTAGGTGGGCAGAAAACAATTAACTGAGGTAGCTCTTTTAATGAAGACAAAAAGAAAAGCTGATAATTAGTTTTATAGTAAACTGCATAAAGCCTTTCAATACTGTCATATTCTTAATTCCTATCTCTATTGTTAATGCCTTTTTTTCCCTCTCACCAGCTTGACAATGACTTTTGAATAGACCAGAGTCAGAAAGATTGTAGCCTTGATCTGAAAAGAAGAAGAGTAGCTGTATTTTAAGTTCTTTCCCTCTTGCCATTACAACTTACATACAATCTCTTTAATGAAGCATAAACATTATCCATAGATTGTAGTGGCAGACTGCTGTGCTTCTGTACTTTGACCTTTTTTTAAAAATTTATATCCATATTATAAATTTTAATGTGCTTGCTCTCCTGTTTCCCTTCTCCAGTGTTTATGACCCCTTGCTGGTTGTTAAGAACAGGAAGGGGGCATGAAAACCAGCCAGTTAAAGGCATGGTAGTAGAGTTAAATAGTATTTGCATTGTGCTTAGTAAGATGGATTTCTTAGAACAAACAAAGCTGCAGATAATATATAGAATCGTAGGCTCTACTCATCTCTCCCCTAATACATAACTCAGAGCCTCAGCTGGGAGGATTTCCAGGGAGCATATTAATTATGGCACGTTTTAATAACAAGGAAGGTAAAAGGGTTACTACACCCATTTCACAGGACCTGGATGGTTCTGTAACAACCTTTGAATTGAACTTAAAAGGTCAAAATGTCATTTGCCTACATAAATTCCTCATTGCGTAGCCCTTTGTTCAGTTCTGGCAGCTCCCATACTATGTTACAGCTGCTAAAAGATTAAAAATAGGCCTAAATAGAGTCTGATTTTGTTAACGTTTCAGATTGTTTAAGATCAATTAAAATAAAGTAACACCATGTATTAAAAGGACCATCTGAGAATAGAATTTCTTCATTGGAAATGTCCAGGACTAGCTTACCACTCCATTATAACACAGTTATTCTAGGTAAGCATGTCTACATGTGCATTAGATCTGGGAGCAGCTTACGAGTAAACTTCTCACGAATAAATGCTCCCAAGTAGGAATCAATGCATGCAGGGAAGCAGGAGCAGATTTGCTGAGTAGATTTGCTGCTAATGGCACCTGCCACCACCAAGGGGAGCTCTAGGTTTCCTGTGGGTGCTAGCTCAGGGGCTGGCAGGAAGCACTGGGCTAGGAGACAGCTGTCTCCTGGCCAGGGCCGGAATATTGCTTCATATGCCCAGGGGGCTGCCAACTACCCAGGCAGGTACAATGTTTCCCCGCCCTGACAGCAAGGTGCTCCCAGTCCTGGCTCCTTGATCGAGGCAAGGGGACTTGGAAAGAGTTACAGGGGAGGGACAGATCCCAGTCCACCGCCCAATCCATTGGTGGAGCAGCTAGTAGTGAGCCCCTGTCTGGGCACATGACTGAGATCAGATTTGCTGTTGGTCAGGCATCTACATGATCACAGCTGTGCAGTTAGTAATCACAAGTAAATTTGCTACTTGCATTTGGAGGTAACATTTACTCATAATTATCTAGGTTTACTGGGTGGGAAGCATGAGCATGTGTGCACATGCTTACTCTTCAGGAAACTACACTACTTTTCAGTAAAGCGTCTTATGTAGAAGCACCCTCTGTCACCTTTGATGGAGTTATGCCAGACTAAAAATGATATCAAGCGGACTGCAGAATCAGGCCCTTTATTTATACCGATTCATTGAATCTAATTATATAAAACACTATGTCTCTAATACCTGACTGAGAAGCCCTAAAACAATATTTCTGCAGGTGTGCACACACAAATTGTGCTATATTCATGGGCTACAGTTGTTCCTTCCTTTGCTTTCAAAGGGTAAGTGGCTGTTATATGCTAGATCTGGATTCAGAAGTTTTAACGTAATTGATTTGAGGAATTTAGCCTTTTTTCTGTTTGTGGGTTGTCTCTTAGAAGTGACTGAAAAAGGGCAGTGAGGTGGCAGGGTGTGATTCAAGGGTTGGATGCCAGGGGGATGATCAAGAAGTGGAAGGGCTGATCCAGAAGTGCAAAGGCAGGGGCATTCCAGGGGCTGATTGGGGTGGAAGAATTGATCTTGTGTAGTGTAGGTGGGGTTTTGAGCCCTGCCTATTACCTCCCCCCACAATCCCCATCCCCATCTCTGGCTAGGGTGGCCATCAAGGTACCTCAAGAATAAAGAATAGTGCCCCTCCCCCCAGCCTCCTGGCAGCTTTATCAGTGGTGGGGGCGGGGAGCAGGGAGCTCTCACAGGCAGCCGCAGTGATGTTGGCAGCGGGGGCAGGCTGAGTGGGGAGCTCACACAGGCGGTCGTTGAGGTGTTGGCAGGGGGGTGCCGCCGAGCACTGAAAAATAGAGGACATAAAGGCATCCAGTAGAGGACAGAAGACCAGAAAATCAGACTGTCCTCTATAAAACTGTATGAGTAGCCATCTATCTTTGGCCCCCCTGCCCTCCTTCACCACTTATCTGCTACCCAGCTGTCCCCAGATATGAGTCCAGGACTATAGAAACCTGGATGATAGCTAGCCCACCTGGGAGCAGTACTTCTTGGAATACTGGAAGACTGTAAATTGGTAGTTTTATCTTAGCTGAACAGCCAGAAGTTAATGTAGCTTGACCTGGGTAGCACAACTCCAAGGTATCCTCACTCAAAGTAGCATAACTTTTTAAAACATCTAGAGGACATTTATCATTTGTTAACGAGCCTTCATGAGTGATTGTTCATGTTTTAAGTGCTCTTAACATAGTTTAATTGTAATGTGTAATCACACCCTTATATAGAGCAATATATAAGATATAAGATACAGGCCAAGGGACATAGGAGGTTCACTGGCAGAACTAGGAAAATAACTTAGTTTTTATCACTTCTAGAGCCCTAACCAGTAGTATTTGATGTCTCTCAGACCTATCAAATGTTATATGCTGTATCTGTTCCTCCCTCCCTTCTGTTCACCCTTCTATCTTTATGGAGTTGTCTGAATACAGGTTTCCCTAGCTTTATGCTGTACATGTGTTCCTGGAAAACAGCACATAACTCGAATTCACATAAAGGGAACCCACTTTACAGTGTAACAAACTGGGATTGTTCCAAGATGTTGATTGTACTGACCCCCAGACCTATTTCTACCACATTTACATGACAATTTTGGTACTCACCAACAGCAGACAATTGGAGATAAGCTAGTGGGATGTTTAGAAGCTGTAAAGGGGGTGGCAACTATAGAAACATGTCGCAGGCAATGAGTGAGGAACACAGATCCACACAGGAGACTGTATTTTGGTGTACGTCATTTCCACAATGCACCGTACAAAGCAGCTGACTGTGGGCTTCCACCACATCTATTGCATAAGAGTGAACTGACTTTGCATATAATGAATTTTTGGTATAAAAAGGATCATCGCATAAGAGCAATTTTGCACATACAGAACCCACATAAAGTGAGGGAAACCTGTAATGGATAATCCTTTGCCTTCATCAAGCCTTGCCTCTCAGTTGGTGATAGTTTTGCCTAATTCTAAACAATTCACTTACAGTATTTGTTGTGAAGAGAAGTTTTTTTTAAACCTCAATAGCTACTTTATCACATATACTGGTGTTAAAATATTCTTACTTTTAAAATCTTTTCCAATAATACTTATTTTATTCCCCTACTGAGTGGGAGACTGCAAATGCCTCTGTCAGCCTGTGTTCACTCTTAAATTGCTGGTTTTTACTCAGGGTAGAATTGCCCCAATGCTTCTGTCTTGCAGTGGCTTTGACATCCTTTGCACTTATACCAGTTTCACATGGTCTGGCTCAGCACAGAGGAACTATCTATCATTCACAATCTCATTTTCTTTCTTTCTTTCTTTTTGTGTTTATTTTAAAGCTGTACTAGAATAAGCTATTGATGCCATCCAGGTATTACGGCGTAGATTCTTCAGTTTGTTATGGCCAACTTGTGTTGCCCTCCTCAGACATGGTGAAAAGTGAAAGAAGGGGTAGGTGAAATGTTATGGCAGGGACGTGGGAAAGAAATAGGATGTGGCTGAACGAAGAGCTGCTATGCCTATTCCTCCAGAAGTGTGAATTAGAAGTGCATCTTTCTAAATCAAAGCCATCTTGGAGAATGATGATCAGAAACAATGACTAGCTCCCTTTCATCTCAGGTTTTAATGTGGATGAAGTGAAGAACTGAACTTTATGCAGGTGCCACCTAGATGGTACAGAAACATGTTGACTGAGAGACAGAGAAACACTCCCATGACCCTGATGAATCTCACATGTTTGGAAATTCAGTTCAGTTAATCAAAAATGCTTAGCTTGATCTTTGTCTCTAATCTCAAATCCGCTCAGATCAGCAGGAAAAATCCCTTTGGGCCTGAATGTCATTAATATCACAGCTTTTTTTATCATTTGGAAGTCTAAAGTGAACTACAAGTAAATATGCATGCATCTTAACCCTATTTTTAGGCCCATTTATGCTGCCACAGGTTGCGTCTACACAGGACACTACTATGCAGTAGCAACGAGCTACTGTGCAGTAAGTAGCTCATTGCTACTGCTCAGTAACATTGGGGAACACTAACCATTATGCAATGCTACTGAACAATAGTAATGAACTACTGCACAATAGCTTCTTGCCAATGCACAGTAGCATCAGAAAAACCTGTGCAGAATGCTACTGTGTAGTAACACTGGCTAGTGCAGTCACTTAGTACTTGGTTATGCAAGTACTAAACGACTATGCAGTAACAACTGTGCAATCCATCGCTCAAGTAGGCATGGTTACAGTGTTGCAAAGTAGTCCTGATATAAGTACAAATCATGACTACTGTCATTAATAAAAGTAAGATTGAAGTTCCTTAACTGAGATGTCTCATTCTTCTGAGGCCGACCTCTTGTCTTAGAAATTTCAGGGTAACAGGGTTTCTTCCACAAGTTTTACTGTGTTAACTAGGCTAAAAGTACTGTCATTTTCTCCTGCTTGCTTGTCCCACCCAAAGTCAAGATGGTCATAAGCAACCGATAAGTAATGGAAGATGAGTTATTTGCATAAAGAATGGCCAAAAGCTTGAAAAATATTAACTTGCATCAGCAGGAAAATGACTGACGAGTCATAGCTCCTTGTCCTCTTTAACTTCCAGGACTGTATGAAAATGAAGAAATTGGTTCATCGGAGTTTTCAAATGTCAAAAAAAGTTCAGTTGGGCCTTATTTTATCCAAAATGATCCAATATACACAGACAACCTGTAATTTTATGTAGTCACTAGGGCTGTGCAAAACAACACTGTTTTGTTTCAACTTCTGTTTCGCCATTTGAAAGGGACAGCGTTTCATTTTGCCGCTTCAAAGCGCTGTTCCATATCATTTTGTTGAAATTGTTTTGATGTGTTTTGATGTTTTGCCCATAGGCTATATGAGGAATTGCAAAAATACCTATGACTTTGCCACTTATTTCCTGATTTGAATGAAAACAGCAGGAATGGTCGCCCTAGTTGAGCCCACAAAGCCTGTCAAGTTTCAAGGAGATAGATGCAGGGGTTTCTGGGAAAATGCACCTCAAACTGTTCAGAGCAGGACTTGTGTCACTTGTAAGTGAAGGCACAGAGAAAACAAAGTTCAAACAGTGCTTTTTATGCTGTTTTTCCTGTGACCTCAGGGAAGGATCACAGTCACTGGCCAGCTATACGTGTCAACATGAGAACAGTCCTTCCCCCCTTTCCCCCTCCCTCTTCTTAGTTTCTTTTTATCTGCAAGCAAGCCCAGCTTTGAAACTTGCAACATTTCAAAACTTTCAAAAGATTGAGTGTCCTCGTTTCATTTTAAAGCTGTTTCAAAGTATTTTGTTTCATTTCAGTTTCACTGCTTTGAGATCGAAATGCATCAAAATAGCTTTGAAACAAAACACCCATCAAAATTTCGTACAGCCTTAGTAGTCATGGGTGGTAATATGTTTTAGAAGTCTGTAGTGTAAAACATTAGAATTAGGAGATCCTCAATTTGCAGCCAGATGAAAGACAAGAGGCTCATATTTGAAATAAAGTATTGGGTAAGATAAGAATCACATTTAATTAGATCTGTAATGGCCTACAGTTTCTCTACCTTTTCTCAGAATTATCGTTCCCCAACTCTCCATTCTGATACCATGGGATTTAACATTTGACCTATGATGTACAAGCTTAGTGCCACCAAATCACCAGATCAATTTTGCTGAGTTGGAGTGGCGACTTAGGGCTATACTTCTTGGTTTTACTGATGTTAGATATTTCCCAATGAACGCTTGCAATGAAGGTGATAGAAAATACATCTTTATGACACAGACATCATTCTTAGCAATTAAATTGTTCCCCCCCCCAGGCACATCTATATGAGATTTACCACGGAGTAAATTAATTAGCTCTGCAGTAAAATGTCTCAGTGTCTACATATACAGGGCTATTAGGCTAGAGTAAACTAATACATTCCACAGCAGCACAGTACTTGTAAATACAAGTTCTGTCCTGCTGCAGAGTTTTTTTACTCTGCATCAGTGCACGTGTAGACGCTGGCCCAGCCAGCCCCTCTGCAGCACATTGAAGCATGTTGGAACAGCTCTAGGCAGGGAGACTGGCCCCTGAGACCCTCTACCAGCTGGGCCTTCTCCGATCTGGCTCAACATGCCATGATCCCAGGTACACATGTAAACATAACACCCAGGAGCAATAAATTATGGTGTGATAAGCACCAGACCTTATTGCATGGAATTAATATGCTCATGTAGATGCGCCCCCTCTCTAGCTTTTAATTGTGTTACTCCTAGTTGCATCCCAAGTGACATCTTCTTTTAGGACCTCAAACACATGGAGAGGTGTGATAAAAGTAGCCATTGAAGAAGAGAATATAGTGGATTGTATGAACCAGAAAGCCTTCCTAAGAAATAAATTTTAGCTACAAAAGCACAACTTTGACATTTATTGAAGGGAGGAGAAAGGCAGAGGGGAAATAAGTAGTTTGAAGGAATCGGTGTTAATTTGCTCTGTGACCATATGTGTTGGTTATATTTATTGGCACGTTGTATCAATCACTAGCTAACAAATAAATTCTGTCCTACAGCACCTGGTGTGGCATGTGATAACTACATATGCTCCTGCTCAGGCATAGAACATTAGACACCCATTCTTGTGTTGCTCCACTGTACTTTTAGCTAAGAAAAAATATATATAGATTCACGCACATGCGCACGCACACACATACGCACACACACACCTTTTAAGAAACTGAGAGTTTTTTATTTGATATATCTAAAGCTTCATCAAGGGATTAGGGATTGCATTTGTCTATGAAGAGTTTCCCCCCATCACTGTATCTTCTAAAGCTTTTGTATTGTATTGTAGCTCACAGTAAAACCCCAATTCAGCAAAACATTTAGATTAGCATCTCACCCATGGCCATATGCAGCCTGCAGAGCCTTGGAATCTGGCCTGCAGGGTTCCCCAAGGATCAGGAAATTTGGCAGTGGGGAGCAGTGGTAGTTAATACTGCCACCCCTCCCTGCTGCCAAATTCCCAAACCTGGTTTAGGAGGTTATACATGGGCCATGACCCTCTCTCAATACAGTCAGATCAGGGCTGGGCTTTGCCTACTTCCCTGTGTGCAGCTGGATTAGGGCCAGGCTGTGCCTCCTTCTCCCTGCAGGGCCAGACCATGCCCCCTCCCCCTGTGCAGCTGGTTAGGGATTGGGTGACTCCCCCTTCCCTTCACCCAGCCAGGTTGGACCTGGGCTATGCCCCCTTCCCCACATAAGGCTGAACCACATCCCCTTCCTCTAGTGGAACAAGGCCATGACCCTCCCCCAGCAGCGCTGGCTTAGGGCTGGGTTGTGCCTCCTCCCTTCTCTCCTGTAGGACCAGGCTGGAACTGGGCCAAGCCCCCTTCCCTGGCATAGTTGAATCGGGGCTAGACTACCCCCCCTTCAAACATGTTCTTCATGGTTGCAGCACCCACCCTGACTGCCAGCTTGGGTCCACTGGCCTATCTGGCCCTCTGGTCAAAAAAATTGAGTACCACCGATTTCAACTTATGTTGAAAGTTAGGCACATACTTGTAGCAGGCTTACCTTTCAGAGCTTGGGTTGAGTCCCAGGCTTGAGATCCTGCTGTTTTGATTGGAGGAGCCCATCTACCAATCAGGCGACAGCAAGAGAAACAACATCACGCCCCTTTCCTGAGGGGAGGCGGAGAAGAGCTGCCCCAGACCTGATTGAAGACTGCAAACTGTCAGGTGTGGAAGACTTCAGGGGCGGAGCCCTGGAGTGTATAAAAGGAGCTGTGTGCCTAGCATGAGGGTCAGATATGTTGGGAACAGAGAAGAGAGAAGAGCGGGGCTTACAAGAGCTGCTCAGCAGGGCGAAGCAGTAGCCCAGGAAGACTTCTAGCAGCAGGGAGTGTGGCATGGCTCCAGCGGTTAGGCTCTCAGTGCACAGCATGGCACATGGCGTCCAGACCCTGGGAGCTGCATGAGGTGGCTCAGGTCTGCAAGCTCTGGTGTGCAATCAGAGACACGGTGCACAGGCTGGTGCATGAATCAGGATCTTTGGAGCCCCTGGGATGGCTCAGGTCTTCATCCCCCAGAACGAGGCTGGGAGCTCGGTGCAGGAGGCACTGCACGAAGGGTGAGAAAACCTGGGAGCTGCTTGAGGTGGCTCAGGTCTACAGCTGCTGACATGGGGCAGCAGCTCAGTGCAGACGACACAGCCCAGAGGGTCCAGGAACAGACTGAGCCCCAGTGCTTCACAAGGCTGTCCAGGCCTCCCACCCCTAGCACAAGGCGAAGCACCTACTACACACAGCGGTGCATGTGGCTCTAAGCCAGGATGGCGGCAGCAGAGTCAGGCAGCAGGAAAACCTGGTGGGGAACACAGCTTGACCTGGAGAACAAGAGACAACCCTCTGGGACTTTGGAGTAGTAAATTACCCTGGAGAGAAGGTCCCCACAGGGGAGGGACCCCCCAAGGGTTGCAAAGCGGCATCACGTGGGCTGCTCCTGGGTGATAGCTGGGGAGCTTAGGAGTCTTTGGGGTCTTCTTCTTCTTTTTCTTTCCCCCCGCCTCCTTTCCTTTAGTGGTATTTTGGGATTGGGGCCCCTGCCCTGGAGGGCACGCAGGTAGTCTAAGGACTGCTGATTATATTTGTGGACTGTGCCTTACAGTTTATGTGAATAATTTGAAATAATAGTCTGGATATGAATAGAGTTATAAGGCTGCCCAATCAATATCCTTTGGTCTGGTTTGTTCTATTGTTCATCTGTATTTTAAATTATACCTGGATGTATGTCTATCTGTGTGTGTGTGTGTGTATAAATGTATGTGTGTGTGTGTATATATAAATATATATATATAAATATATATAAATGTGTGTGTGTGTATATATATATATAAATATAAAATTGGGTTTATTGTTTTGTAAATTTGTACATCTATATATAATCTATGTCCTTACCCTTTAATGGTTTTATTGTAATAATAAATCTGTATATAGTTAAGTAATTGATTGACTGCACCTGACTCCATAGGGGATGGAGGCAGCCACTGGGCTGTTGTGTCCCTGCATAGCACACTGCCCTGCCAATAATTCCCTCAATTGGAGAGGGAAGTACAAACCTATGTACACCCAGGCTACATACTTAACCAGTTTGATTTAGATGGCTTAGGAATAGCAAAGGGGTAGGACTTCCAAACCTATGATTCTATAATTATAAGCACTGAAGATTAAAAGTCTACTGCATATTACATGTTAATTCATGAAAAGTTGCACCCTTCCTAAAACGTATGCCTTCCTAAGCCCTTGATGGTGGTGATGATGATGTTTTATTGAGTATATTATACCCTACATATACATGGTGTTTTACAAGGAGAATAATGGTAGAGTCTCTGACTTGAAGGCCTAAAACATGTATAGCTGACATTTTCAAAAAACAGTTAGCTGCCCCAATTTTGGGGTGTCTGCTACTCGAGACATATTAAATAGACCTGTTTTTTCCTGAAAGACAAGAGGCAGGGCAGGGTGGCATATATGAAGGCGTGAGCTTTCATAGGCTACAGCCTACTTTGTCAAATTCTATGTTCATTGTCTATACCCTATGAAAACTCATACCTCTCTGAATAAGTTAGTCTGTAAAGTTCTACCCTGCCCTGCCTTCTGCTAAACATCATATTAACATGACTAACTACCTCTCTCTACTAATTTTCTGTAAGTTCTTACTTCTGAAAATCAGTCTCTGCAAAAGGTCCTTCAGGTTAGTCACTCAAAATATAACACTAGGCATTTCAGAAAACCTTGGATAGTTGGACTTGCACAGGCACGTGGTTTGCTTGAGAGGATCAAATTGCAGGACTCAAAAATAAGAGCAGGAGGTATAGATGACAAACACACTGGGGTGAAGGATTGCTTTTGGGGTCTCCAAACACGATCACAACATGACATTGTTTTGTGTCATGGTAGAGGACCCTTGTTTGTGTAGCTCTGGTAAGAAGTTACCAAAGGCACACAATGTCCTGTTAAGATACATCAGAAGATGGCAAAGCTATGTTTGCTCAGAATTATGAAGACTTTCAGCTATTGCCCTTCTTTCTGTTCACCCTTTCTAGCTGATGACTTGCAAATAGAATATACTCTTATTAACAGAACTTCTGTAAATGAGCAGATAGAGCTGGCAGAACCACATGGCATGTTTCTGGTGCTTAAGAAGTCATTGAATTTACAACTAGTTTCATTTACACATGCTTGGTGTCCTGTACACAGAGTATTTTTTTATCTTATCTCCAACAATCACTTTCAAATAACTAATCACATGAATGCAACTCTGATGGGAATGGAATAATGCTCTGCTAATCCCAGAGAGCCAACAAATAATTCCATCACCTGGAAGCTACCAATATGGGCAGAAAAACTGAAGTCTGATAGGCTTTTGTGATAATTTTCTTCCTTGTAATTAAGTGTCCAACCTAGTCGGAAGTTCAGGACAATAAAGGGTGTTTGCATGACAGTCTTTTTTAATTCTTTACAAATTAAGCTGTTTCCTAACAGCCCAGTGCTGTCAATGGAAAGGAATGTGCTGATGAGGATGGCAGCTTTAGTGGCCCCTGGGGTGCCCAAAGCTCAGCAGAACTCCCACTAGTTTGATCTAGTTATCAAGAAACAGTGACAGAGAAAAGGAAATAAAATGAGATGAGAAATCCTGCACAGAAATGAAAATACAGCATTAAGCTGAATTAAAAATCTGCAATTTCTTTTTTGCTCAGACACACAGGGCTCCTATAGACATGGAGGGAGCCGGCTCTGATGCACTGGAAATTCAGTGCGTTGCAAATGAATGCAATCCAGCAGATTTTACCATCACGTGTATCAGCATCCCGACGCTAAAAAATGGCAGAGGGACACTTTGAACTAAAGCTCATTTGATGAGCTTTAATTCAAAGCACCCTGCTGCCATTTTTCAGTGGAGGAGATGCTGATACACATGACACTTGGGAGCGTTTAATTAGTGCAGCTCGCTAATTAAAGCACCCCTCCCCCCCATGCCTCCCAGAGCACACATAAAAATGCCCACAGATACTTCTTTTCTTCTGCATCTGGTCTGCCTCTCCCTCCCAACACCTTTGCTTGCCAAACTACCCAAACAACTGTGACATGAAATTTATGTGAACAATTTATTTCAGTTTTGTAAAACTCCTCACTCTGGGGGAAAAAATGTAAAGAAAATTCTGGAAAAGTCAGTCTGTTTTGGCATTTTGGAATGAAAAAAAAAAAGGATTTTAATTAAAAAATTATGTACCATATATTTCAAAGGCACTTAAATGCCTGTAAGGAAACAAAACTTTAAGCTTTTTAAAATTTTTCAATTCACCAGAAAAATCCTAACTCCATAAAAAAATGTTTAATGGTTAACCTGAATTGTTGTTTCTCTTCTTTCAGAATTGCAAGAGTGAACCAGAAAATTGAGTATTTGTAAAGGTCTAGAATTGGCTGAAATTTTAAAACTGTTTTTTAAGGTTTGGAAGTTCTGTTAACTTTTATAATGGGTGCATCTACACATACATTTTAATGCAAAGCAATAAACTCCACTTATCGCTCTGGAGTTTATTGCTCTAGGTGCACCATTTACATGTGCACCTGGGACCACAGCATGTTGAGCCAGATTGGAGCAGCCCCAGCTAGAAGAGGCCTCGGGGATTAGCCTGCCAGCCCAGGGCTTAATGTGCTGTGGGGAAGCTGGCTAGGGCACAAGGTGTTTCAGCATAGGGCTAGTCAGCAGGCAGCCCCTGCACTGAAGCACTCTTGTGCACCAGCCAGCCAGGGCAGTGTCTACATAAGTGCTGCTGTGCAGTAAAGAACTCAGCAGCAGGTTAGAACTTCCATTTATTTGCATCCTGCTGCAGAGTAATTTGGTTTGCTCTAACCTAACAGGTGCGCACATGTGGTCGTGCAATGTTTACTGCACAGCTGATTAGTCTACTGTGCAGTAAATGTCTCATGTAGATAGTCTCAGTAGGACTGATTTTTGCTTAGAAAGGTGTGCACTTTGATTTGTTACAATTTGGTTTGTAGCTTGAGTGGGGATTGACAATATTACTACAGAACAAGTGACAATATTACTATAGAACAAGAGAAGTCTTTTTCTTCTGCAATTTTGACCCAGTTGAATAGAAGTGTTCTTGAACATTTTGGAAGACAACCTGCTCCAGAGAATTCTTACCTAGGACTTGGCACAAAGTTCAGGGAAACATTTATGCCCTCACAAACAGAAGAAGAGTCCACATTTTTTTAATCTACTAACAGAAGAGAAAGGAAATGTAAAGACTTGTCACATGAAGCATGTGATGACTGAAAAACCCAGGATTCTAGATCATTTATTAAATTAAGGGAGGGGAAAGCCACTTAGAGGTCTGGGTCTTCACTGAAGATGATCACATTGAACATGGTGGCAAGCTAGGTTGGCTTCTGGGAATGGTATTAAAAATAGAGACGTAATGATGTCTGAAGGGGAAGGAGAACTTAAGAACTTAATGCATGCAAATCAAGGGAACTGGGTCATCTGCAACGCAGACTGCTCATGAAATTGCATTAAATCACATAATAGACAGCAGTGATATTTTTAATAAATCTATGAAGTTGAGAGTAGTTTCCTAGGTATCTAGAATAACAAATGTAGTGTCAATTGACTGTCAATCCAATCAGTTAGATCTCCTTAGCATGGAATTCCTTGGTATAACCAGTTCCTATGTTGCCCCTGAAGCCCCCTGCCATGACCAGCCAGAGTCCCCTACAACAGTACTATCATTAGGGCCGTACCAAATTAACAGCAGAAGTGGGGCTCACTGCGGCTCCTTTACTTTGTAGGTTCCCCTGCACACCCCCCACCCCCCACTGATGATTGGTGAAAGGGCCCCACTTGCAGATTTCTTGTGATTGCTGGGGAGCTGAAAACTGCAGTTTTAAATATTGTGCCATTTTTGTAAGGGAGAAACACTGTCCCCCTTTCCCTACCTCTAGCCAGGCTGTGGTTCTCAGCTGGCCAGAGGGAGGCAGCAAGGCTGGGATGAGAGGCTGTCATTGACAGCTTGGGGGCAGGGCCAGCCCAGCGCTCAGGCAGGCAGATAAGACAAGATTTGCCTATGCAAGGCTAGAGTGCAGCACAGTGCAAAGGCTTATGGGATGCAGGAGGAATCACCCAAAAGTAACCCTTGCTGTGAAACTGCACACAGGTCAGCTAAGGTGATCTGCCCTACAGTGCCTTCTTCTGATAGCTCATCAGATGAGGGTTAACTTTTCATGCTATCAGCCAATTTAAAAGCACTCTGTCAACCATGAATGTTATGTTACAGCTGTAGAGCACTTACGGGGGCCTCATCATGGGAAAAAAAAATGAAACCTCTGTATACCCCCAAAGTGTAGAGGCAGCAGCAATAGAGAAGAAGCTCAGAATATCATAAGGGGAAAATCTGGAGTCCTACACATGTGCTTTAATATGCATTAGTCTATTTTAATGCACATTAAAGATCCATTAAAAAAGTATGCTTTTGCTAATGCACATTAAAATAGGCTAATACACCCTTTTCTAGTATCTCACAAAGGAGGTACTAAATTTAATGCGCATTAGCAAAGCACATTAATTAACATGTAGACACATTCCCAGAGAACTTGATTAGTGTAAGTGGGCTGAAACTGAATGCTGCATCATACACATATACAAACTAATAAGAATAGATACTATTACAGGCAACCCACGCTTAGTGCTCCTAATTGGTTCTGAAAAAACTGAGTGCTAAGTGAAACAGCATTAAGTGGAACCCATTTCCCCACAGGATTTAATGTAAATAAAGATAATTGGTTCCGCACCACATGGCGACACAGACCCCATGCTCCTGCAGCCCCACCCTGGGCCCTGCTGGCCCAGGTCCTGCACTTCTGCTGGCCCTCTTCCGGCAAGGCACCATGCGGGCTCTGCCAGGGAAGGCATCAGCTCCTCCTGGCCTCATTGTTCCCCTGCCATGTTGACCCCTGCTGGCCTGCACCCGCCAACCACCAGTGCACCTGTGCATGGCCCCAGCTGCCCCACACACAGGGACTGAGTCAGGGCTCTGGCGCGGGGTAAGCAGTGGGGCCACTCACCTGCCCGTATCCCACTTTGCCTGGCAAGGGCTCCCTCCAGAGCACCTGGCACTGGAATGAGCTGCCACCGCCAGATCACTGCAGGCTTGGGATAGTGTCCACACCCCATGGGAGAGAGTATGACTGGAGTGGAACAGGGCATGGGCTGCAGCCCAGGCACAGGGGAACTCTGTGGGTTCAGCTTGCACTGGCTCAGACCCTGCACTCCTGCCAGCCCTGGCCTTGGTCCCCATGCTCCTGCTGCTGTGTTGGCCCAGGTCCCATGCCTATGCTCTGCACCTGTCCCTTCTCGCTGCTGCCACCACTCCTCCCCACCCACTGGCTGCTCCAGCACCATGTGCAGAGTGGACCCTGTGCTCCTGGGCCCCACCGACCTGGGCTTCAAGCTCATGCCCTGCACCTTCCCCTTCTTGCTACTACTGCTCTTCCCCACCCGCTTCAGCACCACGTGCCGGAGTGGACCCTGGGCTCCTGCTTTCTGCCACTCACCACTTCCCTCACCACTGCCAGTGTTTGTCCCCATGCCCACACTGAGCGTTATAATGAAATGCACTCAGCGCTGAGTGAAACCAGGTAGGTATTTTAAATGAGTGTTATAACAAAACTGCAGTAAGTGAAACCGTGTTGAGTGAGGGTTGCTTGTACAAGCTAATGAAACATCTGGCAGAAATGACGTAGTAGGAGAAAATTTTGTGTACTAGTCTATCACAGGATGATTATGAACCACAAGTGTGATTTTTTTCCCCACAGCATTGCTCCATTTTTATTTCATAGTTGGTAAAGAGTACTTTATTATCATGATTCGGTGTGAAATCTAGTTTATTATTATACATTTTTGTATAGTTTGCATTAGGACTTGCTCTTGGCTACTGCTGTCACTGCAGTTAATCTTTTATAACAGTGTAGTTTTGAATGGGTGACTTCTGAGATGAGCTCTTTACCTGAAGGGCTCTGAAGAACTACAGTCTTTCAGGGAAAAAGCATGAACAATCAGCAAAAGCTCCAGATAACAAGATTTTTAACATGTGCAACTTGTCTATCCTAAGGGTGATATTCTGCCAATGTGTGCCCATAACAGTGTGAAACCCTAATGTAGCTTTACCTAAATATATATGTTGTATCTGGTTTATCCCAGTAGAACCGCAGTCACTAGAAATATACATTCACCTGATAACTTCTTTGACTACATACAACCAAGAAGACAAATGCTAAGATATACTAGGAAAGATAGGGAATTATTAATATCGCTATATAAGGCACTGGTGAGACTTCATCTGGAATCCTGTGTTCAATTCTGGCCATCCCTGTTCAAAGAAAGGTGATGTTAAACTTGAATAGGTGCAGAGAAGGGCTGTTAGGTTGATAAAGGGAATGGAAAGCATATCATAAAAGAGGTGACTAGAAGAGTTGGGGTTATTTAGTCTATCAAAACAAAGGCCAAAGGAGAGATGAGACTGTGCTCTGTGGCTAAGTACAGACAGTCAAAAAGCTAAAGGCTGAATCAATTCAGTCTTTGAAGGCTAGTCTAAGATGCATAGATTCAATTAAAACACAAGTAAACAGACATTACCTCTGATTCACGAAATGCAGCCACATTGCTGCAGTGGCTCAGGCCAGAAACAGGGCAGAAGAGGGAGGCACTAGAGGACAGCTCTCTAGATGTGTTCACTTCCTCTTCCTACTGCCCTGAGGTGTCTGGGATTAGCAGTCCAGAATTACAGCAGCAGGACTCTGTTGGGTTGCTCATCACTTCCCTTTTCCTGCTTCCAGGTTCCTCTGGGATTTGTAGTCCACAGTCGCAGCCAGCAGTAAGTTTGAACAGAGGAAGAGGTGTTTAAGCCCCTCCCTGGCCCCAGACCCCAGTTGGGGTTTGCCTGAGGGGGCAGATCCCTGCAGATTGGGTTGCATCCCTAGCTGGGCTTGCTCCCTCTTGTCAGCCAGTCCTCACTGCTCCAGCTATGGAGCAGAGGGAAGGGGCCAGCCCTGCTCTCTGGAGCAGACAGCACAGCCAAGCCCAGGGCTGGAAAGCATGCTGGGATGCTGGGAGACTGTGATTTAACTTGAACCAGGAAGGAGTCTGGGGCAGAAGTTTCATAAACTGGTTTGACCCAAATCAGTTAAGTTTGATACTGTATTCAACCAGGTTTATCTTAAACCAGTTTCAGCCATTTTGAACTGGTTTATGTGCACTGAGCATCTGTTCTGTTACAGGTTTAAACCAGTTTCTGATCACTTAAATCAGTTTATGTGTAACTTCTGTCCCTAGCCTGGGAGTTCACCTGAAAAGGTAAACATGAGGAACAGAAGAAAGTTATTTGATCTGAAGCACAATCTTGACACACAAACAACTGGTTATAAACTGGCCACAAAGTTTTGTACTGGAAGTTAAAAAAGAAATTCCATCTGTACCAACTGAGGGGTTCTGGAACCCATTTCCAATGGAGTGATTGGGAAAAAATAACCAAACTTGCTACAGGATGAAGCTTGATGACTTTATGAAAGGGATTATATGATGATGTTGCAGACCATATCTAGGGACTTGTCACAAAGGCCGAGGTTTTTTTCCGGTATTCACTTCCTAAATTTTCTATCAAGAAGAGCTGTGTCTTCTACAGATCAACCACACAGTTCAGTGAGATGAAGAAGAATGAATGTTGATCTTTCCAGATGTCCTGGATCATCTGCCCCTAATTCTTCTTGTGATTTTTACTCAAGATATATTCAGGGGGGGAAAAAACAAGGTTTCAAACTAAGGTAAAGGGGAGACTGTGTCTTTAGCACAGTTCAGGCTACTGGACACATGCAATTTGCAACACAGAAACTACCCCTAAGACTTTAATGCCTTTCCTGTTCTTCCTTTGCTCCAGGGGAGCTAGTGATTTGCTTCTATACTATCAAATCCACCTTCCTCCTTGGCTCACTTAATTTATTTAGCAGATGGAGTGGTGGTGAGGATAAGGTGGAGCCTTATTACAAGCCACTTTCCACTCCATTTCTGCCCTGCTTACCCATACACAGCTCAGTACATAACTCAGTAGCTGGGCTGATGACATAAGGATGTAAAGGTTTGCTTATCACTATTTCTTTCCCCACTTTTTAACATTTGCACAACTGAAGTGCTGTTCTTCATTTACCACTTTGGAATCAGAAGCTGGTGCTCTGTGAAATTCAGTGCTTCATCATGGCTAAATACCCACAAGGATGGATGTTCCCTTGGAGTCCCTTGGCTATTGCTGAAAAATTCATTAAAGCTGTCTGCCACATGACATTTCCAGGACTTCCTGCTTCAGGGCATGCTGGAAATACAATGTATCTAGTTTTTCCCATGGAGTTTGAATGTTTTTCCTCTGTTTTCAGATAGAAGCTATTACTCTAGAAAGGCACAAAAAATGAAAGGGAAAAGAATCCAGGAAATAAACCAAAGTTTTCCAAACTTCAGGCAAGTTATACTGTATTCAGTTGTGAGGTGGAGATCCAGATGCATTCTAATTGGGCTGTGCTCTAAAGAGGAACAGTTTCATCTTCCTCTCACTGAGTTTCCTTGGATCATTATATGATCTTAATTGCAGTGCAGGAGGAATGAAACTGTAGCGCAGAAGCCCCCCCAAAAAACACAGCTTCATTATTGCCAGTCATTAAGGTGTGTGTTCAGAGGCACTCACATTCAAGAGGAATGGGAAATGGGTGTCCATAGCCAGACGAATTACCAGAAACCAATGTTCCTTAAAGATAGCTGAAGATGGACTTATTTCTCTTTGCTGACTGATAAGGCAGCCAGGATAACCTGATAAAAACCTATTGCTCTAATTGCCATACAAGAAAGCAATTGTTCACTGTAGCAATACAGTGGAACATATTTCTTCTCTGCCAGATGACCTTTTCTTGTACGTTTTTCCCCTCTGGCTCATTATCCAGCAATAATAACAAATTCTAATTATCATCTTAAATTCATTTGATTTTTTCCCCCTACATAGTAACACAGAGTTCTGTTGCTTTTACATATATTTTGATTACACCAGGAATTTTGATTGCTACTCTAACACTATATAGCATGCTTATATCTAGAAGATAATAATATATCTAGAACTTTTCGTATTGAAGAATCCTAAAATGCTTTGCATGTAAAGGAATTGCTTCATCTATCACTGAAATACTGATACTACTGGGGTAATAGTGTTTAACAGGGCCCAGCAACACCACACCAGAATTTAGGACAGGAAGTGAAGGAAAGTGTGTCCAACTTTAGCCAGTGAAACTTTAATTAAATTAATTTTCATCACTGATTCCTGGTGACATTTAATTCTCATTTTTATGCAATTCCTTTCATAGTCTTTCAGGGCATATTTTTCAAACTTCATACAGTTTATCTACTCTTCTTTGCTTTTAGCAGTTTGAACCAGAAATGCTATCATTACAAGATTCAAGTTGTTTTCTTAACTGTTTCACTTCCTGTTATGAGTTCCAGTATGATCATTGAACTTGTTGGGTATTCAGCCACCACATTATTCCTCTAGATTTGTAAAGCAGCAGGAAATCATGTGCCAGTCAGACCCCATAGTGTTAGGTGTCGTACAAAACCTGATGACAGCAGAACTGGGTCCTCTATATTCTTTAATGAGAGAGGTCTGGCACAGGGAATGTTCAGGTCCAGATTAGCTTGAGGCAAGAGGCTTGAATTCAGGTTTGATCTTGAATTATAGCTAGAGTTCAAGTTCCACAGCAATTCATGCTTTGGGATCTCTAAAAGAGAGTAGAATTACAGAATCCTAGTGTTGGAAATAACTTCAAGGATCATCTAGTCCAACTCCCTGCACAGATGCAGGAGGCACTGTTCCTATACTATTCCAAACAAATACCTACAAAGTCTTTTCTTGAAAACCTCCCAGGAAGCAGATTCTACAGTTTTTCTAGGCAGCTTGTTTCATTTTTGTCCTGTTCTTACAGTTAGGAAATTGTTTTATTTTTCCCCTTAGGATTTAAATCTACTTTACTGCATTTCAAACCCATAGCATTTTGTCCTGTCCTTCGTGGCAACAGAGAGAACTTATTCTCTCTCTCCTTTATGAGTATTGTTGTCATGTCTCCCTATAATCTCCTTTACTTCAGACTAACAAGACTTAATTTTGCCCACGTTTCCTCATATGGCTGCATTCCTACATGTATCATCTTTGTCATTTGTCTCTGGGTTTTCCTAGTTTCTTTACATCCTTTTTAAAATGTTAAGAATTGCTTCTTAAAATATCCATCATTTTATAAAACAGAACTTCACACCACCCCTCTAGCTGAGGCCTAAATAGTAGGGCTGTGCAAAACAGCATTGTTTCTTTTTGACTTGCATTTCAACATAACAGCGCTTGGTTTTGAATTTCATTTCAATTCAAAACCACTGTTCCATTTCATTTCATCGAAACAGTTTTGTTGTTTCGATGCTGTTTCGACGTTTCACCCATAGGCTATAATGGGGAAGCTCAAAACAGCCTATAACTTTGTCGTTTCTGGCCTGATTTGGATGAAACTTGCAGAAATGGCAGCCCCTAATGAGGCTACGAAGCCCGCCAAGTTTCAAGGACATAGGTGCAGGAGTTTGCAGAAACTGCACCTCAAGCTGCAGACAAGCAAAACTCATGACATGGGTGACAGTGTGTGTGTTAAGGCGCAGCAGGGTGAAAACTGCAGGCCTGCTAGCCCCTGATAAGGCCACAAAGCCTGCCAGCTGTCAAGGAGATCGGTGCAGGGGGATTCTTGGGTCCTGCACCTCTAGCTGCTGACAGGCAAAACTCGTGACATGGGTGGGTGACACTGTGTGTGTTAAGGTGCACCCTCACTCAACTGACACCAAGGCAGAAAGCAGGAGTGTTCAAATAATGCTGCCTTTTATGCAGTTTTGCCCTGCCCTCTCCTCCCCCTCCCTTCCCCCCGAGCACTGTGATTGGAAGTGACCTCAGGAAAGGATTACAGTCACTGGCCAGCTACACAGTCAATGATAAGAACACTCTTTTCCCCCTCTTCCTCCTCCCTCTCCTTACTTTAGTTTCTGTTTCCCTGAAGGCAAGCCCAGCTTTAGCTTTGAAACTCGAAATGTTTTGAACATTTTGAAATGTTTTGACTTGCCTTATTTCTTTTCAAGGCCATTTCGAAGCTCTTTGTTTCATTTTGATTTAGCTGTTTCAAGCTCGAAATGAGTCAAAACAGCATTGAAACAAAACTGCTGGCAAAATTTCACACAGCTCTACTAAATAGCTTTGAGTAGCATGGTACTTTCACTTCCCTCATCCTGCACACAATGTTTGCCTTTACTGTTTAGTGATAGCAACATATTGTTGATTCATGATGAGTGTGAGATCAACAATAACCCCCATAGGAGACTGGTGCTGCCTTAGTCGGGCAGGGGGCATGTGCCCCCCCCCAGCGACCAGTCAGCAACTGGGGTCCCCCATGGCTGATCCCACCAGCTGGAGGGGGGTCCCCCCCATGGCCAAGTGCGAGATGGCCGATCTCTGCGGCCAATTGCTGCAGCTGCTTCCGGAAGTGGCTATGGCTGCTTCTGGGAATGCAACAGTGCTCCACTCCCCAGGCAGTGCTTGCAGTGGGGGCACCAGCACTCCCACATGCCCCACCTGCCCATCACCTAAGCAGCAAGCACAGCCAGTCAGGGGGTGCACCAAGACTTTCAGGGGGTGGTCATGCACCCCTGTGCACCCCCTGTGCATCACCACTGATAACCCCCAAGCCCTTTTCATCAGTGCTAATGCCTAGTCAGGTATCCCCCATTTTTATTTATGTGTTTGGTCCTTGTTAAATTTCATTTTGTGATCTACAGCCCAGATTTTCTATTCCGTAAAAGCCTTTTGAATTCTAATCCTACACTCTACAATGTTTGCTACTTCTCTCAGGATGAAGTGAGCTCTTTTTTTTTTAAGTGGAGAGGGGTAGATTTGTAGTGTACACCTGTTGGAGTAGCTTTTCTTTTGGGTTTATCAATTACATCTGAAGCAGAAATAAAGTAGATGCCCTTTCTGTTTATTAAATCTGACTTTAAGGGTAATTTAGGAGGGGTAGAACTGAAATACTCAAAACCGACCTAAAATTCAAAGGAGGCATAAAGGAGTCTTGGTTTTGGCCTATTGCCATTTTCAATCGCATACAATTCTTTGAAGATCGGGTTAGCAAACTTGTCAGATTTAGTACAGTCCACACCCCTGTGATACAAATAAAATATACAAATCAGGATTTATGATGCAATGTGCTGCAAAATAGCTCCTAACCTTTTCTTGCAGGAGATAAATGAGACTGGAGTGAAACAAAAATTGTATTCGTCATTTGATTAAAACCTTTCACAGCCCATGTAATCCAAATGACTTTATGAATTACTGTCAACAGGGACTGGAGTTTAGAGGAAATATTCCCAGAAGTCAAAAAGAAAAAGAGAGAGAGAGAGAGAGAGACAGAGAAATGGGATGAACAGTAATTGCAAAGCTCGAAGAAAAAAGTTATGTTACTGTCATCACCCCAGCCAGTGACATCTACAGTATTATACAGTTATTTGTAGGAAAATGCATTTTATTTCTTTACAAATAGAAGATGGCAGCACCTGGGAGAAAGTCCAATGTGCCAACCTCCCTTTTGTGCTTTTCAGAGTGAATTTAGGGCTGGCAAAAGCTTCAAACCTGGCAACTCTGAAGGATACTGCCCGGTCTTTATGAAGACAGCAGATAGAGTATTTACAGTGGTACCCTCAAGTCAGCCTGTGAATGGGCTTATATAAGATAACATGGGTAGATCTAGGATTTTGAAAAGTTGGGTGAAGATGGTCTGGCACATCAATCCATAACACAAAACACATTTTTCTCCAGTTAAAGAGAAACTAGAATCTTTATCAGTATGCTAGAGGGCTAGCACTGGTTTAAGATCAAAGCAAAAACAAATATAACTACTGGAATATGCACTAATTTGCTAGCGTATATATAAAGTTTAAAAAAACAATGAAGCAAAACAATGGGCAAAAATAGTAAAAAGTATTGTATCACTAGGCTTGTAGCCATTGGTGTTTATAGCTAAATGTACACCTCTTATTTAGATTCATACAGTGAAATTTTAGCCTTCTTGAGCATCTTGACAGTACTTCCAATAGCTGTCAGCCATTTCTACACATGAGTTAAGGTTTTAGCTAGAGCTAAAAGTGGCTGGTAGAGCTGTAAAATAGAAGAGAGGCACTACCAGGCAGAGACAATGCATAGAGGGTGCACGCAGGTCCATGTGCACCCCCTGAGTGTGGTGGTGCACCCCCTGCAAAAAAGGCACTGCCGACATTGTCAATGGCACCTGTGGGTGGTCACCACTTACCACCCTGCTGCTGACACCACTGGCAGCATTTGTGGGTGGTCCATGGTTCCTTTAGTCGGCACTCACCGCCACCCAACTGGCAACAGCTGTGGGAGCTCCCCCACTTACCACTGCCAGGCTCACACCACAGCCACTGTGACCACCAGCCACTGGGGGCATGCACCGTTTATGCTACCAGGAATTGCTAACAGACAGCACAATTGCAGAAGAAAGGATAGTTTGAATAATGAAACATGAAGACTGGCAGGGCAACTTTGGTGCCTGCCACTTTAAGGGCAGCAAACAGGTGGCAGCCAGGTGCAGGATGAGGGCAGCCATTTTGGTCACAGGGATATAAATTGAGCTGCTGTTTACTGCAGGAAGGAAGGAGGTAACATCAGGCTGAGGGGTTGCTCTGTCTAGGGTCAGGAGGTAAGGGTGGAGGTGACCTCTTGTTCTGGGTAAGACACAAAGCTGCACCCTGCTGAGGAACGGTGGTCTGGTGGGGCTCCTAGTAGCATGGGAGCCCCCAGGGAATGGCAGGCCAGTTACCTCCCTGGTGAAAGGTGCGTTGGGGTGCCTTATAATGCCAGCCCCACATCTCTGGTAGTGTATGAATGAGCAGGGGGAGCCCAGGGCTCATTAAGGAGCTCCGAGGCAGAGCTCAGGCTAGAGGAGGGACCTGGGGCCATGCCCTTTTGGCACAATAAAGCCTGGGGGTGCAAGTGAGACCCTGGGAGAGAGAGGGGTGGCTGTTAGAGCAGACCTGTGAGTGTGAGTGAGTGAGGAGGCCCAGTGGGGCATAGTGGCCTGGCGAGGGGCCAGGAGTGAAATGGGCCTATAGTTGTAGAATTGCTCAGGTGAGGGTGGTGGGAGACACCCAACAGATTGCGCTGAGGCTGACTGAGGCAAGGAGAGCTAAGACTGAAGCTGGATGATGCTGGGAGGGATGAGTAAGGTCCTAAGAGAGGGCAGTGTGAAAGAGGCTGGGTGAGAGCCAGAGGAGTAAATGGGACCCTGGTGAGAGAGGGGTAGCATGAGTGGCCCTCCACAGCTATAGAGAAGAGCTACAACTGTGTGCCCAGTCTATTCTGGCCATAGGCCAGAGAATTAACACCAAAGTAACATCTGCGAGGCATGGGACCCATGGGGGGAAGGTTAGAGTGGATATTAGGCCCTTGTTAGCAGGGCAAATAATGGGTAGCCACTCGCCTTAGTAACATCTCTCATATTTTTCCATCAAGACGTGGCAAGTGAGCAAAGCGGGCAGTTACTCCAGAAGCAGGGTGGCCAGCAAAGACCTGATGAGGCCACCCTGTTACAAAGACCATTAAAAAGGAGAGAGGGTCATTTTAAGAAGCGGAGTGGGGAGAGATCAGGGAGATCTAGAGACTTAGTACCTTCATCTTCAGGGGCAGATGTGGGGGGGTGCTGAGTTGAGCAGTTGCACCCTCCTTTGATTCCTGCTTCACACAAACTGTAGAACTAACTGGGAGGGGCAGAGACCATTAAAGTTGGGCAGCAGTGAGGGAGCCAAGGAGACTAGGGAATCAGGCAGGTGAAAATGTGTCTTGAAATCAACTGACTCGCTCATTGCTGCCTGAACAGAAAGGTCTTTGCCCTGCCCACACAGTCAGTTTTAAAGTTTGGGTGAAGCAGGAATCACAGAGTGGTGCAACTGTACCACTCCACCCCTAGTACATCTGCTCCTGAAGCTGGAGGTACTATCTCTGTGGATCATAGAGAAACTCAAGTTTGTTAGCTCATCTTAGTTTTTGCAGGTAGTTTGATAAGAATATTAAAAAGAGCAATTGACTTTTGTTTATGTTTTGGTGACAAGGGCTCTATGTCTACTGGATACTGATGTGAACTAGAACAGGGATGCTCACCCTCTGGTCCATGGGTTAGATCTGGCCCAGGAGGTCATGTTTTCTAGCCTGTTGACCTTCCCATAGGTCCAGAAATCTGGCAGTTAGGAATCAGTGGCAGCATTAATTGCCCCTCCTCTGCTGCTAAAATTCCAGACCCTTGGGGAAACCCAAGGGCCAGATGAGCTGGCCCTCAATGTTAGATGGTGCTTGCACATGGCCCAGTGCATGGCTCTATCGGACATATGGGGTCAAGCTGGCAAGCAGCTGTTTCCAGTATCCAAAACCAGACTACCCATGGTGCAGGGCTGGGATGCACAGCCAAGCCAGTGTGCCAGATCATACTCCTGGACCAACCCCACACACCAGATTGCGCCCAGGGATTGGCCCTGTGCCACACTTCTAGCCTATGGGGCCAGAAAGTTTAACATCATTGAACTAGATTAGCATTAACTGGTGCAAACTAAAATTCCCTTGTTAATATTTTCAGCACAAACCATTCATGCAGAAGTCCATGAAGTCCAGATTACATGACATCTGTGAGATGGAATTTTGAGTCAGAGTTGTGACACACCACTTACTGAGAAGTTTATGAAGGAATAGATAGTAACATGGCAAGGAAGTCTGGTGCCTGGGGCAAAGCCCACAGCAGCAGTCCACCCATGTGCCGCTCACAGGTCTGGGAGCACACGCCCTTTCCTGCCCTCCCCCCCCACCCCGTGCTTGCCTGGAAATGCATGAAGCAATGGGAGCCATCCTACCTGTGCTCCCCCAAAAAGTCACTTGCAGCTTCATTCCATGCCCCACTTCGCTTTGATTCCTGGCATGGTCACCCCTCTTCTCCCCCAACCCGCCCCCCCTTTCCCCACCCGCTTGCTATGGCACCGGGAATGGATCATTGTAGTCTCCAATGATTACCAATGGGTTTAGGGTCTTTTTAATGGAGCTTATCATAGTCTCTATGCCTTTCAGCAGTGTTAATAGTCACAGAATTTCAGAAAGATTGGCCAAGATGCCTAAAATTAAGTATGGTCCAGTGGCTAGAGCTCTAGATATGAATCCAAGAAGTTTGGATTTCAGTCAGTACTTTGCTTCACACTTTCTGTGCAATACCGCTCAGACCACCTTCCTATCCTGTCCTGTGTTTGTATGATTTATTGAGACTAAATTCTTCATCTTAGGGATGGCCTGCCAGATGCTCAATACTCTGTATATGCCTCTGACGGGGCTTAAAGGACATACTGGAAAATAAAAAAAATAATCACCAGCAGAGTAGAAAAGTTATGGGATTGCCCAAGGTCACAGAAGAGGTATTTTTCAACATCAGGAATTAACCCAGAACCCTGAATCTCAGCCTTGTCCCCTTGCCCACAAAAAATTCTCTCTCAAGCTTATACCTTTACCAGTAGTAGCTATTGTACCAAAAATGGGGTGGGGGGGAGAGGAGAAGAAGGAAAAAGAAAAAAATGTAAAAAGCAATAACAATCCAGACAGGCTTAACTATGTGAAAAAATATTGAAGCTTTGTGCCATAATCCTCAAGTCATTTAACTTGGTCTTGATTTATATGCATTGATGTCTTGTCTGTTTTAATTCAGAGCATTTATTTGGTAGAACAGGTTCATTTCTCCCCCTTTCATGCTCTCAGACTTTATGTATAATGTAATTTACATTACAGAGATTTTTTTTTCCCTTTCCTTTTTCTTCCCAGCATCTTTTGGCCTCTCATGAAATGCTATTTTGCCTCCATACCTGAGACTGCCTTTCATGTACTGATGTCTATATAACTTCACAATCCCTTATGGTGGCTACAGAAAACCCAAGCCGTAAGCCAGCCAGCCCTAGTGTGATACTGTCTATAAGCATATTCTACTTAACAAGCCCTGCTCGTGATGTGAAATCTAAACCTTGACTTGCATCTTGCTGGGATTGCACTAGTTACATCCTTTTATCTAGTGTTGCACTGCCTCATAGCTGCTGATTTAACAGCGAGCAGGAATGAGCTCATTCCTTTTTATATGCCAAGCTTGATGATAGCTTCTCAAGTCTGCAGTTTAGGAAAAGTCTGAAACATCTATTTTTTTTATTAGTTTTCAGTGCATTAGCACTGTCTTTAGGATGGGAGCTTATGATTTTTAAGGGGGAAATTGTGGTTCCAGTAGGTAGAGTTTAAGACCTTGATTCTAGGATTACTGTTACCACAGTTGTGTTGTATAAACTGGAAAGAACTAACTTAGCTTCTCGGTGCCTCAGTTTCCCCGACAGTAAAATCGACATAATGCATAACAGCCTTCACATCACAAGATACTCATGGGCTTAACTAAGGTTTGTAAAATGCCTCTAGATCTTGCTATAAAAGGGGTCAGATAAGTACATTTTTATTATTTTATTATTTGGTTTATTTTAGATCTAAATCCAGGCCCTCAGTCAGAAGAGGCTTTTCAGATGCTGTGTAACTAATTGTATGTAGGGATTAAATGAAGATTTAAACAATTTTAAAAAGAAAAGAAAAACTGGGACTTTGGTCAGATTGTAAGACATCAATGCAACCATAATAAAGTTGAATGTAGGATATTTTTGATTTCTAAAAGCAATCACCTGTAACTGGTTTTTATCTAGTATAAAATTGTGCATCTTGCTATGTATTCAGTACTCTATAAATGTCCTTGATTATGTGAAAGCTTGATTATGCAAACTTCTTGTGGGTATTGCATGACATTTCGATAATCAAGACTGCACTGCAAGAACCTGAATGCAGTGGGTCTGGATCAAGTTCTGCCCAACACCCAGTGTTTCTCAAAGTGATGCAGTAGGCGGGGGACATGGGTAACACTCAGTTTTTCTCTAATGCCTTACCTAGTTTGTTTTTTTTTTGAGGGTTATGGTTGCAAAGAGAAACTCTAAAAAGTTGACCCAGCATAGTGAGATAGTCCTGAGCTCCTGTTTCTAAACATTCAATACTTTCTAAGGCAGGGAATGAATCTTAGCTCTTCTTTCTACTTTAGGTGACCCATTTTCACCACCAGGGGCCACCCTTGGACTAACCCCAAGACCACTGGGCTTAGAGTTTCTTCAGCCCCAGGGCTGGGGTGGCTCTTTGCCTGCCCCAGACTACCCTTAAACTTTGTGGTGACCCTGGGGGCCTATGCCACCTACTGCCTGCCCATGGGTCCCACAGCAGAGGCCCCAGGCCAGCTGCACCACCCTGCCCAGACCCCAGTACTGGTCCCTGGGCCAGCCCCACTGCCTGCTGGCCTGTTGCATACTGTTCCCTGGTGATGTGCACTGCAGGCACCTGTCCAGGCTCAGACCATCACCCACAGCCCCTGAGGGCCATAGAGGGAGCCACGCTGCTATTGTCCCCAATGCCACATACATACATATGCCCTCTCAGGGCGTAACTTGCCCCTGATGAGACTGCAGATCTTGTAGTGCTGTGGGACAAGGCTCTGGTCCAGAGCCAGTTCATCTAGAGTGGGCACTCCAACACCTTCATTTTTGAGGGCCTGGTGTGCTCCATGCAGGAGTGCAGGCACAGCCAGTCAGCGTGCCAGTGCCACATAAAGGTCAGGGCCCTGCAGGTGCAGTGGTTCAGCATAACTGACCTCTGAGCAGAGCCATGACATGTTCTCCAGCACAGATGGCCTGCTGGAGCCTCTGCCACAGCCTGGCAGCAGTGACAAGATGTCAGTGGGGGAGGGCCCCTTGGGACACCAGGAGCCCATCCCCTCAGTGTGCACAAACAGCTCATCATGGTGCACCCAGGATACTGTCAACAGGGGCATGCTTGGGGGACAAGGCATATGAGGGTGGGGAGCTGCCCTGGGGTGGCTCTCTGGAAAGGCCCACTGGGGAGAGGGTGGGGATGCCACCAGCTCCACATCTCAGTTGCCTGGGAGCCCTGAGCCCCCTGAACCTGGGGGCTGGGGGCTTGGTGGCAATGAAAGAAACAGCTAATAACTTGCAAGAGGAGAAGGCAGTGGGTCTGGAGGAGTGGTAGCAGGTGCTGCCAGGAGCCAGGCCTGTCCTGACCTGGAAAGGGGGTAGGGAAGGCAGGCTGCCCATGGCAAGCATCCAGGGGCCCATCTGCCCTTGCAGAATGAGTGGGGATGGGGGGATCAACTGGCAGCTGCCTGTGCCAGGGCCTGCCTGGCTGATTTACCATGGTCTCTGGGCACCTGGGCATGTAAGACCCCTGATATGAGGCTGGGCAGCACACAGCCTACTGGTATAGTGCATGGTATCTCAGAAATGTTGCAAACTCTCACAGATAGCCTCATTCTCCTGGCTTTCCAGGTCCAGCAGCTGAACATGGGGGATATGCATCAGCTGTGCATGGGGATGCATTGTCAGAGTCATCAGCAGCCTCAGCTGGGGCCCTCTGTATGCACCAGCTCTGGCAGTGGCAGACACAGGACTGAACCCTGCTGCTGGACTGGTTATCACTTTGGCAGAGGAGCAGCTGGTGAACTCACAGTCCTGGCATGTGGAGGACTGTGTGAACGTGTGGGAGAGTGTTGCATGTGAGCTGGAGAAGGTCTTGGTAGACAGGGAATTTCCAAAATTGCCTCCAGGCCCTTTAGGAGAGGCATATAACCCTCCTTGAGAGGATTCTGGAGGCCCATGAGCACCAGGCTGCTATGGTGGCCAAAGTCGTTGAGGTCATGGAGCAGGACTACTGGGTGCTGGACACCATCCTGGCCCTGGCAGTCACCTTCCTGCCACCTGCTGCTCTGTCCCCAGATCTAGCCCCTGGCAGCCATATGCCACCCACTGTCAAGGTCTGCAGTGGGCTTGAGCTAAGCTTCAGTGGTGCCTTAAGCATCCAGGTCCCCCTGTCCTGGCACCCGCCTTAGGTCCCCACCCTCTGCCTGGGCACACCCCTGCCATTCTACCTAGCTCCATATGGCCCCGGAGCAGGAGCTGTCCACAGCGGTACCAACACCGCACATGGGCCCTGCTGGCTCTGGCCAATAGCTACAGATGGGGGTGGGGCAGCTGCATTGGCAGGGCAGCTGCTGATCTCACCCCCAGGCAAGGCCCCCACCTACTGGCCTCACCACAGTGTGTGCACCCACAGTGGTGCAGCCAGAGGCTGGGGCGCTGCCCTCCTGTCCTTGAGCTCCACTATGTAGGTGCCCCCACCCCACTTCCTCCCACCCAAGGAGGACACACAGAGTAGACTGTATATAGTCTGCATGGGGAAGAGAGTGCTTTATTGGTGGTGGGTGGGATTTGTCATTCAGGAGATAGAGGACAGGATCTGTTGATGGGGAGGGAGATGCGATGGGGTCTGTGTTTGTGGAGGGGAATAAAGTGCTTTAGAGAAAACTGTCTGCAGTGAGTATGGTGCTAGGGTCTGTAGCTGGCCATCCAGGTGGTTCAGCATAACTGACCACTACAGCGAGGAGTGAAGCAGTAGGGGGTCCACCACTGCCTCTTGCATCAGTGCCTTGGCCCCTGCTGCCAGGTGTGCAGCTCACTCAGAGCCTTGATGGGTGTGGGGAGACGGTGTCATTGCTGTCACTGCCACTGCAGCTGGCACTCCAAGTGACAGTTGTTCTCTGCCTACTGCACCTCCTCTGCCCACATCTCTTGGAAGACCACTCCCCAAGCCTCACAGACGTTATGTAACACACAAGCTGCAACGATGACCTGGGGAATGTTTGCCTTAGTGATCTTGGAGTGGTGAGGGTGCACTAGCATTGCTTCAGGTGGCCAAAGTCATACTCCACTAGCATGCAGGTCCGGCCCAGGCTCTATGTGAAATATGCCTGGCAGGGGTCCAGCTGGCAGGAGTAGGGCTGCATGATCGAGGGGAGGAGTGGGTAGGCAGGGTCCCTGATGAGCAGGGATCTGGGTTTTCCGTTTCCCACAGAAAAACAGAGAAAACAATGGATTTCCCAGTTTAATCGGCGAAAATTCAGGTTTTCCCCTTTAGCAGGGAAACCTGCAGATTTCCCCCTTTTGCAAAAAGCTCTGCAGGTGTCTGAGTTCCAGCCTGCAAGAACTGTTTGCAGAAGTGGGGGAAAAGCCACAGCCCTGCCCGGAGGGGGAGGGAGAGGGGGAAAGGGCAGGACCCGATCCTCGCAGGAGGATCAGTCTTCTTCATTCCTGGAGGTAAGTGGGGCTTAGGGGTTGTTGGGCAGAGCTGGGGGGAAAGCTGGCTGGGGGCTGAGGAGTGAGGATGTGTTGGGGGAAGACATAGAGTGCTTGTCAGCTGGTGGGCACTCCTGGTGGGGCTTTACCCTCCTTCGGCCCGGGCAGGCAGCTGGGCAGGTGGTGGCAGGGGAACAGCGCACCCCAGGGCATGACGGCAGGGGGGTTAGGAGCACTGCTGGCCCCCCACCTCAGCTCATTCTGTGCCCACTCTCAGGAGCAGGGCCAGGGGGGTGAAGGCAGCAGTGCCCCTCTGTGGGCCATCCATGAGCCACCCGGCCAGGGGGGAGGAGGAGCTCGCACACAGAAGCTGCCACCACCACTGCATGGCCACACCTTGCACAACTTTCCTGCGGCAGCAGCAGGAAAGCCACACGGGACGTGGGGCATGGTGGTGTGGTGGTAGTTGCCACATGTGAGCCCCTGCCCTGGCTGAGCAGGCATGTGAGGCCTGCAGAGGGGCACTGCTGCCTCACCCCTGCTCTGGGCAAGCAGTGCAGGGCACAGTGGCAGCAGCACAGTGGCGCCAATGCATGTGAGTGGAGGTGCAGTGTGAAGGTAGCTGCTGGCAGCGGTGTGGTGGTGGGCGGCAGCAGCAGTGGTGGTGGTGGTGGGGGCCACTGTATGACAGCACCACTTCTGCCGTGCCCCAGGCTGCTTGCCCAGAGCAGGACCAGGGGGGCAAATGCAACGGTGCCCCTCTGTGAGCTACACGTGCCTTCCCGGCCAGGGGCAGAGCGGGAGGTTTCCTGCCGCCAGCTGTGGCCAAACAGTGCAAGGTGTGGTGGTGGTGGTGATGGTGGCTGCTGCATGCATCCTCCCCTCGCCCCCAGATATGAGGCCTGCAGCTCTGCTCCTGGGAGTGGGCACAGAGAGAGCCAAGGTCGGGGATGGGGGGGCACCATGGTGTGTCGCATGGGGCCAGCAGTGCCCCTTGCCCTTCCACTGCTGTGCCCTGGGTCGCACTCTGTTCCCACCCACCCCCCGACCTGTTCACTCACCCAGGCTGAGGGAGGGGAAGGTGTTGGGGAAAGCCCTACCAGGAGTGCCTGCCAATGGCCAGGCACTCCATGTCTTCCCTCAACACATCCTCACTCCCTCAGCCCCGAGCCAGCTTCCCTTGCAGTGGCAGTGGTGTGGTGACAGCTGCTGCATGCAAGCTTCCCTCCTCCATGGCTGGGTAGCATGTGTGTGGCCTGTAGAAGGACAATGCTGCCCTCCCCACTCCTGGCAGCAGGCACAGAGATACAATCCTCCTCCCCCATTCTCAATCTGCCCCCCACAACCCTTCCTTTTCCCCCCAAACCCCCACACCCCAGCAGGTAGTTGTGTGTATGTATATCTTTATGTACATGTGAGGGGCACTAGCAAGGCTGCGGAGAACATGGGGGACCTTTAATTTTTATCACAGATTTTGGGTTTTTTATTAGAGAATTTTTAATTTTTTTTTTTTTTTAAATCAGAATGTAAGGTGGTTCTTGCACTGCCCAGAGTCACGTTGCCTTCCGGCTGGAATAGTAGTGTCTCACTATTCTAGATCATCTGCCCTGCCTTCGATGTTGTGGGAGATAAGCTAGACACTACTGAGAGACAACTGAGAATAGTTATGGACTCAGGATGTCAGTGGCTCTTTGCAGGGCTCCACCATCCCCATTTCCTGCCCTCACCACACCTGATGTTCTGGGTACTGCCGATTGTCTCTAAGGTCCATTACTATCTTTGCTTGGAGGACCTTGACTCAGTTCTTTGTCTAAGTGGCTGCTTGCCCCATTCTTCCCTGCATGGGCCTCAAGACAGCTATCTTTCTGGTTCTCCCATCATCCTCTTGTGACTGGGGTCCACTCTCTCTTCTTCCTCTTCTGGGAGAGTAATATCACCTTCATTTTCTTCTCCCCTTAGGACCCGGAGTGGTTCCCTTAACCCCCAGAATATGACTCACCGGTCATTCAAGCCTCTCTGTCAGCTCCAAGTCCTGGCTGTACCTTGTCAGGTATGTCACTGGGTCAGATCTTGCACTTTGGCCCTTTATTCAATCTCCTTCCCTTGCTTGCTCTCTTCTCTTCTTTTCTTCCCTTCTATGCTTTCTTTTTTCCTCTGCCTCCCCTGGGACTCTCCCTCAGAGTCCCTTAATTCTCCATCTCTTCATCTGGGTCCATCATGGCAGTTTCCCACTGGCTGCCTGCCTGATCCAGCTCTTCCTTCTTTGCTCCTAGGTGTGGTCCTTCTCCGTTCCTCTTTGCTCTTTTCCCACGCTGCTTTCTTCTTCTCGGTCTTGATTTTCTGGTGACTGGGTTCACCAGGGCAGCCTTTGATCTGCTGCAGCCCCAGCCAAGTCCTCTGATCATCTTGAGTACAGTGGGGTTTGCTGCAGCTCCTCCTGCTCCACAAGGTAAGTTTGTTCTTTTTATTCCTTCCTGATCCTGTCTGTGGGAGGGTGATTCAGGCACCCTGTCACACAGAATTTGTGATTTTGTTTATTTTGTTTGTTTATGTATTTGTTTGTTTATTTATCTATTTATATCAGGGAAAATCAGGATCCCTGCTGATAAGAAGAGGTGTGACCATCACCTTGCCCAGCTGGAGGTCTGGCACCTTTGGCACAAAGCGTCTACTCTCCACCACAGTTGGCAGGGCAGAGTTGTTGAAGATGCGGGCATCATAAGTGCTTCCCACCTAGTCAGTGCTCATGTTGGTGAAGGCACCATGGTGGTTGACAGCAGCCTGCAGCACAATAGAATGGAAGCCCTGCCAGCTACAGTAGGGGCAGTCAGCATGGGGCAGGCAAGTGATGAGGATATAGGACCCACCCAGGGCCTCCGTGTACTGAGAGAAGTCCAGGGCATGGAAGCCTATCACCACCTCCAGGGGGTCTTGCACTTGGAGTACAGAGAGCCTCAGCACTTCCTAATGCATAGTTACCTTGACCATGCTAAGGAGGTGGCCAACGTAATGCGGGCTAGAGGGTGTGGCCAGCTAGAGCAGGGCAATGGGCAGCTGGTTCTTTGTGGAAGGGGGAGATTCATGGTGGTGGCCTGCTGCTCCAGGTGCATGCAGAGCTGAGGGAGGAGCTCCTGGAAGGTGGCCTGGGTCATCCAAAAGTACTCCAGCCACTGTTCATTGTCCCACGTGCTCTGGATGACATACAGCCACCAGTCCTGGTTAGCCCAGTGGGCCTACAGGTGGTGAGGCTGGAGCCCTAGGAGGTGGTGGATGGCCCCAGTGGCATCATCCACATGCATGTTGTCAGCATCCCTGCTGAGGTCTGAGCAGCAGCTCCGGGGCTGGGCACCAGCAGCATGCTCATAGGGGGCCTCAGATGCTGTGGTGAGCATGGCCACACAGCACAATGGAGCAGGCAGGGCTGAGACTGATCTGGGCCAGATGGCAGTCACTGTGGCAGTGAAGCATTGGGAGCAGGGTAGCAAGCAGAACCCCAGGGCATGCACTGTCTCTCCTAGGACCTGGGGGTGGAGCAGCCATCACACAGTGGGCAAAGGCTCTGGTGACAGTCAGAGAGAGCTTTGTCAACACTCTGCAGACTGCTCCTGCCCAGAAATACATGTGTCCAGGGAGCACCGTGCAGGGCTGGCTTTTAAAGGGTGCCCCTGGCCATAGACAGCTGTGCCTGGAGTCTCCATCTCCCCCTGCCTGCAGGGGCCGCAGGAAGCTGGGAGCAGGCTACTGCCATTAGGAGCAAATCTGCTCCCAAATAACCACATGTGTAAATGCTTGCCCAGGGCGGGTTTACTGCATGGTAAATCCATATAGCACTAATTGCATGTGTAGATGCAGCCTCTGGGTCTTAGTCTTCATTGTCTGGTTCCACAGACACTTGTTCTCCCTTGTTCGTAGTGGGTGCATCTACACATGACGTTTACTGTGGAGCTGACTAATTAGCTCCACTGTAAAGCGTCAGTGTCTACACGTGCAGTGCTCTTAGGCCAGAGTAAAATAATTAACTCTGCCATAGGATAGTACTGCCTGACATAAGTACTATCCTAGGGCTGAGTTATTTACTCCACCACTACACTCATGTAGACTCTGACTAGGGCTGACTGGGGCACAGGGTGCTATAGCATGGGGCTGCTGGGGGTTATTGCATCAAATTAATTTCACATGTAGACTTGCCGATGTGTGCAAACTGTTACCAGACATGAAAGGGGAATCAGGTACTTCCCTCCTGTCTTCATTATCACCTGTGCTAAAACCTCTCATCTCCAAAACTGGATATACTCCATGTGTGGAGCTGGGGGCAAAAGGAAGAATGGTTGTACACTTAGTTAATGTAGTATTCTACTACATGGAACACCTGAGCTGAACTTCTAGTTCAATCTAGATTTCATGTGACCCGAGGAAAGTTCCTTCTATTCTCTATCTGTAAAGGGAAGATATTGTGAAGCACCCAAATATTACAGTGAAATACACATAATTAGATTGGGTCCAAATTCTAAACTTAGGTATATTTTAAGACGCAATTTCCAATCACATCTGCTACAACTTGATATGAGTTGGTATCATTTTGGAGTAGTTTATAGCTTGAATGGAAAGCCTCCTATGTGTTCTATGCTCTGAAAGGGTATTTGCATCAAAAATTCTGGTTGAAATACTTTTTTCCCCCCTTATTCTCAAATAATGTCAATTTGATATTGCTTCTGATTATTCCTCATCAAAAGGCTTATCTTTCTCTGAGGCCTGTGCTCCAATTCCTTATTTTCTCCCTCTCTCTTTCTCTGTCTCTGCATACATTTTAAAGTCTAATTTAAGCTCCCAACACCACACTAAATGTTATCTGTTCCTGTAGATCCTTATTTAACTGTTCTTGTCTTAATTTCATCTCTTGCAATTGTACTCATTATTCAGGTTATTTCTCACAAGATTGATTTGAGTATTAGGGGATCATTTACTTTCCCATTATAACAGCCACTTCAGGTTATAAATTCTGACTGTAAGAAGAAAATGTGCTTATCAGTTTTGTCAGCATTTGTGTGAGACAGGGCTGGGCTTGTGTTGCAGATACTTTCACGGCTGGTACGAGCTCTGTTTCTTTATTTTCTGTGGATAATCCTGCTGTTGCCTCTACTGCATATTAAAAAGTAGTAGAAGCCAATGGACTTTTATTGCAGTTTTCTGATGGGATTTGGGTATATGCCTGAAATGAGAAGATCTTTTCATTACAAGCCTATGTTAAAAACTGCTACTTGAGGGACCAGATGGCTCAGGTGATTGTTAGCCGTGGTTTATATAGCTACCATTGGGAACTGTTATGATTCTGTTTTCTGTGTACAGCAGACTCATGGAAGCTTAAAGATGCAGAAGACAGCTGCCATTTTATGTTCAGTTTAGATACAACATGTTACTGAGGAAATTTGTGCTTTCAGCCATGGAGATTTTTGTTCTTACATGTCTTCTTGGTTTTCTCTTTATCTGAATTGATTCATTAAGATAAGGTCTATCTAGCTGAGCTTTGTGCATGGGAATATTTAAAAAAGAATCTGCTGCCTCTAGGTCTTTGGTTTGGATCTAGCCAAGATCCAGAGCTATTAAAAAATATTAAAGTTATTGGGTTCATAGAATCATGGAAGTAGGGTCGGAAGGGACCTTGTAGATCTTCAAGTCTGATCCCCTGCCTGGGCAGGAGAAAAACTGGGCTCAAATGATGCCGGCTAGGTAGTCATCAAGCCTCCTCTTAAAGACCCCCAGGGTAGGAGCCAGCACCACTTCCCTTGGAAGTTGGTTCCAGAC
>NW_017728943.1:77402019-77404146 GCF_001723895.1 Crocodylus porosus | reverse complement strand
CAAACCCTTCTGGTCCCCCCTAGTGAGTTTATAGATGGTCACCAGGTCCCCCCTCAGCCTTCTCCTGTGAAGGCTGAACAGGTTCAGGTCCCGCAGTCTCTCATTGTAGGGTCTGCCCTGTTGTCCCCGGATTATGCAGGTGGCCCTCCTCTGGACCCTCTCCATGCTGTCCATATCTCTCCTGAAGTGCGGCGCCCAGAACTGGATGCAGTACTCCAGCTGTGGCCTGACCAGTGTTGCATAAAGGGGAGGATCACCTCCTTGGCCCTGCTTGAGATGCACCTGTGGATGCACAAGGCTCGGTTAGCCCTGCCAACCATGACCTCGCATTGTCAGCTCATGTTCATCTTGGAGTCATTACTGACTCCAAGATCCCTTTCTGTCTCCATGCTCTCAAGAAGGGAGTTTCCCATCTTATAAGTGTGCTGCTGGTTAGTACTGCCCAAGTGCAGCACCCTGCACTTTTCAGTATTGAAGCGCATCCTGTTTTTGTTAGCCTACCCCTGTAACCTGTCCCAGTCTTGCTGCAGTCTTTCCCTCCCAACTAGTGTACTCACCTCACCCCAAATTTTGGTATCATCAGTGAATTTAAACAGGTTGCTTTTCACCCCATCATCCAAATCGCTGACAAAGAAATTGAACAGCGCGGGCCCAAGGACCAAGCCCTGGGGGACTCCACTGCCCACTTCTCCCCAGGTCGAATATGACCCGTCTACCACCACCCTCTGAGTATGACCCTTCAGTCAATCTGCAATCCATTTGACTGTGTAGGCATCAATGCCACAGTCGCCTAGTTTTTTAATGAGAATGGGGTGAGACACGGTGTCAAAGGTCTTGGGGAGGTCCAGAAAGACTACGTCCATGGCAACACCTGCATCCAATGCTTTTGTGACCTGATTGCAAATGGCAGTCAGGTTGGTCTGACATGATGTGCCCCTAGTGAAACTGTGCTGCTTGCCCTTGAGCATCATCCTTGAAGCCGGTCCATTGCAGATGTGCTCCTTGATGATCCTTTCAAAGTGCTTCCCTAGGATTGAGGTGAGACTGATGGGCCTATAGTTGCCCGGGTCCTCCCTCCTCCTTTTTTTAAAGATGGGGACCATGTTGACTATCTTCCAATCATTTAGCACCTGGCCCAAGCACCATGAGCACTCCTAAAGCCATGTCAAGGGCCCTGCAATAACCCCTGCTAGCTCCCTCAACACCCTGGGGTGGAGAGCATCTGGACCCGCTGATTTGAACATATCCAGCCCCTCCAGAAGCTCTCTAACCCAGTCCTCCCCAACCTGAGGTCTGGAGGTGTTCCCCTTGAGTCCATCTTGCATCACGGTGGGGAAGTCCTGCTCCCTGCACAAGAAAACGGAGGTGAAGAATTGGTTAAAGTGGTCTGCTTTCTCCTCTGGCACAACCACCAGATTGCCCAGAGGATCTTGCAGAGGCCCCACAATTCCCGGTGCTTTCTTCATCCTCCCTATATATTTAAAAAAGAACTTTTTATTATCTTTGATTTTGGACGCTAGTCCTAGGTCTATGTCCGCCTTAGCTTTCCTGACAGCCCCTCTACAGGCCCGAGCAGAGGAGGTATACTCCCCTTTGGAGATAGTACCCCCCTTCCACCGGGTGTATGCCACCTTTTTGGCAATCGGGCATTCCCAGACATCCTTGGTGAGCTGTGGGGCTTTCGGGCAGTCCTGCCTCCCTTGCTTCTTGGTTGGGATGGTCACTCCTTGGGCCCTGATTATTGTCTCCTTAAGGAACAACCACTCACCTTGGGCACTGAGTTCCCCTGCTCTCGAGAATCCCAGCACCTCTCCCACTAATCTCAACTCGTTGAAGTTGGCCCAATTGCAGTCTAGGGCTACCGCCTTGCTGCAGGCCCTTGGCACCCTGCGCTGGATGGTGAATTCCAGCAAGCGATGATCGCTGTCACCCAGGTGGTCAAGGATCTGGAGGCCCCTTACCAGGTCATCGCCTGTGGCCAGGACCAGGTCCAACAGGGCATTTCCTCTGGTGGGTCTGTGCACCTCCTGAATTAAGTGGAGGTCCTGTATCTCAGCCAGGAATCTGTTGGAACGGACTGACCTGGCTGACTGTTCCTCCCAGCAGATGTCCAGGTAATTTAAATCA
>NW_017728943.1:77337040-77401904 GCF_001723895.1 Crocodylus porosus | reverse complement strand
TGGCAGAGGATGTGTATTGCTCCTTGACATAGAGCACCACACCCCCGCCTTTCCTTCCTTCTCTATCCTGCCTATAAAGCCTATAGCCCCTAATGCTAACTGCCCAGTCATGGGATGAATCCCACCACGTTTCTGTAAGCCCTACTATGTCTGGGTCTGAACTGGCTATTCTGAGGGTGAGTTCCTCCTGTTTGTTCCCCATGCTATGAGCATTGGTATATAGGCATTTAAGGCCTTGCCTAGCTACGTGTGCCACCCCCCAGTTTGGGAGACTTTCTGGACCCCTGTTTCTTACCTGGGCACTCCATGCATTTGTCACCTGTCTTACTCGGGTTAGATGTCCAAAGGGACTTAGAAGTTTAACTGTCACTTTAGCCACCCACTGTCTATCATTTAGGCACTATTGAGATCTCCAAATCCCTATTCAGTTGCCTGCCTAACCCTGGAGGAGTCTAAAGTTCCTTTAAGCTTCTGTTGCTGGGCATGTTAAGAACTTCCTAAATTTTTCCAGTGGTGAGCAGTTAGGCCTCTAGTTCATGCCTAAGCCCAGCTGGGATTGAAAAACTTAGTTGTGGGCAGCTACCTGAGCACACATCACATGGAAAGGGAACTCCTTATTCCTAAAAGTGGTCTTTCCAGGTGAGAGCTGAGGAACAGCAATAGGTAAGGATGGATGAATTCTATTACTGGCTTAATTCTCCCAGTCTAATAATGCACCACTGTCATTTGCACTTCATCTGTATTGTTATTTATAAGGTCAGTTATGTACAGCGGGTGAGATTGTAAGAGCCAATAGATACGATGCAAGGAGACAGAGACAGAAGTGACTTTTAGCCAAACACCCTTTAACATAACTTAGAAATCTGTAAATTAAGACAGCCGAGCCTTGTTTCCCTCTGAACAGCTCTGAAACCTCAAGCAGCTACTCAGAACAGTCACAGAACACAGCAGGATGACCACAACCTCCCTCTGTCCCAGTTTCCAACAGCACACTGTTTATTGGGAAGCTATCACAGAACCTCCCACAACTGTCTTAAGCAGTGCAGTAGGGCTTACACCATGGACATTTTTCCTTAGCCTCTTTTATGGCTCCTATTTGCTTTCACAGGGCCAAGCAGGGCCATGCTCTGAGGATAGAAGATTCCACCCAATAATGGTCCAAAACCTCCACTGTTTAATAAGGAAAACCTGCCATTGCCATATAATATAATAGTGGAGTCAGTAAAACTGCTGTCCCATCTCTCTTGATCTCTACATGGAATTCCTTGGCAAAATCTGTTCCTGTTTGAGGGTGAGGCTCTAAATGCTTCCAGCAGATGAACTCCATGGAAATATACAGTCTAGGGCCCAGAAAACCACAGAGGGTTTAATTTTATTACTGCAATATTCTGTGTACTCAGAGTGGAGCCATGGTATGATGCAGAGTTCTCACTTTATGATGCCTTATCAGCAGGTACAGTCATTGCATAATTATACAAATGTCACATTGTAATTCCTATGAGACCAGGATAATATTTGAAGTCTCACGAGATAAAATGGACCTGCAAAGACCACTGGTCAAGCTCAAGATCACCAGATTGGTACTGCAGTTATCGTTTTCACCTAAAACTGCAAGCATGTGTGGAGTATTGTAAGTGACGAAGAGCTTGATTCATGCTACATTAGACCTGTATAAAACTAGAAAGATGCAATGGTGAATTGGGCTCACTGGGCGCTTTAATTAGTGAGCCACTCTAATTAAAAGCACCCACACATCATGCATATCAGTGTCCTCGTGTGTCCCCGCACTGAAAAAAGGGTGGCAGTGTGCTTTGAACTAAAGCGTATTGAACGTGTTTTATTTTTTTCAGCATGGGGATGCATGGGGACGCTGATACACATGACATGGAGGGCTGCATGCACTGGATTTCTAGCATGTTGGAGCAGGCTCCCTGCACATCTGTAGGAGCCTATTGTCCCCATCCCCAAGGATCTACAGTCCAAATTACACATTGTGCCAGAATCAATTCCAGCTATTAAGTGCTAGAGGGAGTGTCTACACGTGCCTGCATAGTGACATTGCTGCTGTGCCATACTTTAGTACTTCCTTCTGGAAGCAGCCTGTACTGCACTGCACACTGGGTGCCTGGTTATTTTTAGCTGCTACTTGGCTGAAGCAGTGTGCTATAATAAAGGAGCGCACCATTACAGTGAAGTAGCTGCTGGTCACTTGTAGATGCACATGGTCACTATGTTGTCATAGTGCATCGCTACGGCGATGTAGTATCACATGTAGATGCATCCAAAGTGGACTTAGACATCTAAATGAGATCCTATACCAACCTTCTCATACCTCTGAAAAAACAGTTACTGCAAAAGATTTAGTCTTAAGGCAAATATAATGACGTTACAAAAGTAGGCACATTAACATTTCTTCAGTGGCTTAATAGGGATGGAATGAAATCATGCTTAGGCACCTACGTCCACTTTAGACACCTAGTCACTGGGATGGATCTAAGCCTATTGTGTCGAAGTTTCTGATTCTCAGAATTGGTTATAAGGGCCCTGTCTAAACAACTCTTCCCCTGTCAGATTAAGGTGAGATTCACCTCTGTTCAGAGGTGCTGGCCAGTATATAACTTCCACAGTTACCCTGAAGTTTATCTCATCCAGGAAATCATCACAAAACCCATATAGGACTTCTTTATGCCATTGGCATATGTGTTAACACCAGGGGTTTATGTGGGATCTTGGTGGTACAACTCATATTGTACTGATCCTTCTACCCAGGGGTGAATTTCACCCATCTGTGAATCCTATATCATTTTGGATAAATACCTTGTGCCAGCACTGCCTTTCTACTGCATTTAATCCCCACATTTATTTGTCTGTCTATTTCCTCCAGGCATGGAGCCCAGTCTACTTTATTTATTTATTTTTGTTTATTATGTGCAACATCCCAGATACTGTTTAGAGGTGGGCTTGATATAAATTAATAAATAAAAATGTATTTTTACAGCAGAGTATCTGGCATTTGCCAGACAGGTAATCAGAGAGTTATCTGCTGCCAGGCCTTCTGTTTTTCTAATAGATAGTGGAAAGGCTGCTGGTGAGACTAAAATACCATTGCAAAGGGAATTTGGGGAGGCTAGATGCTTTTTTGGCTGGATTCTGGAAGCAGCTTCTGATTTTGTAGACAAAATGTGGTATCCGCATAGAACTGACTGCAGTACATAAGTACAAAGATTAGAATTGTCACAAGCAATTACAGCACAGATTTTTCTTGCTTGAATGAAAGGGACATCTCCACTAATTGTGACCAAAAAGCTGCTATAGAATTTGGTCTAGCTGCTAAAGGTGCAGTATCCTCGTATACAGTAAATGATGCACTTTGTGGGTGGGGTAGTCTATGTAGACCTCCAGATGCTATGAACTATTCCCACAGTTGCATGGCCACAATAATAGGCTAGGCTTGCAACCTTTAAAAAAAAATCAAGACCTTTGATCCCATGTTGTTAAAGTCTTCAGCTGTTTTCCAATGTAATCCCCACTCTATGGTTATCCACTGTGGCTTTAATTGAAAAGCAGCTCAGTGCTGCCATGGTCCTCGCTAACATCCTGTGACAGTTATATTTTAGTGCTGGTTTTATATGACTGATTGCTTGAGAACATCTGACACTCATAAAATGAAACATTGGGGATCTTGTTAATGACTTGTCATCATTTTTCCCCTTGCTTTACGGGGCCGGGGAAAATAAACAGTTACTTGGTTCTAAACAGAAGGGCCCAGCAGCCTTCCCCAGATCCTTGATGCCAAACTGAAATTGATTAATTACAAAGCATTAAATTGGGGGGGAATAAGCTGTGTACATTTACACTGCAGATGCATTTGAAAATCCACTGAATATGAAAAATGACATATCTGGAGGGAATGGTAGTGGCAGAAAAGTGTTTGCCAGACATCTCTCTCTTGTTAGTTATTTACAAAATCCAACCCCACTCAGAGTGATTCTAGTCAACACACTATTTGAAATGCCAGTGGCAGAACATCTACATTGGGCTCCCAACATCACTAAGGCTGCTGGTATTGAACTGGTATTTTCCTAATGACAGTAGGAAAATACTACAAAATGGCTCTGATGCAAAAGAGACATTCCCTGGAGTAACTGTACTGCATGAAAAGAGCCTGTTTAATATATTTGATGTTATTTCTAGGGCAAGGTGTCATATAGACTAAAGGCCCTTTATATTCCTCTGGTTCTGTAAGTGACTTTGGAGTAAGTATAAGGGCCTTGTAACATGTTACACTGTGAACTGTACAAATGTTGACCAGCTTAGTGCTAGCATGCAGTGACACCTTTATGGTGAGTGACATGTCTGTGTGGAGTGGCTGGGTTATGTGAAACAGGAGCTGGGTTATGCAGATCAAGAGATAATCCTGCCCTGGAGTGGTGTAACTTTGAGCCATATAATGAGTGCTTTAAGCCACTTAAAAGTTTTAATGTGTGGCCAATCCAGGTGTTAGAGTTCTAGGAGCCACCTAAAATTAACGTGTAACAAGCCCTAAATGTAATGTTGCTACTACTTTAAAAGATTGCTATGCTGCCAAAACATTATAAAGGGACCTGGGTATAAATGAGAAGCAGGCTCATAATCCATGAGAATGATTAGAGGCCTGCAGGAAGGCCCTACGAGGAAAGGCTAAGGGACTTTAATCTCTTCAGCCTCTCCAAGAGAAGGCTGAAAGGAGACCTTATGGCAGTATACAAATTTATAAGGGAAGAGCAACATGAGTAGGCGATGATCTGTTCACCAGGGCACCCCCTGGAACAACAAGGAAAAATGGCCATAAGCTACTGGACAGTAGGTTCAGGCTGGACATTAGAAAAAAGTTCTTCACAGTCAGGATTGCCAGGATCTGGAATGGGCTCCCAAGGGAGGTGGTGCTAGCCCCATACTTGGGGGTCTTCAAGAGGAGACTGGACGGGCACCTGGCTGTGATTACATGACCCCAGGTTTGGTGACCCTTTCTTGCCTGCCAGAGGCAGGGGGTCAGACTAGATGGCCCACTGAGGTCCCTTCTGACCCTAGAATCTGTGAATCTATAACAACATGGGAATTTGTACAACCATTGGGACCCTTGGTAACTGATACAACTCAGAATTAGTCTGCACTGCTTTGAAGCTGAGTAAAGGGGTGGTAGATTAGGCCCTGAGGCAGATGCAAGAAAAGTTTTGTATTAAGCAACTAAAACCTAACCTTAGGAGCCAAGCTGCAAACTTATGGCCCAAAGAACCACCACTTGGCATCCAACTCCCATGGAGATATCTAACCTCCCTGTTTGATCTGAAAATTGCCTGTGATTTTGCTTCAATGCACAAGCAGGGCTTCCCTGGCCTAAGCTGATGGACATCTATCCCAGGCCTAAACCCCAGAGGGATCTGGAAAGTGCTGAGTCACGAAGTCCTCTGTTAGGCCTCTCTAATTCCTTAAGAATAGGCACGCACATACCAACAAAATCAGGCCCCTCAGAAAATGTTACCATGGCTGCTTTGTATTTTAGAGGAAGAGGAGGTAGTGTCCTTGATCTTAATATAACATCCTGGTGGGTAAGACACTTCCCTAGAGAGCAGGAGTCTTGATTTGTAGGCTTTCCTCAGCCTGAAGGATTCAAACCCATCTCTCTTACCTCCCAGCAGTTTCCTAAACACCATGCTGTAGGCTGAATGGACAAAGGACCTGTCAGGGATACACAGCCAGAAACAGTGTAGGGGATTTGCTGGCTCCCCTGAAGGTAGGTTGAGGGAGGCTGTGTGGAACATTTTGGAGGCAGCGACCATAAGAAGGATCTAGAGATGGAGGTCCCTTGTGGGGAGAGCAGGAGTGGAGGATGCCAGTTATGGACACTAGCTGTAACTGAGGGGAGGTTGACCCCATGAGATTTTCACAGGAATTTGTATGAGGGCTAGGTGGTAATCCAAATGTACATATTCTGTTGTCAAAGCATTTGATACCCTTTTCTTTTTTTATTATACCATTTGTTCTTCCTTATAAAAAAACCAAACCCTTTTGTTTCTCTATTCTCAAAAGTTCCTGCAGTAAATCAAAATTTCTGGGCAAATTAATAACCTGGCATTCAGCAGCGTGGGAGACCAAGAAAGTAACAAAAAACCAGGGTGTATCTCTGGGAGCAGCCCAACACCCTAGGTTTTTGTAACAGTGGTGTAGTCAGCAGGATTTTTGTCTGGTTTTCATTTGCCTGCATCACTGTTTTGTTTTGTTCCCCCCGTCCAGTCCCTGTCCCCAGCATAAATAAAAGAATGGCTGTACTTTGGAAACTAAGTTGTTTCATTTTTTTTGTTTTGTTTGTTGTTGCTATTGTTGTTGTTTTGTTGTTGTTGTTCCAGAGATAAAGAAAGGCTAGAAAAAACTAGAAGATAGCAGATCCAGGTAAAAAGGATCAGTGGCTACAAGTAATGGTGAATCTGCTTGGGACATTTCTATCTGTGCAGATTTGTGCAAGGACAAGTGAAGGGACTTCACTTGGTGAGATCTGGTTTTGCCCTGAGAGACTCTTGCTGATAAGTCCATGGAATAGTAGCAGGTGGAAAGATAATTCAAGCAGTTTTCTGTGGGCCAGTCATGCCCTGAAGTCTTGTATGTGTGGATAACACAGGAGCAAGTGGGGAATCTGTAAAAGTAATCTGAGAGTCTCTGCTTGGTTGAGGGTCAGTAGTGCCCTGAGAAACTATTGCTGCTGGTCTGTGGAGAAAGAACAGGCAAAAAATAAAATGATTCAAGCAAGAACTTACACTGAACTCAGCACCACAAATTGGGAAACTCTGCTTGGGGAGAAATTTAAACCCTGCTGGGAAGTCTGTGATGGAGCTCAGGACTATGTTGGTCAAGTATGACCTGAAGAAGGACAGGTTTCCCAAGACAAGTCTGGTCCAAAGCCAGTGTAGATACCATATTTACTTGAATCCAAGAGAAGGTTTTTTACCCAGTCAGAATGTGGAGGGATTCACATGGTGGGGATCCTCATCTTGGATTCAGATACTAGTCTGGGGAACATGGCAGCTCAGCTCCAGCTTTGACTCCAGGCTAAGGGCTGAAGCTGGAGCTGAGCCACCCCCTGACCTGGGCCAGAATGGCTTATTTGGTGGGGAAGAGGGAGTGCAGCTAGGACATTGGAGGAGACTGCAAGGTGGTGGTGGGGAAACTTCAGACTTCTCCTCACCACCCTGTGCCTGAACACCTGAAACCTCAGTGCCCTATGGTGTTGGGGAGAGAGGACAGACCCCAACCAGAGGCATCTAGTTATGAGAGGGGGAGCAGTAAACAAATCGAGGGGGAAGGGGTCCTCACTAGGTATGTGTGTTCTGAACTTCCATCATGGGAACTTGAACAATTTAAGGTTAATGTCATTGTGTGTCTGGGGTGGAGAGATACAAGAGCCCAGCTATCTGTGATTTGTGAGGGGTTGATAGGAAATCCCTGAAAAGGAGATACTTTCCTTTTACTGGAGAATGGAAATCCTTCTCTCTGTGACCCATATTTTGCTGGAGTAGTGGGAGGGGAAAGAGAAATGTCCTTAGAGCTAAGAATATTCAATGAATTGCATGTAGGTAATCTTGCGGGGAGCAATATAAATAAAGTTCCACAAATGTTTAATACAATAATACTGAATAATAGAATAGTGCAGTGGCAAGCATTCTACTTCAAGGGCCCTTGAGAGGGGTGGTAGGGAGGAAGAGACTGCAGGACTAGACAGCAACCAACAGAGAGAGTTTGTTAACACAGTCTGTCTGAAGGAAAGCACTGCCTATGCAGGCACAAGGCAGGCAGATTTTGTTCAGGAGCAAGAGACATATCTTTAATTGGCCAGTCCAAGTGCCTTGACCATAGGTACTGACAGTGAGGGAAAGGACACTAGAAATTTCACATCAGAGGATGGAAACTGTACACACAGAGACACTCAAGTAGGGAAGAGTGAACTCTGAGGAGAGGCCCATAGACAACTGGTGGTGCCAGCAAAGTATCTCACAGAGCTATTTCCACTGGCTCATGATTGCCCTTTCACTGGGCACCTGGGCACAAAAAGGACGAAAAAACCCCCCAAAACTTTCACTGGCCAGGTATTCTGAAGGATGTAGAGTAGTAGTGCAAATCCTGTGATTTATGCCAAAGGTGAAAGACTACAGGTTTCCACAAGGCCCCCTGCATCCTTTCCCAATAATTGAAGAGCCAGTCAGTAGATAGATGGATATGATCAAACCATTCCCCTGTCTGCCCCAGAGGGGGAAGAGGTTCCTATTAGTGGTGGTGGATTTTGCTATATGATACCCAGAGGCAGCTGCTCTGTTAATCACAGAGGCTAAGACTGTGGTCCATGCCCTACTTACCATTTTCAGTGGGGTATGCTTTCCAAAAGACAGAGTCTCGGACAGAGGCTCAAAGTTCACATCCCTTCTTTTCAAAGAATTGTGGATATTGTGTGGGGTATTACAGCTGAAGTCTGTATCCTACCACCCAGAGTCTAATGGTTTGGTTCAAAGTTTTAATGTGACTCTCAAGTGTGTTACAGAAGTAGGCAACTTAAGAGAACTGGTGGCTATGATGTGATGTTATATTATGGTCGTATGTGTGTTATGTCATCTTCAGGAGAATGGCATTTAGTCAGAATCCTTAATAAATTGAACTGAATTGAATTTATGTGATGTTACTGTACATCCTGTTTGCCTACCAGGAATTCACAAGGATTTCTCCATTCAACCTAATAACTGGCCAGTGGGTCAGAGGCCCTTTTGACCTTGTCCGAGATGCCTGGGAGGGCAGTGTGGAGTTTGAGGGTGAACTAGTCACTGACTGTGCCCAGAGACTCCAAGAAGATCTCAGAGCCATGATGGATTTGGTGCATCAGAATCTAACTAAAAGCCAGAAGAATCAAAAAAGGTAGTATGATTAAGACACCTGTGAACGCTCATTTGCGGAAGGAGATTTGTTTTAAGTCCTATCACCTATAAAACACAACAAAATGCAGGACTCATGGGAGGTACTTATCAAAGTTGTGGGAAAACTTAATGCTGGACATGTCTACACATGTACTTTAATGTGCAGTCGCCTATTTTACTGAGCTTTAAAGCATCATGATAAAATCTGTGCTAGTATGCTGATGCACAGTAAAAATAGGCCACTAAAAAAGCATGTGCTTTCACTACTGTGCTTTAGGGCAGCCTAATGCACATTTATTTAGTACCTCAGATTAGAGGTACTTACTTTAATGTGCAGTAGCAAAAATGTAGGAATGCCCACTGCCTCACATGAGGAGGAGAAACCTCAAAGTTTAATCAGGCTGCAAACTATACATACCAACAGACATAAAAGGCCACTGTGGGTATAATTTGCAGCAGGGAGGTTATAGACAGATCTATCCCTTGTTTTACTTGCTCACTGAGAGCCAAAGGGGAATGTCCCTGGAGACTATTTATCTATCTGATGAGCTTAGTTCATATGTGAAGGCAGAGCTCATGAATGTGTTGCTCAGACCTCAATATATATTTTCAGATAAGTCAGGACTGACATCAAGAATAGTACACTAGATCATAACAAAGGAGGGATATCTCCTGTGAATTCAGGCATACTGCACCTCAAGCAACCTATGGGAGCAAATCTGCAAAGAGATAAAGGGCACGTGGGAGCTGGCAGTTATAGCAGAATCAAACAGCTTCTGGGTGCAACCTACAGTTGCTACCACAACAAGTATGGTGGTGAAAGATCCCGTATAGATTACAGAAACCCAAATGCAATCCCCCTACCAAACGCTGGATAATTTACTGGATACTTTAAGCATAATGCAATACCTCAGTACCCTAGACCTAACCAAGGGTTAAGGGGAGGCTCAAAAGAAGTCTGCTTTCATTACAGGCATGGGACTGTATGAATTTAAAGTACTACCTTTTGGACTTGTCATTGTAGAAGCAACATTACAGAAACTTATTAACCATGTCTTAGCACCAAATGCCTTTGCCTGTGTTTACATAGATGGCACTGCCATTTTCTGTGGCAGCTAGGAGTAACACTTAAGACATACAGAGACTGTACTAGAGAGAATTGGGGAGGCATCTTAACAGTCCAAATACTAAACTGTAAGCTGGGTTCAGCCTAGGTGCAATATTTGGGTCACCCCACTGGCAGGAGGGAAAATATATCTAGATCCCTTAAAAATGTGAGCCATCCTAAATTGGCCTGTACCCCCAAACTAAAAAATAAGTCCAGTCTTTCACAGCGCTTACAATTATGACTGAAGGTTCATGTCAGGATTCAGTGATACTGCATGCTGATTACTGACTTGTGTAAACAGCTTATGCCTGACAAGGTGGTTTGCTTGGGAGTTTGTCAAGGGGGCTTTGGGTGGGTTAAGGAAGCACTGAGAGTCTCTTGTCTTAGCTGGACTACACTTCAGCAAAACTTTAGAGTTATGTACAGATGTCTCAGATATGGGATTGGGGTCCATACTGTTGCAAAAAGGAGAAGGGGATAAGAAATTAGTTTTTTACCTCCCTGAATAATAAACTAACTCCATGTGAGCAGAGATACTCGGTGACAGAAACAGAATGCTGTGCCATCCTATGGACTATAAAATAGTTAATGCACTATTTGGTTGATGGTTTAGAGGCACAGCAGATCATTTTTCAGTGGCCTGGCTCCATAAAAGGAAAGAAACCAATGCTAGGTTGCTAAGTTTAATGATTCAGGAATTTGATATGGAAATCGGTCATATAAAGGAAAATATAGTAGTGAATACCCTATCCCACTGCAGAGAACCAGTTATGATGACTCTGAAATAGCCCCAATGGCTAACTTCTGCATCATCACTTTTTAGGGGGAGGGTGTTAGAGATTCAAAGGCAAAAACACTCTGGAGGATTCTCTGCCTCCCCTGAAAGTAGGTGAGGGGGAGGCTGTGTGAAATGGTCTGCCTTATTAGTTATGTAGGGTGTGTTGGGCTGAGGCTTGCCAAGAAAACTATAAGCCTCCCTCAGTTAAGGAGGCCATTAAATACATGACAAGTGATTCCTTGTGTAACCCGGGTATACACAGGGGTGTGCCCTAGTCTCAATTGAATGGGATGGGTCATCAGGAAGGGGTGCTGTGAGAGGGTTGCCAGGTTTTAAGCAGATCCCTCTTTCCTCTATAGTGTTAACCCAAGCCCAAAGTTCTTAACTATATACAATTTATTAAGTTATAATATACATAAACATAAAACTAAATATACATATTTACACAGAGAACACTAACCTAAACCACAGTGCAACATGACGCACTGCAGAGTAGGAGATTTGGCAAAATGGGAGCACAGGAAGGGTGGCCGTGCCTTAAGGAAACGATCCTTCGGGCATAGAGGGAGACAATTCCGATAAGGGGGAAAAGAGGGAAAGGGGCCAAGAGGCTTCCTTGGCTGACCAAAGAAAGCCAGAGCCGCCTAAGGGCAAAAGGGGGCGCATATAAGCAGTGAAAACAGGGAGAGATTACTAAAGAGGAGTATGCCTCCTCAGCTCACAGTTGTCTGAAGGGAGGCAGTTAGAAAGACCAAAGCTACCATGGAGCTGAGGATGGCATCCCAAGTTAAGGATAACAAAAATTGTTTTTCAGATATATAGGGAGCAAAAGGAAGGCCCAGGGTGGAATAGGACCACTACTGAATGGGCAAGAGCAATTGGTGACAGACAGGGGGGACAAGGCTGAACTCCTCAATGAGTTCTTTGCCTCAGTCTTCCTAAACAAAGGGCAACACAAGTCTCACAATGGGATTGTAGAGAGGCAACAGCTGGGTGCCAGAGTACCAAGCATTGACCCTGAGATGGTGCAGAGTCACTTGGAAGGACTGGATGTGTTTGAGTTGGCAGGCTCAAATGAGCTCCATCCGAGGGTACTGAAGGCACTGGCTGATGTCATTCCACAGCCACTAGCAAGAATATTTGAGCACTTGTGGTGCACGGGCCAGGTCCCGGAGGACTGGAAAAGGACCAATGTAGTCCTTATTTTCAAGAAGGGGAGGAAGGAGGATTCAAGCAACTACAGGCCAGTCAGTCTCATCTCCATCCTTGGTAAGTCTTTGAAAAGATTATTAAGGCTCATATATGCAGGAAAAATTATGCTGAGGGGAAACCAGCACGGATTTGTAGCAGGTAGATCATGCCTGACTAAACTAGATTCTTTTTATCACCAGATTACAAAACACCTTGACACAGGAGTAGGGGTTGATATCATTTATAGACTTCATGAAGGCCTTCAATACAGTATCCCACCCCATACTGGTGAACAAGTTAAGAGGCTGTGACTTGGATGATTACTCAGTCCGGTGGAGGGAGTGAAGTGTACTCTGTCCAAGTTTGTGGATGATACAAAACTGCTGGGAGAAGCGGACACACCGGAGGGCAGGGAACAACTACAGGCAGATCTGGACAGGTTGGACAAATGGGCAGAAAACAATAGAATGCGATTTAACAAGGAGAAATGCAAAGTGCTGCACCCAGGGAGGAAAAATGCCCAGCACACCTACTGCCTAGGAAATGACCTGCTTGATAGCATGGAAGCAGAAAGGGATCTCGGCATCCTAGTGGACTCCAAGATGAACATGAGTCATCAGTGTGACAAAGTCATCAAAAAAGCTAACTTCACTTCATCATGCATCAGCAGATGCATGACAAACAGAACCAAGAAGGTGATACCTCCCCTCTATCAGGCACTGGTCAGACTGCAGCTGGAATACTGAATGCAGTTTTGGGTGCCACACTTCAAGAGGGACGTAGATAACTTGGAAAGCCACTCATGTGGTTAAGGGCCTGCAAGTCAAGCCCTCTGAGGAGAGACTAAGGCACCTGGGACCTCTTCAGCCTCCACAAGAGAAGGTTGAGCAGCAACCTTGTGGCTGCCTATAAATTTATCATGGGGGCGTGGAAGGGAATTGGTGAGGCTCTACTCACCAAGGTGCCCCTGGGGGTCACAAGAAATGATGGCCATAAGCTAACGGAGAGCAGATTTAGGAGGAACTTCTTCACAGTTAGAGTGGCCAAGGTCTGGAATGGGCTGCCAAGGGAGGTGGTGCTCTCCCCTACCCTGGGGGTCTTCAAGAGGAGGTTGGATGGGCATCTGGCTGGGGTCATCTAAACCCAGCACTCTTTCCTGTCCATGCAGGGGGTTGGACTCAATGATCTATTGTGGTCCCTTCTGACCCTAACATCTATGAATTTATGAATCTATGAACATTTCAATTACACAAAATAAGGTGCTAAGTGAACAATCTTAATAACATCTATTCCTTAATATAGTCCCTGACTCATGGCAAGAGATAGTCGTCCTTCCAATTGGTTCCCTTGGGGAGTGTCCAGGAAGCACCAAGGGCCCCTCCCCTTAGGGCCTTGACTAGGCGGGGTGCTGCTCACCCAGCCCCTTCTCTGGGTTTGCCCGCCCCAAACATCTTTCCCCTATGGGACCCAAGGGCCCAATGCCTCACGTGTCCTCAGGTGGCAGTGGTTAGGGCGCAGCTCAATGGATTCTCCTCTGCTGGAACACCTTTCCAGGCCTCTCCCGCACCATTGAGGTCCTCTCCACCCTGTGCCCCACTCTGGGCATCAAGGGCTCAACTCCTCTCAGCTGCTGCACCACTGCTGCTGGCTCCTGGGTGCTGAGCCTCACACTGCAGCACTACTATTTCCCTGTGTGCTGGCTCAGCACAGAGGGCTCTCTTAGCACAAGCTGGGCCCTTCAGGCTCTGGCCAGCCATCCTCACACCGGGTGACTAACCCAAGCAGCCTCTGTGGCTCCCTGGCTCCCAAGGCTCATGCCCATGCTCCACCCTGCGCACTGTGGAACCTGGCCTCTTGCTGGGAGATGAGGTCTGAGCCACCTCACTGTGGCCCCCAAGGCCCTGCTGTGGTTGCAGGCTCAAGCCGCCACTTGCGGCTCCCAAAGCCTGGGCTCTGTGCACCAAACTGTGCACCGTGATGGACCCAAGCAGTCTCACGCTGCTCCCAGAGCTGGGTCTCCACGCACCATCCCTGTGTGCCATCAACAGCACAAGTAGTCTCACACCGCTCGCAAGGCTGGTCCTCCAGTGACAGTTTCAGGAGCCTTGGGCCTATTGCCCACTGAGGGAGAGCTCCCCAGCTTTTCTTGGCTCCACTCTTCTTGTGTCCCTCACTGCATCTGCCCCTCTGTTGGGTTTGCAGCTCCTTTTATACGCTCCAGGGCTCTGCCCCTGAAGTCTTCCAGACCTGACAGTTTGCAGTCTTCAATCAGGTCTGGGTCAGCCCCCCCCTCAGGAAAGGGGCATGACTTTATTTCTCCTGCTGCCTCCTGATTGGTGGATGGGCTGGACCAATCAAAACAGCAGGATTTCAAGGCTGGGACTCAACCCAAGCTCTGAAAGATGAGTCTGCTACATTTGGGACAACAAAAGAGAAAACAGGGATGGTAATAAGGGTGACAGGTTTATAATGAGGGTTCTGAAGGGGAACACCAGCCAGTGCCTGCTGCCCCTTGAATAAGTACAAGAAGCCTATGGACACCAATGAGTGAAACTCTGCTGGGAGATATGAGTAGAGAAATGACAAATGACCCCACAGTTTCTGTGGTTCCTCCCAGTCAGAGCTTTCCTCTTGGTCAGGTAGCTGGCAAGTTTGACCACAGCCAGGACAAGGTTTGCCAGGATGTCCCAGGACCTAGTGAGGCTATGGATAGGAGACGTATAAAATAAAAGGTGTTGGGAAAAGCACAGCCAGAACCTCAGGAGGAGGTTCCTGAGGAAGCAGTAAATGGGCTACAGCTTGGCACACAAGGTAGCTGTGCACCAGACTCTCCCCCACTAACAGAAGGAATAGGTGTTGGTGTGTTGGTGAAGTGTGCCACATATGCCTATGGAGATGGCTCTCTGCCGGAGTAACCAATTTAGATCCCTAGTGACTCATGGGATTAGAGTAGAATATAGGGTAGTTCCATCCAGGCCCTTTGCCTTGCTGGGGGTGCCCAACCACCTGATATCTAGGTAGGATGTGAGGGCAGGTTGGGGAATTGTGTGGAGCATGAGCATGAAGAGATAGCACAAGCGATATTGAACAGGACCATCCTTCGATACACCCAAGGCAGTTCTGTCACTGGCACTACCAGATGCAGTTTTTCAACAGGGGCTCAGCTAGGCAGCCTGGCCTCTGAATGACTGCACCTTGGGGATCTGGATGTGGAGACCATCTCCAGGCTCTGAGGAGGTCCTCATAGAACTGCAGTGGCTTGCCAAAGCCACATATGGGTTGGCCTTTCAGGTAGAAAATCTGCTGGTAATACTGGAACCCCTGGAGGCAGCAGAGGAAGGCTTGTTTGATTGGGTACCATGCTGCTGAGACACTGACACTTTAAAAGAGCCTCTGCAAGGCCTGAAGGTGGAAAATGTGTATCTGGCTGCACATGCAGATTAGACCCTGCCCCTCCTCATGCAAGGCAAAGTACAAGATGTCTGCAGAGACCCAGTGCCACCCTAGCCAGAAGAACCCCAGTGCCCATCTCTGGAGACTAGCCAGGAGGCCCAGGGCATGGGCAGGGTAATGAAATGATGCCAAGGCATGGGCAGGGTGCTGAATTAATGCCAGAGCACGGACTGGATGAGCAGACTCATGACCAGTGCCTTCCATGCCTGCAGCCACTTAGACACCCTAGTTCTCCAGTGGGGAGGGGTGAATGGGGGACAGGTAGACTCTCAGATAGAATAGTGAACCCATATGCCACCAAATGCTTTGGAGCAAGGTTAGGAGTGAACCCTCCTACCACCCACTGCCCAGTGTCAGGCCAGAGCTCTTGACCCAGGTGACCTGGACAGAGGAGGCTGCCATGAAGATGTATTGTCAGGCCTCCATCTGTGCCAGGTCACCTGGGTCCTGGATGGTGAAGAGCACATCATCAGCATATGCCAAGAGGATCACTCTCATGGCTGGCTTCATAAGCACCAGCTTCACATTCTGCTTGTGCAGGAGGCAGAGGGAGGACTTGAGAGTGACTGCATAGTGCTGACTTGACAACAGACAGCCTTGCTATACTCCCTGCCTGAAGGGAATCATTTCCACCAGTGTTCAGTTGAGCTTGACCAAGCACTCTGCAGAGGTGTACAGCACCTGGACAAATCACACAAAGTGGGGGCCAAACCTGAATGCCCTCAGAGTGCCAGCCAGGGACTACAGCTGCAGCAAGATGGCATTTACTATGACTTTGTAGTTCATGCAGAGGACTGAGACTAGGCACTAGTTTCTTAGGTCACTGTGACCTGTTGTGGTTTTTCTAAGTTCTTTGAAACACAAGTGATGCTCTGTTATTTTCTGTAGTAAAAAAACCCCCTGAAAATTAAGAGCTGGAATTTTCTGAGAGGTCCTTTGAGTCTAACAAGTGATGCCTTGAATCCAAAAAAATTGATAACCACTGCACTACTTCCTGTGCAAAAGCTGTCTGCTGCTACTAGAAACATCTCTGTCTTCAAAATGCAAACTACGAGCCAAAATGCAAAAGAATGACAATTTATGCCCTCAAGTCCAGAAGGGGGTTTCAGGCTCTAAATCTCAGTTTTACATAGGTGCCTACTTCAGAACTAAAGGAAGGCATTGAACTAACACTTCCAGATATACCCCTCTCTTCTGTATTTTCATTGGCTGGTTTAATTAACCCCATCCCAAGATCCAGAGCATTGTGAACCCACTCATACCCAGCTATCTCTCCCATTTTAAGTACCTAACTTGTGTTTGTCAATTCTACTTCCAGACCTCTGAGCCTAGAATTTAGAATACTTTGTACCCCTATGGTTAATCCCGTTATGCATCTCACCTGACTCATCCCTGCACTACTCCAGCTTTGCCCCAGGGAAACTCCATTTATACCTATGTAAAATGGAAGAGACACAATGGTGAATCAGCTTCTGAAGGAGCAGAACAAAGTGCATGTTGCAATGATTTAACTTCATTGGAACTCATTTGGATCCACTTCAGCATTCCACGTTCAAGGTTTACTTTGACCCCCTTGCACAGCTCTGCGGAGGCCATACAGGTTACATAATTAAATGCAATATTATTTAAGATTTGTATTCTGTCAGTTCTGGAGGCCTCAGCCAAAGTCCGAATCCCATTGTGTTAGGGGTTGTAAGTGACAATGAGAGACAGCCTGTGCCCTGAAGGGCAGAGTTTAAATAAATAAGGCAAAGAGGGAAAGTGTAGCAGAGAAGAAATATTATTATGCCCACTATACTGATGAATATCTGAGATACAGAAAGATAAGTGGTACGGGTAACTGGCTTTTTGTCACCCTTTCTATAATCCCTCTCTGTAAAGCAGTGATTCTCAACCAAGGTGCCATGGCATCTTGTGGTGCCCTGGGGTCCTTTCAGGGGTGCCACACAATGCTAGCACTGTTGGGCGTGCAAACATGATTCACACAGGAAAAAACAATGACTTTAAGTAAGCATCTATGGACACTTTTACATGTGCTCCAGGGGTTGGCCGGAGGGGCAACGCTTTAATTAGAGTGGTTTTGAGAGCCACTCTAATTAAAGCACCACAGCATCTCATGTATCAGCATCCCTGTGCTTCAAAATGGCAGCCGGGCACTTGAACTAAAGTTTGTTCGATGAGCTTTAGTTAAAGCATCCCCACCACAATTTTGATGTGTGAAGGCACTGATACAGGAGAAGTAGAGGCTGGCTGAAGCCTGGTAATTACCATGCTCCTGCAGATTCAATTAATCCTCCATGCTCATGTACAGGCACCCTATGGTGTTAAATAAAAAAAAAAAATCTGACCTGTTGTGATCTTTCCAAGGTTTTTTCCACAAAAAAAAAGCTGTATTTTTTCCAAGGTCAAAAAATGAGTAAAAACTAAAAACTGGCATTTTCTGAGGGGTGCCTTGAGCCAAAAGAGTTTGAGAACTACTGCTGTAGAGGATGGGTCATACAGTGGGCTGAGGAGAAAATACAGTTGAAATGTGCTATACTCCAGCAATCCCTGGTTGGTTGATGGTTACACTGAGGCTGTTACTTTAACTCCTGCCTGGAGCAAGGGGGCCAGACTCAGTGATCTACAAGGTCCCTTCCAACCCTAGAAATCTATGAAATCTATGTCATAGAGCACCCCTAACACTACTCTAATTTCTTCCCCTATGACTGAGAATTTGCAGCTAACTCCTGTTCAACTTGGCTGCTTGTGTTATACCCAATAGGGCTGGGCACAGCAGCAGATAGAGCCAATAGTTTTCAGATGGGCCAGATTCTGTTCCACCTATTAGGCATCTAAAGGTGCCTGTAGACATGCAGGAAGGCTGCTCCAATTCACTGTAATTACAGAAGACTAGTTTGACAACCTTTAATTAAAGCACCCCCATCACCATTTTGAAGCATGGGGACTCATACACGAGATGCTTTGGGCACTTTACTTAGAGTGGCTCTCAGAGCCACTCTACTCAAAGCACTCTCCCCACCCCCAGAGCACGTGCAAAAATGCCCTAAGTGTCCTTAGGCACCTAGGTCTGATTCTATTCCATTCTGTTTAAGTCCTGAAAAACCTATCATTCAGCTACTTTTGTAACACACTTTTATTTTACCCTTCAGATTGAGTCACAAAAGAGCAGTGAGGAGGAGGACTCACCCACCTTCTGTATTAACAGTTTTTCAGGGACTCAAGCAGTATGGAATAGAATTGCACATAGGAACCCCAGGTTACCTACAACAGCTGATAGTTAAAATTGAATCTGGCTCTTATTCATTCCTATTCCATTTCAGTTTCAGCTTTAAACATACTTTGTGTAAACTACTGATTTATCCTTATACATATGGGAAACTACATATGGGATACAAAACCTATTGGCCCACCAGGCAAATTGGAGTGTAAGTAAAGGAATGATGATATATCAACTACAGTTATGAGAAACTCTGGTCTGCGCACAATACTGAGATATAGGAGATTTGACCCATCTTCTAGACTCTGATATTGACAGACTGTGTACACGTCTTGCAAGCCACTTAGCCGGCTTTGTATCCTAGTTTCCCCCGGTAGGAAATGAGGATACTGCTACCACCCTGCCTTTGTAAAGCACCTCCTTGAAATTCTTGCATTAAATACACTTATAAAAGCACCAACTGTTATTATTTATTCATGCTCATTAATGTGCTATCATAAAATCATAGAAAAGTAGAGCTGGAAGGGACTTCTGGAGCTCATGTGCTCTAACCCCTTGCCTGAGGCAGGAACATCCCTATCCAAACCATCCTTATCCAATCTATTACTAAAATTACCTATGCAACCCTGCTACACTAACACAAAGCATTGCACCTAAACCTGCCACAGGTAAAGCAGGAAGAATGGTGGCCAACAACCTGCACCCACATCAAAAATGCCTTTATTAATCTGGGGTTCCTGTGGCATTCATCACTATGGTAGATAGGATGTTACTTTTTCTTTTGAATGGTTAGGAATTCTTTATAGTAGCTAAAAAAGATTAAAGTCAGAAGGCATGTTACTAAAAGCCAGCAAATCTGAATTTAAGGCTGACACCTCTGGGGGAAATTTTCAATGTGGTGGGTGAGGATTTAGCTGCTTGGCTCTCATTAATGCACAGCTAAATCCTCGCATGTTGCACTGGATGTGACCCACTCCTGCTGTGCACAGACCTGTGGATAAAAGGGCACAATGGATGAGCTGAAGTGGGAGTATGTCAGGCTTAACAGGAATTTTATGGCTTTAGACCAATTTGTGTCACTGCCTCAAATTTTCCTTAGTCTAATATGAATGTTAGAAATTGTGAAAATTGCTGGGTTGGCATCACTAGATACTGAAGTCTATTTTTGCGCATAAGTGAGCAGCAGAGCATAAGTATAAGGAACTCTTAGCTGGGTCATCAGCCGGGTTTAAAGCACTGACCGTCAGCATTGCAGTGTAGACCTACACCCCCTGAGCCAAAAGAACAACTGTTTTAATTGGCAGTAGCGTGTGGGCTCTTATCTCCAAGTAAACCAAACACTAAAGGACACTTATATTTGGCCAGTGTGTTGCATAAGCTTTTTCAAGTCTTGACTCCAATATGCCCCAGTTCCCTGGAGGAAAGACCTATTCTCAGGGAGATAGTTCTGGCAGCAAGTCCTCTTTGATAACCAGTGAAGCTGGGCCAAATACAAAATAGTGCAGTGGAGAAAACCTCTTGTCCAGATCACAAAGGTATTTTTGTACTTAACTTTTCTTTAGGAACCTAACTCTCTGACTTGAAATCGGTGGGACTTAGATGTCAAAAGAGGAGTTTGGAGCCCATGTACCTTTCTAGATTAGGGTTTTTGCATCCCATTACCTGTTCTTCATAGTTACCTAATTTGTTAAAGAAAAAATAAATCTCAGCTGAAAGTTTATAAAACTTGTAATGCTATTTACACACCAGATTGGAAGAACACCTAAGGAGCCATGCTGTTCTCTTGAGTATCAGGAAGCATTCAGGCAATCATTCAAAAAATATATATCGTGCAGTTATAAGCTGTTCCAATCTATCCGCTACATCTGCATTCATACTTTAAACATATGGTATTTACCCAATAAAAGTGAATTGCTAGAGCTATATTGGGTAAATATACTGAGGTGAGCTGCCTGAACTGTCTCCACCTTGTGGCAAATGAGGATTATTGCTTAGTTTGCAAGCATAGCTGCATGACAAAATCAGAAGTGAAGGTTAAACCTGTGAACATTAGAGCCCCTTTCACTTAGACTGCTTTACACCCCAACATACCTCTTCATACAGTTATGTAAATAAAGATATGGTAGCTGAATCTGGTACAACTAAATGCTGATGAATCAGGGGGACAAAAGACAAAATGAAAATAGGACTCATACATGTAAAGAAAGCAATAGAGGCAGAGGGTACAGCCCATTCTCATATGACACAGAAGATTTGTAACTCTGAGCCATGTCATATGACATGACTGCTGATCAGTTCCCTAAGCAGCATTTTTGTGTGTCACACCAGCATTACAGAGTGGCAGAAGTGAACAAACTAGGAAATCAAAGACACTTAAATGCTTCAGGATGGAAGAGAACTTGGCAAAAAAGGCTCAAGAAGTGATGTCTGATCTCCAGTTTTTCTCTCTGAAAAGGTAAAAAGAAAGAGGGAGTGCAAGCCTCCATGCATTTGGATGGAGCAGAACCAGAGGCATTAGAAATCTACCATATATTCCAGTGGGGATATTGAGGGGGTTGTAAAATGAAAGACAGAAGTCATACAAAATGCTGTCAGGTACTTTGATTCACACATGAAGGTTTGTTGGGAAAGATGTGCTGTATTGATACCAACCCACTGTCAGGTAAGACAATGACTACTGACCACTACTGACATACATTACAAGGGAAAGACACATAGATGGCCCTGAGCTAGATTGAATGAAGGACTTAATCATTTTAAATAGCTGAAGTGGAATTGAAGCCCCTAAGTCCAAAACTGCAATCCCCAAACTGCTGCTCACATACTACCTAACCCTGCAGGCATGTAAATCTACACAATGCTGCTCTGGTTAACCTGAAAGTTTCCTTGGAGCCCTGAGTTCTGCTCTTGTGCATGCCTAGAACTGCCCCAGTCTGAATGGCTCAGTACCACTCTAATTAAAGTGTTGCCCCCTCAGCCAACACCATGTGCCTGATTAGGGTCTGCAGTGTTTCCTGAAGAGGTCAGGTCAGGTAGGGCTCTCAGATGACAGCTAACACATTAACAGAATCAGGCTTCTCACAAAATGCGCTCATAACCATGTTCTTGTAAAATGCTTTTCCAATTGCTGTTGGTGTTGTGGTTGTCTGCCTTTTAGGTTGGTGACTGGTGAATTCATGGAGGTGTGATACCTGGGTTCAAATCCCTCCTTGGCTTCACCAGGTCAAAACCCATGTCTTCCACTTCCCTGGAGGCTGCTCTAAATACAAGACCATAGCACAGTCTCAGTAGAGGTGTCTTCTACCCTCTTGTTGGAGCTGTGTCATAAAATAATTATTTTCCTTGAGTCAGCAGGTATGTGTATGCCTCTATAGTCTAATGCTCAGAGCACAATCAGGGGAAGGTGGACTGTCCTGGATTCTGGCCCCTGCCATTTATATATTTTCTGTAATAAGTATTTAATGTAAACTATAGAAAGTTATTAAATCCTTGCTTGGGTCTAGCCCCACTTCCATCATTAGTGGTGTAGCTCAGTGGTCTCCAAACTTTTTTGATCGCGCACCCCTATCAGTAAAAAATTTTTGAGCACATAAATAGAAATAGAAATAGAAGTTCTAATATTTTCTTCCCGCACCCCAATGGATCGTCTTGCACAACCCCTGGGGTGCGTGCATCCCACTTTGGAGACCACTGGTGTAGCTAATAATTAGGCTGCAACACAGTTTAATTTACAGATGCTCACATTCTCCTGTATTTCTTTTGAGTTTCTGACATCATGCTATGTGCATTAATGAAATTTACTTTTGCTTAGGCTTAGTGAGCTCATCTACATGAGATGATTTGAGTGCAGTAAGCTAATTCTACTGCACATTTGTGCAGCAGGCAAAACCTGTGTTAACGCATAGTAGATTTAGTCTACTGAGCATTAATATCACAAAAAGACCGTTCATTTCTGCTAATACACGGAAGTGCTGATTACGGTGCACTAAGTTAGTATCTGTCATTATAGGTACCAAACTGAATGAGCCATAATTACAGTGAATTGATGAACATGTGCATGTGATCAGTGAGTGATGTTCAGAAGTGAAGGTTAGGGGTTTTGAAGTACAAATTACATTATGGTGAGGAAGCCTGTATCTGCATCAGTTCAGGGGTTTGTAAGTGCATGGACAAACATTTCAAAATGGGCAGGAACTTATCATAAAGCAACTTCTATGTGATAACTGTGTACTCACTCTTACTGCACTTTAAATGAAACCAGGGCGACTTTCTCCTAAATGAAAAATGGCTAAGCTACCATACTTTAACTTTCACATCCTGAGGGGTGCACTGACAATACCACTTCTCTACTGCTCTGCAGTAAGTCCTCAGCCAAATTTTATTCACTGTGGTTTATTCATTTGCCCATTTCTCAAATAGCATGTATTTTTCAGGGTTCAGAAGAATAAGTTCTGGAATTAATTTCTTAAACCTATCTATAAACTAGGCTCTGTTTCCTGAGATGTGACTGGAGTACTGGGAACACATGAGGGGAAATGAGGTTTGTGTCGTATACTTGGACCTCAAAAAGGCCTTCAACCATCTCTCACAATGTCCTCATGGTAAAATTGGGGACATGCAGCCTTGACTACTTTATGATCAGGTAGCTAGGTAACTGGTTCCGAGGTAGAACCCAAAGAGTATTGATTGATGGAACTGAGTCATTATGACGAAGGTGACCAGTGGCATCCCTCAGGGTTCAGTCCTCAGACCAATGCGTTTCAACATGTTCATCAACAATTTGGCTTTGGGTATTAAAGTGAAGATGACACCAAACTATGGGGGAGCATGGTTACACTTGAGTACAGGTTGGCAATATAGGCCATCTTAGGCTTGTGAGCTGGGCAGATCTCAACCTGATGCCATTTAATACAGAGAAATGTCAAGTGCTCCATCTTGGGAGAAATAATCTGCAACACACTTACAGGCTCGGCAGTGCTATGCTGGCCAGCGGTACAACTGAAAGATACCTAGGGGTCATGATAGACAACAAAATGAACATGAGACACCACTGTGATGCCATAGCTGGCAGAGCAAATCAAACACTGACATTCCTCTACCAAGACATCTCGAGCAAGTCAAAGGATGTCATCCTCTCACTGTACTTGGCCTTGCTGAGACTACAGCTGGAGTATTGCATCCAGTTCTGGGCACCACACTTCAGGAAGGATGTGAAGAAGCTTGAGAGCATGCAAAGGAGATGCATATGATTAGAGGCCTAGAAAGCAGGTCATACGAGGAGAGGCTGAAAGACTTAGGACTGTTCAGCCTGGAGAAGAGAAAACTCAGAGGGGGCTTGGTGGCAGCCTATAAGTATATTAGGGGCGTACATTAGGGCCTGGGGGAGCATCTGTTCACCAAGGCACCTCAGGGGAAGACAAGAAACAATGGGCACAAAATGATTGAAGATTGCTTCAGACTGGACATTAGGAAAAACTTCTTTACAAGTCGAGTGCCAAGGCTGCCCCCAGAGGTGGTACAGTCACCCACCTTGGCGATCTTCAGAAAGCATCTTGATGCCCACCTTGCCGGAGTCATCTGACCCCAGCAGTCTTTCCTGCCCAAGTGCAGGGGGCTGGACCCAATGATTTGTAAAGTCACTTCCATCTATGAAACTATGAAACATGGTAATTATACTGCAGGGTATAACTGAGTGTAGATGTATACAAATGCTTTGATTATACAAAATTCTTAATATTGATTGAAATATTAAATTGACTACTAAAGGAAAATACAAGCCAGTTGCCTCCTGGTCCTTTATGCTTCTTTGCTACCATCTTGTAATGCAAACCAATTTAGATAAATTACGCATTCCATTGCTAGTTCCCTAGTTCTAGACCATCTTTGAGGCTATTATTTTATATAACTTTTGGTTCCTATGCAAAACTGGAATGAAAAGTGGTGGAATACAATAAGGATGACTGTTCCTACCATATTTCCTGTTATGCAGGCAGCAAAAAAGCATCATGTATCTGATGATAGTGTCTATTTTCAGGGTATCCTTGAAACATATCCCAAAGTTTCCTGTTAAACTATTTGAACTTCAGAGTGTTTTCCCAAATTCTGGACCTTTCAGACATCTTCTATTATAGTTTGTCTGTATTAGAGGACATACTACCTCTAAGCAGGGCCACCTGGCCCCAGAGCAGCACCAGCTGCAAGCAGCAAATTAACTTTCTGAAGAGGAAGCTAGACTAAGTATATAGTCTCAGACCCTTAATTCCTAGTAGGAAATATAGTAGAACTATCCATCCTCATTGTATTTCATCACTTTTCATTCCAGTTTTGTGTAGGAACCAAAAGTTGTACAAAAGAACAAGCTTGAAGATAGTCTGGAAGTAGGCAAATAGTAACAGAATGGGCAATTTATCTAAACTGGTGTGCCTTTCACAAGATGGTACCAAAGAAGTACATAGGGCCAGGTGGCAAAAACATCTGGCTCATAGTTTCCCTTAGTAAGCAATTTAATCTCGGCAGTTCAGCCCCCTCAGCCCCTCACCCCCATACATTACTCCTGCTTATCCAGGTGTGTGTCTGGACTCCCCAGCTTCTGAACTTTGGCCTGACCTGGACCATGAACACAGACACCACTTGAGATAAGAAGTATAACTGACTACCTGGTTTTGACCTCTTTGGCACAGGCTTTGACCTCGGATCTGGAATCCCTGCAGGTTCAGGTACTCCACAAGACTGCATAGGGACTGCATCCTTGCACTCTGTCTATGAATATACGTTCCATCTATCACTGTGATATCTGAACAGCCAGGCCCCAGGCTTGGTTTAGCAGCTAAGGAAAAGGGCCTTAAGTTGTCATAGAATAACATGAATGTCATTGTTTTAATGAACACATACACATATTGACTGAAGAAGCCAAATCATATTGACCAGGCAGTGGCTTGAAAGAATGATTCTGTTCTTTTATGTAAATCCTTATCTGGTGTCCTACAGATCTGATGGTATCATACACCTATATTAAAGTTCTTGGGGGAAAAAAAGCATTATGGCACATTCTCTACTGTTAGTAAAATGACTGATTTACATTTATTAGTGGCAATAAATAGGTATACAGGTGTTTGGGAAGAACTACATTCATATTTGCAAATAATATTTGGAGCTACATCCTTAATAGCATGCAGAACATATAACAGACTGCCTCCTGTTCACAACTGTGTTGGTGTTACTTTGAAATAACTCTAGTGACATGGCCAAGCGTTGCAACAGAAATCAACTTGGCTTGTTCTGGAAGCATTTGCTGGTGGTAACTCTGTGTGTGAACAATTGACTGGTAACTAGGAAGCACTACAAACACATTGGAGGTTAAGAAGAAGCCTATCCAGCTCTTTGCAGGCTTATGAATCAGCTGAAATGTTTATATCATATCACTTCAAGGTACAGAAGGTTGATGTGAGGGAAATACTATTCCCAAGGCCAACCTTGGTGTCCTCATACATAAAGCCTAGTAAATCAGGAGTTGACATCCACTTTCTGGTTGTTTCCAATTTTGTTTTCAAGGTTTCATAGTTTCATAATTGGTAGGGTCAGATGGGATCTGAGTAGATCATCTAGTCTGACCCTGTGCCATGGCAGGAAAAACTACTAGGGTCAAATGACCCCAGCAAGGTGTTCATCTACCCTCCTCTTAAAGACTCCCAGGGTAGGAGCCAGCACCACTTCTCTTGGAAATTGGTTCCAGATCCTAGCCGCCCTGTCAGTGAAATAGCTCCTCCTGATATCTAGCCTGAAACTACCCTCTGCCAGCTTGTGACCATTATTTCTAGTCACTCCTGGCAGTGCTCGGGGGAACAGGGACTCGCCCAATGCCTGCTGGTCCCCTCTGACTAGTTTGTAACAGGCCACCTGATCCTCCCTCATCCTTCTCTTGTGGAGGCTGAACAGGTTCAGGTCCCGTAGCCTCTCCTCATACGGCCTGCCTTGCTGCCCCCAATCATGCAAGTGGCCCTCCTCTGGACTCTCTCCATGTTGTCCACATCCCTCTTGAAGTGCAGAGCCCAGAACTGGATGCAGTACTCCAGCTGCTGCCTGACCAGTGCCGCATAGAGGGGGAGGATCAGCTCCTTGGACCTACTCGAGATGCATCTGTGGATGCATGACAAGGCACAGTTGGCCTTCCTGACTGCATCCCCACACTGACGGCCCATGTTCATCTTGGCATCAATAGTGACTCCAAGATCCTTTTCTGCCTCTACACTGACGAGAAGAGAGTTACCCAGCTTGTAGGTATGGTGCTGGTTGTTTGTCCCTAGGTGCATCACCTTGCACTTGTCAGTGTTGAATCCCATCCTGTTCTCATCCGCCCACCCCTGTAACCTATGTCTGATTGCAGCCTATTCCTCCCTTCTAGCATGCCCACGTCCCCACACATCTTAGTGTCATCAGCAAATATGAACAGAGTGCTTTTTACCCCCTCGTCCAAGTCACTGATGATGTTGAACAGTGCAGGCCTGAGGACCGAGCCCTGGGGGACCCCACTGCTCAGATCCCTCCAAGTCGAAAAAGACAGATCCACCACCACTCTCTGGGTGCAGCTCTCCAGCCAATTAGTGAGCCATCTGACTGTGTAGGAGTTGAAGTCACAGTTCCCCAGTTTTTTAATGAGAACAGGGTGAGAGACAGTGTTGAAGGCCTTCCTAAAGTCCAGAAACAGTACGTCCACTGCTACCCCTGCATCTAAGGATTTTGTGACCTGGTCATAGAAGGCCACCAGGTTGGTCTGACAGGATCTGCCTCCCGTATTGGTTGCCCCTAAGCATAACCTCCCCCACTGGCCCCTCGCAGACATGTGCCAGGATAATTCTCTCAAAAAGTTCACCCAGGATTGACGTAAGACTAACTGACCTATATTTTCCTGGGTCCTCCTTCCTCCCTTTTTTGAAAATGGGAACCACACTGGCTCTCTTCCAGTCCTCTGGCACCACACCAAAGCACCACAAGTACTCATAAAGCTGTGCCAGGGGTCCCACAATGACCTCAGCTAACTCCCTCAGCACTCTGGGGTGGAGATCATCAGGACCAGCTGATTTAAATACATCCAGTCCCTCCAGAAGTTCCATGACTAGATCCTCACTGACCCTAGGCCTGTGCGTGCCCCGCCCCCGGGGCCTGAGGGGGTCCTGGTGGGGGGGCTGATCCAGTCCCTGCTCAGGAAAATGGAGGCAAAGAAGTTGTTAAATAGCTTAGCTTTGTCATCTGGTGTGATGACCAGATTTCCTAGCATGTCTTGCAGGGGCCCCATGTTACCCGGTAGTTTCTTTTTGTCCCCTATGTATTTAAAAAAGGACTTCTTGTTTTCCTTGATCCGGGTAGCTAGTCCCAGTTCCATCTCCGCCTTGGCGTTCCTGACCACTCCCCTGCAGGCCCAAGCAACCGAGGTATAGTCCTCCCTGCCCCTCCCTTCCATTGGGTGTATGCCTCCCTTTTAGCTAGGAGATGTTCCTGGATGCAGGTGTTGTGGCTAGATGAAGGAATGACTGGATGAAATCTATGAACCAGGTCAGACTAGTGAAACAAAATGCTCCCTCCTGGCATTAGTGCCTATGAATAACTGGGGGGATTTTTAGAAAAGTACAAAGGTTATTAGAGTATCACATGTAGTACAGTGGTCTGGGTCTTATCATTGAGCTCGATACCATAGCAATGAACAGGAAATAAGGCCACAGGCTGACAGAAGGAGGCAAGTACTTTAGACCTGAATTGGATATAGACAGAATTACTGTTTCAGTAGTAATAATAATAGATAACCAGCTCTTCAGGTTAAGGATTTCCTTTTAGTAGTATACACAGCTTTTAGCACAAGAGGCCCCAATTCTGGTGGGGGCCTTTGGCTACTACAACAAGTTAAATATTAAATAATAGAAGAAGAAAGAATTAGAACAAGAAACATCTAAGTCAAGGGGCATGTAAATTAATGTTCCAATTTACACACATGACTTGGGTGTCTAAAGTTTTAATCCACAGGTTAGGGAGACCTGTGGCTGACGCTGCAATGCTTTCTTAGCATGTTGGTGTTAAAATAAATCTGATATTAAGGTTTGCATTAAGCAAATTAAAGTGTCCCAGTGTTTGCCTACCTTCTATACCTGAGGCCAATTCACTTTAAATCTTGTCTTGTGCACATTTCCCTAGGACCCACCCATTTTTCAGATTGAAGTTGGCCCCTACAATGAATTACCTGGATTCTGGTTGCTGCCAAGGCACGACCACTGTCCATGTCCCATATTGTTGAATAAAAGAGGTAAGAGCCTGGCTAGTTAGAAAAGGGGTGCTCACTGATAGAAAAGGAAGGTTTGAATTGGGGTCTGTTTATGCAAAAGGTTGAGGATTACTGGATGCATGTACAGGAGACATTTTACTGCACAGTAGAGCTAAATACTGCAAAGTTAGTGTCCGCATCTACACATGACACTTATTTCACAGTATTTGACTCTAATCATGAGTAAATTTGCTACTTGCAAATACAAGTAGCAGATTTACTCGCTAGTAGTTACTACGCAGTACCACACATGTAGACACCTGACTGGAGGCAAATGTGCTACCAGTCAACCAGGCAGCAGGAGATTACTCCCTGCTAGGGCTATGCAAAACTTCAGTCTGTGATTCTATTCAGAGAAGATTAGGCCTGATTCAGAGGCCAAATCTCCAAATCTGAATTGAATAGAAAGAAGACAAAAACCCTCTAAATCGATTTGGAGGCTCCGAATCGATTTGGAAAAAATTCAGAGATTTGGAGATTCAGAAGGCAGTCTTTCAGGGGAACAGAAGCTGAAAAGAGGGAGGGGGGCAGGCGGGGAAAGACTAACATCTCTAGGTGGCCAGTGACTGTGATCTTTCCCTGAGTCCCCTTCCAATCACAGTACTCTGGGGGAGGGATATAGAAACAGCATATAAGGCTCTGTCTGCAGGCTTTGTGTGCCTTTTGTGAGCTGTTTCTGCCTGAGGAACAGCATCTGAAAGGTACTGGACTGACTTGTTTTCCTACCTAGTCAGTCTCCTGCTACTTTTTGTTCTTGGAAAGGATTGGATATAGCTTACTAACTAGAATCCCTCTACTTATCCCTATCCAATCCATTTTTTTCAATTTATGTTTGTTCTTAGGTTTTTTCCTGACACTTTTAAAAAAGAAAGCTGTGCATTCCCTGGCAGTGTGATCCATCACTCTGCAGGGAAGCACATACATTACACAAACATACTTCATAGAAGAAGTAGTCAGATATTATTACAACACAAAAGAAGTCACATATTCATAGAAGATGAAGAAGAGATTATATATAGCTACACACAGAGACACATTTTCCAGTACAGGAAAGGTTAATATGAAGTGTGCTGGAAAGGCAGGTGCTAGGTCTTCTGGCAGGAAAGGGAGAGGGACTAGAGGGGGTAGGGTTAGAATTAGAGCTGCAAGTTCCTCCCCTCCCCAACATAGACACATCCTCTTTCCTGGCAGCCATGAGTCTTCTGCTGCCAGTGGAAGCAAGTACCTGTCCCTGTCACTGCATCACCACCCCTAACTCCAGAAATAGGCACCAGCAGCAGAATAAGTCTCCTCCACCCCAATTTCATCTCCGAGTGTGAGCCTCCCAAATGCCAAAGGAGGAGCTGGATCTGGAACCAGGGAACCTAAGCACCCTAGCTAAAGAAATTCTGAGGACTGAGGGGGAATCTGACTTTGTGCTCCACACCTGTCCCAGCCACCAGTGGGAGACTTCAGGATTGAGAGAGTGGTCAGGAGTAAAAAGGTAAGAAAGGTTTATTGACTTAACAAACACGTAACTATGCATAATATAACAAGACAACAATGACAGACAATAACAATGCACATTGGCAGCTTATCATCAGTCCCCTCTGACGCCTGATGTATGACAAGTTCCTCTTCTATAAAGCTCAGCAAAGTCAGGCATCCCCGATCCGCACTGTCCGAAGCGTACCAGGAAGGGCCCTGGTATTCAGTCCTCAGGCTCCTCGAGATCCACAGGCCCACCAAATCCAGGTCAGCTTCTAATTTCTAAATTAGTACCTTCTCTTTCGATGCTGCATCTCCCTTCTGATAATTTCCAGATGTGCTAGCCAATTGATAACTTCTGAGCTCTCAGCCACTCACTGCAAACTTTCCTTTTGACTGACCAATAGCAATACAAGCCTTTGCATTTTTCTGATAAGGTTAATTTTAACTGTGCCATTACATACAAGGCCTCGCTACTTTCAAGGCCTCAAAGTTCCCCTAGACCTAGGTCTCCTTGTCACGAAGGCACCTCAGAGGAGGTTGTGCAGGCAAGTGGCTCATCTGAGTCAGCTCCTCCTGTTGTTGTGCCTCTGCCTGCTGTGGAGGGAGATAATGCAGGATCCCTACCCTCAACCCAGAAGCAGGGGAGTAGTGTTGTGTGGAATTATTTTGAGGTAGCAGATGATCCCAAGCATGCTATCTGTGAGCACTGCCGAAGGCAGATCAGCGGGGCAAGGAGGTGAAACACTTCACCACCAATGCAATGCTGCTGCATCTGAGGAGGCAGCATCCCCTTGCCCTTCTTCCTCCTCAGCCTGGCACCAGTGGGAGTGTGCCCAAATAGAAGTCCCCTATTCACTCCAAAGCCCCCATTCCCCCAAAGCAGAGGCAGGCCACCCTGGAGCGGTGGGGGAAAGCTGCAGACAAAGTGAGGCGCATTGCAAGGGTGAGTGAGATCACCCAGAGCACTGGGGAGATGCTTGCTCTGGATGGTCAGCCCCTCTCCTTAGTTGAGTGGCCAGGGGTCAGGTGGCTCATGGCACTCATCGCCCCATCTTACCAAGTGCCCACATGCACCACCTTTAGCAGGACAGTGGTGTCCTCTCTGTATGAGGCAAGTGGGGAGTACTTGAGGGAGGAGCTGTGCAAGAGAGGGCTGCAGGTAGCCTTCCACTTCACCTTGGACATCTGGAGCAGCCAAGGTGGAGATCATGGCTACCTCTCCCTCACAGGGCACTGGTGTGATCAGTGAGGCCATTGATGGGCTCTCCTTCAAGTTGAGGTGGTGGATGAATCCCACCCGGCAAGGGAGATCATGGGGGCCATGAACCACACGGTACAAGGGTGGCTCGTTAGGCAGGGAGAGCTCACCCGCAGGTTCATGATCACTGACAATGGGACCAATATGGTCAAGGCCATCTGTGATCCGCTGTGTGGCACACAAGCTGCACCTCACAGTCAGGGATGCCTTGAGGTGGGAAAGGGCTGCCAGCAATGTCACTGTCATTACCACCCACCTGATTTCAAAATCAGGATTCCCCATTATAGTCTATGGCCAAATCTCCAAATCTCTCTGAATCGGCGCCAAATCTTCTGAGGCCGATAAGGCCAAATTGATTCAGGACAGTGATCCAAATCTCCTAATTGATTCACTGGCCTCTGAATCAGCTGAATACAAATCCAAATTGAATACAGCAGACCCTCGCCATTCACGGGGTATACGTTCTCATATCCCCTGAGAATGGTGATAGCTGCAAATAAGGCACTGCATTCATGAACGCCATCTGCGTTGGCGGCAGTACGGAGCACAGCAGTGGGAGCCCAGCAGCGGTGGCAGGAGCCTGGTGGCAGCAAGCGCAGAACTCCCAAGGAGCTCCTTTAAGTGTCTTTCAGATGCTGGTTTGGCATTTGAAACCGTGAATGCCAAACCCCCGAATAGTGAGGGTTACCTGTGTTTCTCTATTCACACAGGCCTACTCCTTGCCTCTGGGAGTTTCCTCTTGCTGGGGTGGTCTCTGCCAGGGGGGACCAGGCAGAGACAGTGTCTCTCTGACGTGGCAGCAGGGAGCTCCCAGCACCTGCTCTGCCACTGTGGAGCCAGCACTGGGAGATTCTTATCTCCCAGCCCAGGTCCCAGGAGTGTGGGGGTAAGGCTGGGAAATTACAACTTCCCAGCACTAGGCCTGTGACCCTGGAACTGGTGCTAGGAAATAAGGTTCTCCTCACCATGGGACTTGAGCTGGGTGATAAGGAGCTCCCAGAGCTGGCCCTGGGTTGTAGAACTTGGGCTGGGAAATAAGGATCTCTCAGCCCCAACCCTGTGATCATGGAGCAGGGGCTGGGAGCTCCCTGCTGCTGGGGCAGGGGGACATTGTTCCTACCTGGGCTCTAGTGGTGGAGCCTGCCCTGGCAGCAGGCAGCTCCAGGAGTCAGGGAGCAATATCCCAGTCCCTGCCAGGAAATAGCTGTCTCCTGGCCTCTAGGATAGCACCCAGGGGGAGCCTAGATCTCGCCCTGGCTGCTGCAGGGGCTCATTACAGGGCTGCAGGAGCAGTCTGCTGCTAGGAGCAGCAAATCTGCTTCCACATCTCTGCACATGTACACACGTGCCCTAGAGAGTTTACTCTCAGGTAGTTTACTCAAGAGTAAACTGCTCCCAGCTGATTTGCATGTGTACATGTACCTACTGTTCCACAAGATAGTACAATCCAGTGGCTGGGTCACTAGTTGGGGAATTAGTAGGACTGTGTACTGTTCCTGGATCTGCCACTGTGCCTACGGTCAGCATTCTTTCCAGTTCTGTGGCTCAGTTTCCCCACCTATAAAATGGGAGTAATAATACTCAAATAGTCTTTGAATGGCTTTGAGATGTGGATAAAAAATACAGCATTGCCAACAGTTGATGTTACTATATAGCATTATGTATTCTGAGCAAAATATAATTTAGCACCTTAGACTCACATTATTAAATAAATATATTTAGAACAAATTAATAGCCTTCGCACGATCAACTGCCTGATAACAATTTTGCAAAGTTTACATTTTGTTCAATGAAAAACTTATTCCTAGGCAGAGATTCTGTGCATTTTACAGTCATTTTGTTCCTGTATAGAGGAAAATGATATATGCTAACTTTTAATGCAATTTATGAGCAACATAGCAGTAATAGGTATCTTTCTCTTCTTAGTCTTCTTTCTGATCTTTCAGTGTGCCAAGCAATTTGCTTTCTAATTCATTTAAGACTGCTCTTATGATCATGTTCAAACACCCAGTGGAATTTGAAATCTTGCAAGCATGAAAGTACAGAAGCCTTTCCTGAACCGGCCCTTTGGAAAGGGAAGTCAGGATATTCCAGTCAGCTGAGGGATGGGGCAGATTATTGTGTCAAAATGCAATAAAGGCAGGTAGCAAGTTATGGTTCAGTTCCTGCTTTAGGTGAAATTCATTTGAAGGCTCAAGAGATGGGATTAATTGGTGCATAGTTCTCTTTACAGCAGTGAAATGAATACTACGTCCTCTTGCAATGTGTTGAGTATTGTGAAAAGCACAAATACCCTCAGTTCACCCTGAATTCATTGTGAACTCAGTACCATTCAGGTACAGCAGTTTGTATCCTACAGATTTAGGATCTATGTTCATGGCCTATAGTTTATACATAAACCTAATATAAATATAGATAGCAATATAAAAATTCTGCCTGCCTTATTAGCAAGTTGCCTTCCTACAACAGGCACTGCTCATTCATTCACTCCTCCATCTGGATATTTTCTCTGCAGTGTTTTTTTTTCCCTCCTGCTCTAGGCTGTGATGATTGATTCAAACAACACAGAGCTGTGCTTTGCAAGGTCAGCATTGAAGTATTATTATTATGTGCATAGTTTGTAATTCTAACAAACTTTACTTAAACATTGAACACAAGGGGATGCAGCATTTGCTAATTGGAAATCTCCAGGTATCCCTTTCCCCCACCCCCCTTGAATGCATTATTAAAAAGCAAGTACTATCTCTTTTAAGAGACTGGAGCCAGGGCTTATTTGCATTATGCATCCACACTGGCTTATGGTCGGTTACATCTATTTATTATTGATGATGACTGAGTGGTTCTTGTACAACTGGAGACACAGTTAAGATCCTTCTCCCCCCCACCCCCACTAGCAAAAGCCATTGTTAATACATGGTTAAGGATGAGAATTTATATCATTTTGTAAAGTGCCATGGGACATGATGGAAAAAAAGGCACTCCAGAAATGTATGATACTGGGCCTCCATCCTCTTCCGAGGGTGAAATTCACTCTGTATAGAGAGCCAACAAAAGGCCTATGCATCACCTAATCCACTTAAGACCACAGGGGACTTGCACTGTGTATAGGATTTGTGATGCCCCTATCCACAGTTAGGAATCTCCCCTCTAGTGAAGTCAGTGAGGGTTTTGCTATTAATATCAGTGGCAGCAGAGTTGATCCAATTAGGATGTCCTGACCCACTGCAAAGTCTATCTATCCCTCTATGCAGATGGTGTCCCTGAGCAGAGCTGTGAATTACAGAGGGGATAGATAATGGAATTAAGCACCCCTCTGCTATTTAGGTAGCATCTGAAGAGCCCTAAAGAGTCTAATGCTCTAGCTCTGTACTTGGTGAGAAGGCAAAATGTCTATTCTGCAAAGAAAAAGGAATACACGGAGCAGAGTTTTCCTAAATATGACAGAACCATTTACTTCATCTTCCCCTACAGACAAGAAGATTTTAACATGCAGATGAGAGAGAGAGATGTGAAAAGAAGGAGAAATGTCTTTGTTTGCATGTGCTTACAATTCTTGGTGAGAAGGAAGAGAGGAAGAAAGAGAGAGAAGGAAGCAATGAATGAAAAAAAACTGTCAGGGAAAGAGTAAGTCAGAAGAGTGGTAGAATGAGAAAGGGAAGGCATGAGGTCAAATCTAAAGCTATAACATAGACAGTTAGAGTGGGGTTAACCAGATGTAGCTACAAACAGGAATATAAAACAAAAAACCTTCATCTGAGAAAGAGAAAAGTTTCTTTAGAGTTTGCCCAGTGAAAATGATTGTGATTTTTTTTCGCACAAGAATATCTTGTTGGAATATGTATTTTTTTGTCAAAATCAGTTTTAACCACATGCTTTGTTTCCTGATCAAAAGAAGAAAATAAATAAAAAAAATATTTCAAAATATTGTCATTATTTTTTTCTAATTACACTTGGAAAAGGAACATAGTATAGAAATGGTGCAATTTCCAAGAAAAGGAAAAGTCCATTTTCAAACAGCCATGATATCCAATAAGCGTGAGAAGTAGTAACTGTACTTTAACGAGAGGCAAGCTTAATTCTGAGTTAGGAAGAAAAAAACCTGTCTATGCTTTAAAAGGACAATTTGGGCAGTCATATCAATGAGCCAGGGCCTGAGAAAAACAGACTACCAGCGAGCACTGTCCTGAAAGATACCTTCCATTTCCTGAGTCACCACTGGACTGTGCTTTCCCTCTGAAGAGATCCAAAGAATTTACAACCAGTAGCTGAAACTTGACAAAGAGACTTGAATCCCATTGGAGCCAGGAAAAGTTTTCCCATTGACTTCAGTCAGAGCAGGTTGTTGCAAGCCAGTTGTCATTGCTTCGTCTCCATATGAATACTAAGCAGCAGAGACAGATGCTGGTATTCCAGCAGCACAACATGCTAAAGGAATCTCAGCTTGTAGATATCCCTGTGCTTCTCCCCTGGGGTCTAAATCCCTTTCTTTCACAGCTGTTCTAGAGATCAAACAAGCAGAGTGATGATTATTATGCAGGTTGGTTTGTTTCTGCATTTGAACTCAACCAGGGATTGATCACTCCTGTAAAGGGGTTGCCACCTAGGGGACGGAGATGGAGCAGCATTTCATTGCTGATTGGGCACACCTCATTAGGTCAATGACAGCCTTTGGCTGGACTCCCTGCAAGGGATAATTTGTAGTGACAACAGTATTGTTTTGTCACTTACCAGTCAGCATTGCCATAAACAGCAAGACCAGACAAATATGCAGGGAGGCAAGAAGGCAGAGCAGGAACAAAAATAACAGACACCAGCAAATTAGGAATTAAGACAGATACCCAGGGAGGAAGTTCTTAAAAATGTTATTAAGGGCTGAGGATGGCAATTATCTTTCTTAAGTAACAGATGATTGAGCAAATCATTATGAACCACTACTTAATAAAACTGGAAATAGACCATAAATGCCTTCCATGCCGCATAAAGACAAATATCAGTAGCAAATACAGAGGCCAATAATCTCTCCTTTTTTATGTATGCACCCACATGTGAAGACCTGGATCAGCATTGTTTTCCACTATATATTCACTCTGGAAGGTTGCTCATCAAGTAGTCCCAATGGGACTTCACCAGAAGCAAAGAGCCCCAAGTGCCTGGCTTATCTTTTCAAGGAAGAGGGGAATTAGGTTTGATCTTGTTTCTATTGGCTGTGTTAGTGAACAACAATCAGAAACACCTACAGATACTGGTCTAGATGATTACTGGATCTCACATGGCAGTTCCTATGTCATGTAAACATTACACTTGTCTCCATTTAGGATTTTCTTGTTATGGACAAATTCAAGTAAGATTGCATCCGGGTTTTTTGTCGTGTCGTTGTTATTTATCACTAAACAAGGGGAAATCTGGAAAAGCTTAGTTGCTTGTTTTGCAAATAGAGATGCCAAGCAGCAGAATGTTCTCCCATGCTTATCATGACTCCAGTAGCAGTTCTCCTTGTTTAGGGTCTGTGCAGCCGCTTAGAAGAAGACATGGGGAAAAATGAACTTTTGGGGATCATAGCAACATCTGTCTCAAAGTTCAGGGAGTCTAAGCAGCACACACAGAGGACTCGTCAATGTATGCAATTTGTACCAGTTTTACTAAACCAGGAAAGATGGTGCTGAAACTGTGTGTTCAGGCCAGTCACCAGATACAGAAGCAAACTTCTGCATGGCAAACTTACCATACCTAGAAGTGGTGCCCCTTTGGCTGCCTTTTGAATGACCTTTTCATAAGTCTATTGAGGAGTTTCTGCTTGGATGGACTAATTAGTATGGCTGAGTGACAAACCCAAATAGCATATCTGTACCATGGAATGTGTCTATGCTGTTTCTAGTTTAGAAGTTAGCCCATATAGATCAGTGAAGCATGTCTGAGGGCTCTGAAGTTAAAATGCTGGGATTTTGAGGGTCTAAAAGGAGAAAGAACAAGAGCAGCACACACAAGTCATTATTAGAAATGAATCTCCTACACAGTGATAACCAGACATGTTGAAAAATGTTCTGAATTAAGATGAAAGTCAATATCTCAAAAAAAAAAAAAAGTGTGACCTGAAAACCTGACATAAATAGTTCAGGTCAGTCAAAATGCTTTGTTTTGCTTTTAACCCTTCTATTAAACTATTGTGGGCTTTAGTTTCAAAATGGAAATGTGGTTTTGACCAGGAAAACTAGACTTTTCATTTGAAAGCCGTTGCCATAGGATGTTTTAAGAACTTTGAAGATTTTTCTCAAAACTGTTCATTAAAAAAATTAATCCCAGTTGACCCTTGTGCCTGAAACATGCTTATTCTCATGAATCAGCATTTTCAACAAAAAAATTCCTAGTCAGGTCTGGTCATGGGCAGCACTCTGATCTTAGTTGTAACGGTATCATCCTCAATTACTTTTTATACAGTCTAGTATCAGAGAGCTCAGAATCTTATCTCATTACTATCATTTGACAATTTCCAAATGTTTAATCCAGCTCATGTGTGGCAGGTTTACATAATGGTTGCTTTATGATAAACTCTATTTTTCTCATGATTTTAAATAGAGAAAATAATTCTCTTCCCGTATGTGATGTTTTGACCCTCTTATTCTCCATCTTCCCCCCTGCTGCTGTGCTTTTTAAATACATTTTTCCAGACTTGTCCTAGGTCTCAATCAGGTCAATGTCTTTACTATAGACAGAGTTGTTCTTTTTACAACATAGCTATTAGAAAGGCCTGGAGAGCTTTCACTCTAAAAAGCACAAAAGCATTCAAGCTGTGACTATTTCCTGCAGGGGTATGCACATACAGGGCTCAACTTCAGATGGAATTGCAGATTCTTGGCCACTCCGGAAAAGAGGTTCAATGCATAGACGTAAGAACTAGGTTAAATTTGCTGGTGTTTTACTTTGTTTCTTGTGACTCTATCACTCACCAATAACATGGTCCAGCCAGGAGCCATTTAGCCGGCCAGAGAAACATTTTAGAACACCTGTTTGGAACATTATGCATATACACGTACATTAAAAAGCAGTAAGCAGGCCTGTATTAACAAGAAAGCTGCTATGCATCTATTCAGTTACTTCTGCTATAAGGCAAGCAACTTGGAAAGTAAAGGGGATCATTTATGGACATGAAAGGAGTTGTCCTTAAACCCAAGTTACCCCCTATTCACCCATTCTCCATGGCTACCCTTCCCCATATTGTCTGGAAAGGGACTGGGAAAGCAAGCCTTACTACTGCTGCGTGGCTGACAGACAGACTACATCTACCCTTAGCTTTCCATGGGTTCATGTGGTGCCTCCAAGACCTGTTCTTGTGCTGTGCACCAAGTACGGGCTGTCAGAATTGAGATCCCCTGTGAAATAGCCTTGTCTCTCTAAGTGGCATTATGGGAAATTCTTTTTTCTGCCCATAGTGGCTCTTCTTACTGCCTGACTTCTCCCAACCTGTCAGGAGGGCAGCCCTGCCTGTAAGCTGCATTTCACATGAGATAAACTGTCACACAAACAGCAGGAAGGGATTTGCCCTTCTCAAGTCTCTAATTCAGCCTAATTCAAACCAGATGGTTCCCAGACATACACTTATGGTCACCTGCCACACAAACTATTATCCACCTCTGCCACCATGGCACTCCTGCTGTTGTCTGTCACTCCCCAGGCTGTCAAAGTCACCATGCTGGCAAGAAGCTGAGCTAGACTGTCCCTGTCTGCATGAGCCCCAAAGTGTCTTTTCACAGACATGTCTCATTTCATTACTCATAATCTCCTTGAAGAGGTTAGTTAACCTTAAACCTTTTTCTGTCCTATAAAATCCTGTCACCTTATCATGGAAGACACGATGCTATCCATCGAAGCCTAAGTTAATGGCTTAGGATACTGGAATGTAGGAAACAGGTGCAGACCGCAGGTGCAGGTTCTTGCACTTAACCACCAGGTGACGTCTAATAAATAGTGGGGGATGATGGGAGTCCCATTGTTTCAATTATTTAAAAGTGGATTGAACAGACCACTGGAGAATGTGCTATAGGATGCTACCCTGCACAAGCTGAGATGGACGATGAGACCTGGCAGACCTTTTAAATCTCTAATTGCCATGATTCTCTGTCTTGTTGCCAACAACGACAGATGCTATGGAAGACATAAAAGTCAACAGGATGCTTCTAATTGTTCAGTGCTATACACTGAAGGGAGGAAAGGATGAGATTTCTTTCTGATTCTGGATGGTCAACCTTAAGCATTCAAAAATAAAAAAACTTGCATTCCTCTTTCCTAAATCATGAAATATTAAAAATAATAAACTTGGGGTTCTTTTTGTTTGCCCTTCTGGTTTTTGACCCTTTGAGTTTCCCTGCCTAGCCATGAGGGCTAGAAACTTAAGTAATTTATTTTTTAAATGAAAGCTGACAGTCTGTCAACATGCTTTGCCCTCAGGAGTTGGGCTTTATGATAGGCACAAAATGTAAATTAAGATTCAAGATAAAAATCACATAGATCATAAAGATTTTGCAATGCTGGGATCATTTTTTTTGGCACACAGGGTACAGACTGACAACCCTTTTAATTTTTATGCTAGCAGGAATAACTGCAGGTGTTAATGTTATTTACATACATTAAATGTATAATCCTTTTACCAAAATATTCTCAGCTGGCAATTGGCCTTTGTATTTTAGCATATTGTATTCTCAGACTTATACTATTGCCATCATTCTGACATCTGAGAGCTTTTTAGAGTTAAATAAAAAAATGATGACTTATATTAGTAGTAATTATAATATCCTCTCTTTAGTCACAGTCAAGCATAAGTGTGGGCTTTTATATTATTTACTTTGTTTTCTAGAGCTGTTACTAGAATATGGGTTGCTTAGTGGGGAGTCAAGTTTAAAGAAATGAAATTTGCATTTATATCTGGAATAAGTTAGTTCACTGGCCTCATTAAACCTTGGAAATAAATTACACGGGATCACAGTGCCCCCCAAGAAAGTCCAGTTTGTTGCACTTATGAACGTCATCCTTCAGGTAGACATGCCCCTTGTAACTAGGAGCATAGCATATGAGACTGGTCAGAGATTTGGAGGGCAAGACACTTCTTTATATATCCTGACCTCAGAATATGAAGGCCTTGGAGGAAAATGGCACCAGTGAAAGTTTTACATAAATATTTAATGCCTGAGGGTGTTTATAAATGTGCTCCAGGAGTGTGTGGGGGGAGTGCTTTAATTAGAGTGACTCCTGGAGCATGCAGAGCATCTTATGTATCAGTGTCCCTGTGCTGAAAAGTGGTGTTGGGGGCACTTTAACTAAAGCTCGTTCAACGAGCTAAGATAAAATGCCCCACCACCATTTTTCAAATCCCATTTCTTTAAACTTGACATTCAATAAGTTTTAGTTAAAGTGCCCTCCCCCCACCCATTTTTCAGCATGGGGACACTAATACATGAGATGCTAGAGTCCACTGCAGCGCGATAATTACTGTGCCATAGCAGACTCGATTTATTGGGTCTGCTCTGATGTGTTGTAATTAGAGCGCATTGGAGCAGGTTTGCTGCACATGTATAGGTGCCCTGAGGTTCCACTCTGCTGAGATAAGCAGGTTTTTGCATTCCAAACCTGATGCTATCAGGGCAAGATAAAATGCATTATGGTGATCCAGTATGAAAACTGCAAGTGCTTGTATGATCAAGGCTAGGTCACCCCTGAACAGGATGGGACAGTCCACAGACAAAGTCATCCAGCAATAGCTGTCAGTGGTAGAACATGCTTTTTGTGCCTGACCTGATGGCCTTTTAAAGATACAGTATGACTGAAAAGCCCAGACCTGCTTCAATTAGTCAGTAGTGTAACTGAGTGGGCCAACCAGGGCAGCACTCTTGGGTACCACCTTGGGAAGCAGAGGGGTGCAAAAGCGCAATGGTGGCTGACCACACACCTGGTATGGCAGGATCTGGCACTGCCCCATGCATTGGCCACTGTTCCAGGCACAGAACTGCCTTGCTATGCCTCTGGCTCAAGTCATCTGACTGTCTTAGTAATTTGGGGACAGACCTCCTGAATTGGTGGCAGCATTACACCTCATGGTAGCTTTTTATGAATGGCCACCATTTTACTAAATGCATCTGTTGGCTATGTGGTCTCTTACACTAGCATCTCACTGTGGACCTTCAGACTGAACCTGCCATCCTTTGGCAAAAGAGGAGAATCACTGCCCATGTAACTGCTGTAGTAGTCTCTCCATTACAGGCACAAGGAGAAACTGTATCTGCAGTGCCCTGTGTCAGGGTCTTCACCTTCTGAAATGCCCAAATGCTGCTGCTCAGAAGCTGGACCAAACCCTATTATGGGGATCAATAGTTACAAGGTTAACAGGAAAGCAAATTGTAGTTCCTCAAGACTGATCAAATCCAGGCAGCTTTGCCCTAGGAGCCAACCTTAGAGCTCCTATGGAAGATAATTTGCTGAGTGATTGGGATGGACAAACCTATTTTGCTTTCTTGGATTCAGAGATCAAAGAAGGTAGTACAATACGTTGGTATTTAATACATAAATCCTTACTACCTCAGAAGCATCCACTTAAAGCAATATATCTGCCAATGGAATAGGTCTGTTTAAGAGATTACATTTCCCAGGCAGCAGAGCAAAAGGTAGAGTGAAAAGCAGAGAAGCTTTTTAAAGAAAAAAAGAGTACTTTATGGAGGGATAAACTCAGTAATCAAAAACTCAACTTCCAATGCACAAAATAGGAACAATTCCAAACAGAATGGATGCACTCGTGCAATTTGTTCATTGCTACTGAGTTTAATTTGACCCTCCTGTGCATAGTGTGAAGGAGAAGAAAGTTTTGGAAGAGAGAGTGAAGACCACTATAGATGTGAAGAGTGAGTACTAGGCTGCATCCTATCATAAGACTGAAGCTGAGCCCAGGACATCTATGGTGGCCTGCTTTGTCATGGAAAGCAAATAATAGTAGGAGAGTTTATAGGATCCAGTGCCCCTTGGTGGCATATTCCAGTTTTAGGAGACTGGACCTTATGATGGAAACTGCCATTCATTTTAGTGTACAGCAAAAGCCATGTTATCTGGCACTTCACCAACTGGAAAGCTCCACTAAACTGCATCTGTCAATCTTACAAGGGATATGGCAAAAGCAAAACCGGAAGTCCCACTTCTGGTTTCACCGCTATGAGCCAAGTCTCACTTGGTATGATTCTTCCTTGTGGAGGCCCGGGGCAAAGCAGCCTATGTTGGGCCCCCCTCACTTTCCCCCAGCACACTGATACAGACGCGTAATGCACCGGATGCAGCATATTTGATTAACCGGTATCCTCCATTTCCAGGGGATGCTGAATAAGACAGTTTTTGCTGTAGTACAACAGTATCAACTCCTTTGTATTCCCTTTGCATCATCATGCTTGTTGATGTCTAAATTTTGTACAGGTGAGTGCATTAGAAATACCAGGACCCCTAACTCTGCTATGGCAGGAAGATGAGAGAACATGGATGTGCTCAAATCAGTGGGAAATGCCTGGCACATACTCATGGACTGAAATCTGAAAGAACTGTTTGCCTTGCTTATATATCTGTCTCTCTCTCTCAGGCTGACCTGACCTCTGGCATAGGACCATGCAGTACAGTAGAGATGTTTTCAAATGTATTTATCAGTTTAGCTTCCCTGAGTGCTCACTTAGGTGGAGGGCAGAAAAATGTGATCTGCCCACACAGCAACACAAACATGATAGCAGCAGAGCGGGGAGCTGCTGCTGCCTCCATTCCTCTCTGGCCCAAGCACGCAGCTACTTCGTTATGCTTCTGTCAGTGAGAGTTAAGAGACTAAATATCACTGAGGTCTTTTGGCTGGTTTAGAGTCAGACATCCACCTACAGCGGGAAGGAAGCTTAGGTTATAGAATGCTAAAGATCTGGAGATTAATGCCCCACCTATAATGCAGCTGGATGTGACATGGGAGAAATCTGCAAGCTTTTTAATTATGAAAGCAGTGTTAAGGAGGAATAGCGGTGAGGTCAGAAACTCCCGATTGCTCCTGAGCATATCTAGTATGTCACCAATTCAAGCTATGTTGGACCAGCACCCATTGCAGCGGTGCAATAGGAGCAAAGGCCTTATCTAAACTAACTTCACTCAGTTGCCAGAACATCTGGCAGCAGAAAGCAGCTGCTACTACCGAGCTTCCAGAACATGTGAACACTCAGGCGGTTCTGACAGCTCCATGGGGCTCCACTCAGCACCTGTGCTACCAAGCATGAAGTGCATCCTAGGAAGGCACCAGCTGCTGAAGGGACCAGTTACCATCAGCAGGCACAGAAATATCTACACGTACCTTCTGTCAGGTACTCACTCAGCAAAGGTGTTTTAACTCAACAAATGGAGATGAGGATTCTGCCATGCTAAAAAGACTTCGGGTATCAATGCACTCAGAGATTTTCTGTCAGAACCCGTGTAATGTAGACTAGGCCCAAGAGTTTCTTTAACACACACTTGCTGTGAGCATATTAATGGGCACCGTGACTCTAGGGATGGGTTCTGGGACAAGTTGGGAATATGGCTAGGGGCAAATAGGTGTGATCTTTAGCTAGTGGAACAATTCCTATGAAACCACTACAGCACAGCACACTACACCTACTACAGCACAGCACAGCACAGCACAGCACAGCACAGCACAGAAGCTTAGCAGTACTGGATCAGCCTTTAGTTGTGCTGAGAGCCAAGGAGAAAAAAGTGACTTAGAAGCTCCTTTCTTCCACACCCCAGTCCCTTGTTAAGTATGGACTGGCCAGACATGAGGTTTGTCCCAGCTGCCTGTGGAGGGTTCAGGATTGAGAGTATGGTCGGGGATAGAAAAGTAAGAAAGGTTTATTGACTTAACAAAAACACAACTACGCATAGTAACAAGACAAACAATGACAGACAAGAATAATTCATGTTGGCAACTTATTGGCAGTCCTCTCTGATGCCTGATGTACAACTAGTTTCTCTTTCCACAAAGTTCAGCGAAATCAGCTGTCCCTGATCAGCGCTGGCTGAGAGGTACTGGGAAGGACCCTCGTATTCAGTCCTTGGGGTCTTTGAGATCCATGGGCCCACTGATCCAGGCTAACAGCTAACGAATCCTTTTCACCGGGTTGTATCTTCCTTCAGTATGATTACCAGATGTTTAGCCAATTTATAGCTTCTGAATGGTGCTGATAATGTACAGCCACTCAGATTCTTTTTACTTCAACTGTCCTTAGACTGACCAATAGCAGTACAAGCCTTGCATTCCTTTGATAAGGTTAATTTTAACTACACCACAGGGCCTTACTACTTCAAGGCTTCACTAAATTTACTAGGCCTTACTTTATACAAGGCCTTACCACACCTTAAACTTTAATTAGTCTCTTAGCAACAACATATAGCTTAATATCTAAACAAATACAGAAAAACACTTGGTCTAATCTTCATGGAGCCTTCAGCAAGCATCTTTATTACACAGACATAATTTCAGCTGTCACAGAGGTTCTGGCTTTATCCATTTGTGTTATATACAGCTCCAACACAGACTGAACTTGGGTTTGCCATACAACAGTTGTTTTCATTTTGTTTCGGCGTTGCATAGCCCTCTTCAAATTTTCTTATATTCCTGAATACTCTTATGATTCTCTTATGTGGATAATAAAAGAGTGGCATTTGCTATTACTACAGCCATATTGTAACCTCTCTGACAGCCTAAGACATACTGTACAGTTCTTCATTTTTTTCCTTTTTCTTCCTTTTCATCCATTTATATTTCCTCTTTCATTTTTGCTTTCTCATTCCTTCCTTTGGCATTTTGTCTGGAAGTTCACTGCATACTCTAGTTTGAGAAATGCTGTTTTATAATATAGACACTGGATGCATTAATTTGATGGAATAAACTCTGGCAAAGTTTGTTCCAGAGTTTATTTCTCCCAGGAGCCATGTTTACAAGTGTGCCCAGGACCGCAGCAGGTTGATCCTGGTCAGTACAACTGCAGCTGGCAGGCACCTCGGGGGTCAGCCTGCCAGCCTGGGACTTGGCTCAACATGCTACAGAGGAGCTGGCTGCAACACGAGGGTGTTTCAGTGGAAGGCTAGCCAGCAGGCATCCCCTGCACTGAAGCACCCTTGTGCCCCAGTAAGCCTTGTCAGCCTCTATACATGTGTTATAGCAGAGTAAATAATGCTGCCACAGGATAATACTACTTGTGCTGACATATACTGTCCTATGGCAGCATTCATTAATTTACTGCAGCCTAATAGGGCTGCACATATAGGTAGATGCTGAGACTTTATTGTGGAGCTAATTAGGAAACTCTTCAGTAAACGTCTCATGTAGACAGGCCCAGTATGTTATATCATTGTTGCAGGTTGCTGCTTTTCAGAGTTTAGATATTATTTCCTCCAAGTTAATTAACACAGTTATTCTTTTTGTTCTTTTGTATTATGTACTTCTTTTTTCTGTTTTGTGAAACTATGTGAATACATTTGAAAATGATTACAATAAAAGGAAGTTGGAATGAATAGAAAGTAGATATGGTCTTTCTTCCCCAATCTCTGAAAAAGAAGAGTCCTTTGAAATCTCTCCCTTGGAATTAAAAGAATAGATCTATCATCCATATATGAATGAAAGGATTGTCATTCGGCAAGTCATAGAGCCTCCATTTCCAGGGGAAGTAAATATAAATCTAATGTATTTTAGAAATATATCTCACAGATATAGGCTGTGTGTGTGTGACAGAAAGCTATATGGAGGAAAAAGCTTATACCTCCTTGCTATCATTTTTATGTAGGTTTGGTCCAGAGCTAATGATTTCAGTGGTGCTGATAGGTATAAGTCATTCTTTCTGAATGCAGGGAACACGTGCAATGGTAATGCAGAGTGAACTCATTGCCATCTATCTTTCACTTCATCCTAGGCATTCTGTGGCAGTGGTGCTCCACCTATGGTGCATGGGCCAAATCCAGCCCACACAGCTTTGTCATCTGGCCTATAAGGCTCCCCATGGGTCCAGAAATATGGCATTGGGGAAAAGGTGGTAGTAGACATTGCTGTGGCAGAGCCATGGCAATTAATACCATCACTTCTCTGCAGCCACCAAATTCCCAAACTTGTGGGGAGCCCCACAGGCCATATACATAGCCTTGTGTGCCAGATCACTCTGCAGCTGGCTCCAGAATGTGGGTCTGGGTCAGCATGCCAGATTGTATGTGCACATCTACCCCATGCTGGATCAGACCCATGGACTAACCTTACATGTGGTACCTAGCTTGCAAACCTGCCCCACACCACTCATCTAGCCCACAGGACCACGTAGTTTGTAAACCACTCTTCTATGGCATTTTTGCAGAGCAAATTAGAGCTTGACCCAAAACCCACAGAAGACAGAGACAAGACTCTTGGGCAGTGGTGTCCAACTTGCAGGCTGAATGAGTGGCAAGGGATCAGTCTATGGGTCTTATCCATCAGACTGCAGGCCCAAACTAGCTCATGGCGCCATGTCATCTGACCTGTGAGGCTCCCCATAGTTCTAGAAACTTAGCAACAGAATGAGCAACAGCAAAACTAATTGCTGCAGTCTCATGAACCTCTGTTCAAGGGGACTGTGGGTCAGATCTTTAATTCCCTGTGGTCTGTTTTGTCTTTCAGTGAAATAGGTATGATTTTGTTTACTGACTCTAATTGAAACAGCTTTATTCCTCCAGAATCTCGACATGGTTCAAAGAAGAATTCCGCTAGGAAAAATGTCAATTATGTCTCACGTGCCAACATGCTGTAGCAAGTTGTAGAACACAATTTTATTCACAGGTATTATATAATTTCACTTGAGTTATCACTAATGATAGGCAAATCTCATTGTTTTGGTTTTGATAACAAGGATTCTGGATAATGTGTATCCAAAGTTGTTTGACTACTTAACATACACAATGCAAGAACAGGCTCTCTCAAACTTTCTAGCCATCTCTGTCCTCAGTTAGCCTGGAAGAAGAGTTCATCTCTGTATTTCAACGCAACACGTACTAATGACAAAAATACATAGTTCCACAGGGATCATAAAATCTTCATTTTCAGGTCCACTGGGCAGTGTTTCAGCCCAGATCTTATTTGACCCCATCTTGTTCATATCTAACTTTATTCTTGTTCCACTGAATATGTATATTAATGAGCCAGATTCCATTCTACCTCTTAGGCACATAAATGGGCTTAGGTGCCTAAGTATTATTCTATTCCACTTTGCCTTATTTCCTCATTTTTACTATTTTTGGTGACTCGGTCTTAAGGGCAAGATAATGATGTGTTACACGAGTGGGTGCATTCACTGATTTTCAGGACTTAAAACAGTATGAAACTGAATCACACTTAGATGTCCTAGGACACTTATGGCACCTATACAAATCCCCCAGGGTGGAGGGCAGTCATTTTGATTAGAGTGGCCATTGGGAGCTGCTCTAATTAAAACTCCTGCAGCATCTCATGTATTCAGAGTATCCACCTTTCAAAACGGTAGTGGAGGTGCTTTAACTAAAGCTTATTTGTCGAGCTTTAGTTAAAGTGCCGCTGCTGCCATTTTGAAACATGGGGATGCTGAATGCATGAGATGCTGCAGCACACTGGAGCATACTGATTAGATTGCTCCAGCCGAGTCAATTATTTCAGTCTGCTCCAACGCGTTCTAATTAGAACGCATTGGAGCATGTGTAAAATTGCCTTTAGACACCTAATAGGTGAAATAGAATCTGGCCCCGAATGCTTTATGCTTTGCACAGCATATTTCTTTTGTTGTATGTGTGCTCAACATGTTTGTTACATGTACAAGGGATTAAAAAGAAAGAAAAAAGAAAAGAAAAACCTGTTACAACTATTTTTCCCCAACATTTGAAAAATGACAATAATTAATAAAAGTTCAGCATGTCAATGAAAACTGACTAGCTTTGTCCAGCATCACCACCACAGTGAAAATTTTCAGTTCAAGAAGTTTCAACCACTTCAGCTCTGTGGTTCCAGCTTATTTGAGCTATTTATATTTTACCTATCAAGAGTTGCATGCAGGTCTTTTATGCATCTTCTACCATTCTCTCTGTCTTTTTCTACCTCCTCCTGTTGCTATCTTGTGTTTTGTTATGGGAAAACTATTTTGGGTATGTGAGGTGTACTATTAGCTCTGAAGGCATTTGAGATTCATAGTCACTCAATCTCCTAGAGGGACAAGTTCCACAGATACCAAACAGCTGTTGAGAATATTCTATCATGCATACTCACTAGTATCACTCTTGTGCCTGTCACTTCATAGATATTTAATTAAGGAATGCTTCTGTTGTGGGAGACCATGTCTATGGGCAGAGTGAGAAGGACAGCCTTGTACATTGTTTACCCCAATCCATGGAGATCTATGAGAATGAAAACTCAAACTTTGATTCTCACTCTTTTTTCAATGAAGAGACAACATGTTGTTTGGAACATGGTGTCAACATACTTTTAATGACTTGTTTTCTTCTGCTTCCAAACCCAGTAGACATTTTTGGAGGGCTGACATTTTCATCTCTACATGCAAAGGATCTGATTCACTGCCTGGTGTAAACTGGCTCATGGAATAGATAACAATTTGCACCAGTGAAGGATCTGGTCTGGTGCCTCTACTGTTGGGGCACTGAATCTTCTCAGAAGCCTGGCTTCAAGAAAGATGACGATACAGTTAGAAAAACTGAGAGTGAAGCCAAATTAGAATGCTACCTAATTTGGATGTTTTTATAAAGACTTGCAGAGTTCTCTCTACAAACCATTAAGTCCTAATTGCCACACTAATGTTATTTTATATTGTAAGTGCAGCTCCAGACTCCTGATATTACAGCACCCAGCGGAATTAAAGCAGGCACTTATCTTCACCACATTCCCTGCTGTAACCTTTTCAATCCATGATTATTATTCTGCCAACGCACACTTACTCGTTATTACTTAAAGGTATCTTCCCTTTCACCAAGATGATATGCAGCTGTGTAAATTAGAGCCATAACTAACCTGGTTCAGTGCTGAAGCAAGCACCTTTCTCCTGACAAGTTATGAATTAACAGCTTTTCCCTCCCCCCAGTGGAAGGAGCCTCTCTCCTTCATATCTAAGAAGGGCACTGCTGAGGTAGATTTAAAAGGTTCTTTTTCCATGAAAGGGGTTTGATCTGTGATAATCTCATCTAATCTGGCAGCTAACAACAAACTGAGCATTAGGTGTGGATTACAGATCCACTCTTGGCCTTTTTGAGGGCGGGTTTCAGAAACTCATTTAAGATATACAAGCCTCTGAGATGACATCAGGGAAATGACTTTCCAGTTAGGATTCTAATTTGATTAATTCTTATTAGTTAATCCTAGCTCCGGTAATTACATTCCTCTTTCTGAAATTCCCCATGCAGTTTCAAAACGAATACAGTGTTAGCTAGCACTGCTTTGGCTGCTCTTGGCTGGGAAGATGATTTTCTTTCCCTGATTGTGAGCATGGCAAAGACCACTACAGTTGAAGCAGCCTTGTTTCTGTTCTAACTCTCCTATAAAGATGGTAGAACTATTTATTGCAAAAAGGTAATCCAATGTGTATAGTCACTTTTTGTTCATGAACTGGTGTGTGGCCAATCCTAATTTTTGTTATTTCAAATAGTTTGGATAAATGAATGTCATTTTATGGATTTTTCTTACACTTTTCATACTTATACTATCATTGCTGCTCTCCATTATTTATTGTTTGTAGATAGATGATTAATGAAAAAGGAATTGTTAATAGCAAATATTTAATGGTGAATGTTGTTAAGCCTGTAAGAGTACTGTATGCCAATGAAGGTAGTGGCAGGAAGAGCAATTATTCCCTAATGTTCAAATAAACAAAAACAATTTATGGTAATATTTACAAACAGAGGTGGTACATAAGCCATTAGAATCAAATACACATTAGGAATTTGGCAGAGTTTTCATACACTGGAGGTAAGATCCTGACTCCATTTCCAGCATCTTTGTACCAGATAAAAGTTGCCAGGGGAAAATCATAAGGGGAAAATCACCGCCACCAAGGAAGAATACTCTGCTTTAGTTGGGACTTGCATAGAGAGCGAACCAGGAAAGCCAAGGCTGTGATGGAACTCCAGCTAGCTACAAATATCAAGGACAATAAAAAGTCCTTTTTTAGATATGTTGGGAGCCAGAGGAAAAGCAAGGGCAACACTGGACCCCTGCTAAACCAGATGGGGCAACTGACAACTGACACCCAAGAAAAAGCAAACTTGCTAAATGGGTACTTTGCATCAGTTTTCCATCAGTCCCATGGGACAGCCCTGCTCACTATGGGTCAGGGAGGCCTGGACGAGGGAGATTCCTTGCCCTCCATTGAAGCTGACCTCATGAAGGAACACCTCGACAGGCTGGATACTTTCAAGTCAGCCGGCAAGCATCATAGCTGAGCCCCTGGCATGGATCTTTGAGAGTTCTTGGTGCTTTGGTGAACTGCCCGATGATTGGAAGAGGGCCAATGTCATGCCTATCTTCAAGAAAGGGAGGAAAGTGGATCCGGCAAACTACAGGCCCATCAGCCTGACCTCTATCCTGGGGAAAATCTTGGCCCCACCCGTAACAGACTAACTGATGGCAATATCCTGAGGGATACCCAGCATGGGTTTGTTGTGGGTAGGTCTTGCTTGACTAGTCTCATTTCCTTTTATGACCAGGACTTATCACCTGGACCAAGGGGAAGAGATTGACATCATATACCTCGACTTTAAAAAAGCCTTCGATCTGGTATCCCACAATCACCTTTTGGTTAAACTGGTTAACTGCGGCTTTGATATCAGCACTATCCGCTGGCTGGGGAACTGGCTCTGCAGTAGGACCCAGAGGGTGGTGGTTGATGGGAGCCAATCATCTTGGTGCGCCAAGACCAGTGGGGTCCCCCAAGGCTCTTCCCTAGGGCCTATACTGTTCATCATCTTCATCAAGGATGTAGACATTTGTGTCAGAAGTGGACTGGCCAAGTTCACAAAACTCTGAGGCAAAGCATTCACACCTGAGGACAGGAGGGTGATCCAGGCAGATCTGGGCAGACTCATGAAATGGGCGGACAAGAACCTGATGGTGTTCAACACCGAAAAATGCAAGGTTCTTCTCCTTGGAAGAAAAAAACTGCACCATACTTATAGGCTCGGTAGTGCTACACTGGTTAGCACTACAGATGAAAGGGACTTGGGGGTCACGGTTGACCACAAGATGAACATGAGCCTTCAGTGTGATGCTGTGGCTAGTAAAGTGAGCAAAACACTGGCTTGCATCCATAGATGCTTCTCAAGCAGATCTCAGGATGTCATTCTCCCCTTGTACTTGGCCTTGGTGAGGCCGCAGCTGGAGTACTGCGTCCAGTTTTGGGCTCTGCAATTCAAAAAGGATGTGGAGAAGCTTGAGAGGGTGCAGAGGAGAGCCACATGCAAGATCAGAGGTCAGGAAAACAAACCTTATGATAAGAGGCTGAGAGCAATGGGGCTATTCAGCCTGGAAAAGCGCAGGCTCAGGGGTGATCTGATGGCCACCTATAAGCTTATCAGGGATGTTCATCAGGATCTGGGGGAACAACTGTTCCCCAAGGGATGACAAGATTGAATAGTCACAAACTCCACTGTCACCAGTTCAGGCTGGATATAAGAAAGAACTTCTTCACTGTCCAAGCCCCCAAGGTTTGGAACAGACTGCCATCTGAGGCAATTCAAGCACCCACTTTGAACGCCTTCAAAACACATTTAGATGCTTATCTTGCTGGGATCTTATGATCTCTGCTGACTTCCTGCCCCTGCGGTGGGGGGCTGGACTCGATGATCCTCTGGGGTCCCTTCCAGCCCAAATGTCTATAAGGGTCTGTATGCTATGTCCCAGGTTCTCTCATGGGAAGTGGGGGTGGGCATACTCCACCCACCTGTTCTCATTCAGATGCACCAGACTTAGAAATGTGGCAGTAATGCCCATACTGCTACCTTCAGTCATACTAGAGATAGTTCTCCAGAGCAGTCATGAAGGGATGCACCCTCCCAAAGCAGTTTCACTGCCTCATTTCTGAGGTTGTTGGGGAAGCGGCTGGGTGGAGTGTGATTAGGAGCATCCCTCACCAAGTGGGACTAGAACATGGTGTAGATACACCCATGCAGGAAAAGTGGAAGAGAAGATAGCTATAAGGATAACTTGTGAAGACACCTTCACAAGCCTTAGTGTAGAAAACATGCTAGGAGGTCAGTCTGAGAGGGCATGTCAAGAATGGAATCAAAGCTTGCAGTGTTGCAGTGATTCAAGGCAGCATCATGACATATATATTTGCTAGTGTATAGATGGGGCCCCAGGGTTGGCAGGTCTGGTCTAGTCTCAAAAGTGGGTGAACAGTATTATAATCAATGCTAATGTATAGAGCATTTTGATCAGGAGGTATTGTATGCACACAGCTCCCAGTCACTTTACACCAGGGGAAGGCAAAATATGGTCCTGCAGGCCAAATCTGGCCCACCAGGCAATTCCATCCAGCCCATGGTGCTCCTCCATAAGCCCCCTATAAGCCCTGGTCCTTGCTGACCCTCTACAAGCTGGTGTGGCCCTGCAGGAAGTGTGGCTTTGGTTGTTAAGCAACCACCCCATACAGCCTGGCCTGACCTGCTGCAGCCCCAAACCAGGAGGCACTAGAGACAAGAAGCATCTGTCTGGTAGAGCTTCTGCCTGGCCACCCCATGGCTGTTCCCAGCCTCCCTTCCTGTGAGAATGGGAATTCAGGTAAGGGCCCCACTGGGCCATGCCAGGGTCTCCCACTGGGGAAAAGGGAACAGGAGCACAGAGAGCCATACAATATGGGGTTGGTTCAGACTGGCCCTGCACATTGCAGGAGCACAGGAGCTGTGCACTGTGGGGCTGGGTGGGACTGGCCCTGTAGCATGTACAGCCAGGGACTTGGGTGAGAGCTGCACACTATAGGGCCAGGCAGAGTAAGCCCCACTCACAACCACCACATGCATTTCCAGGGACTTGCATACTCTGGGGACTCTGAGGACCCCTCCACACACACACATACCACCTCCGATCATACCCTCAACACACACCCACACCCTCCCACAGCCGCCACACACACTCCCACCACCCACCATATCCACACACACACCCACACCCTCCCATACACCCCAACCACATACCCCACACCCCGCACACACTCACTGCCAGAACCCACCATACATAATATGCAAGAGTAAGGCTGTATTTTGAACTATTATGCAATTACCTCTAGGTACCCTATGCAAACACACATAAATCATGACAAAAATAGCTTTTTAATAAAAGTACAATAAGTAATAGTAGATGTTTGATTTTTTTTTTTTTAATGATTTTTTTTTCCCGGTTTCAAGATACCTGCCCCATCCCAAAAGGAGTACTTCTGGGGCAAGGGGAAGGCTTTCTTATGGCAAAGGTCAGGGGTTGGGGGGTGGGGCTTCTGATCCCAACATGGTGGCCAAGGGGCAGGGCACCTTTAAAGGGGTGGGAGTACCCTTTCAGCCCTTGACAGCTCAGCAAAACTAATTAAGTGGTCTTCCAGCTGAAATAATTGCCTACCCCTGCTTTACACAGATGAAAATTATGGCCCAAAGTGAAAAAGTTTGGAGTACCAAGTTCTCTTTTTTGCAGTATTTGACTAGTTCTGCTCCCTTTTTCTTTAAGAATTCAGTGCTACACTATTCCTTTTGTTTGAGCTGCACAAATCAATTGGAAAACTTGTTTCAAAAGCCTGGAATCACCTTTGTATAGGGCAAATTCCACATGAAGTGAAGCTACCATTACCAGCTCTATGTGCCTGCTTCTGGTGCCACCTCCAATGTAGAGGGGCTCTGAAAAACAGAATGGGTCTAGCTAGACATGCAATGTTATGGCATTCCTGGACCCACTGAATAGCTCTAATGGGGCCATTGCAGCTGGCATGAATTAGAGAAGTCTTAAGTTCACTCCAATTTCTGCTACAGATTGTTCCATTGATCCAAAACAGCTCCAGTGAGGAGAATTTGGTCTTAACACGTGGGACTTAACACAATAGTAGCCAGAAAGGGTAAAGCCTATTGTTTTATTTTTTCATGTCATGTTTTCTTTCCTTTTTTTTAACTGATAAAGAAATGGGTAGAAGAAGTTTGGAAAAGATGAGGCTTCAGAAGGATCTGAATGCCTCCTACTGATATCCAGGTCACCTACTCAGGAGGCTAACCTTGAAGCTGTGTGCCAGGTGTAATCCATATTAACGCCAGATGCAATTTACATGCGGTTGCTTTAACAGCAAATCTAACCCACCTGACATTGTTGATGTACCTTTTGGCAACATAAAAACTGGGTCACAAGGAGTATGATCTTCCTGGAAAAAATGAGGTCTACACTGAGTAATCTCATTGTACGAGAACACTAACCCCTGTTTAGTCTATTTACTTAGGCAGTTTCTAATACTCCACTGTAGCCCCTGTAAAGCTGTCCTCTGCTGGAGTTTTGTGTGCGACTAACTCACAAAGAACAACTAGCAAACAGCCTGTAGACTGAAATTTGTTCAATCCAGTTCTTTAGGGAACACTTCAGGATAACAAATACATTTCCAGAAGTGGGGATCAGTTTGTGAATGATAAAAGAGCTCAATTCAGCTGATCATTTACTTGCCCTGAATAATTCAGAGAGCTCTAATTGAAATCATCAGTCACTGAAGTCAACAATGAAGCTGCACATGGGTATCTGAGAAAGGAAAATGGAGAGATTATTAGCCAAATTCAGCCTAGCTGTCCTTTTATTTTGTACCATATTCATATAGTATATGTGGTACACTGAAGTCATTATACCAAAAATGAAAGTGGCCTTCTTGCTTCAATACACAGGGCAAATCAGTGGTAGAAATGGAGGGAAAGAACCCAGGAGTCCTGACAAGATGTATACAATCCTTCCCTAACCCAAAAGCATGAGCTTGTCCACTCTGAACTATAGCGCTGTATCTAGGGCATAACAGGCTCAAGTCCTCCCTGCCTGTAGAGGCCTATAATCCTCACGCACCAGTGGGTTACACAAACTTTGACTGACTTTCATTCAGACACGAGCTTGTTCTTATTTTTGCTGGAAATCAAAATGCATTGAGTTTGATCATCACACTCGTCCCACTGAAACCAGCCAAAACGTGATTTGGCCTCAAAGCAAAAATCAGATGACTTCAGATTAAAGCAGCCACATTTCCCACAGCGGCATGCTGAGTGCTAGTCTAGTCAAACTGCTAGCCAACAGTCAGTAGTTTACCTTAATCAATGGCATTTGCTTAGTCATTTCTTATCGATTTATGTGGTGATACAACAATACAAAAAATACTACATGGAGCCTGTGTTAAGCTGGAAGCTGGACTAGATAACATATTTTCTAATTGTAAAAACTATGCATCTATAAACTCTAGTTACACAGGGATATACTGACTCTGTATTTATCCTATGTTCTTTCAGACCTTAATATATACAACTTTTATTCCAACAATGCATCAGAGTCTCTTGCTAAGCTGGGAGCCTAGAAGTACAACAGATTTGCACTGGTATAACTGGCCTTTATACTGATATAAACATGGACTGCATAGATGACGTACAGCACTGCAGTGGTGTACTTTACTTAAAGCTGGTATAGCATTATCTGGGTAAAAATTGGGGATAAATCTTCAGTGGGAAAGTTCCACTGCTGTAGGTGATGTGTGTGCACAGTTTATCCCTGCGTAGGTATCTGTTTACGCTGCCCAGTCCGTTGCTCTGCTTTCTTCTCCCTGCCCTATTGTGCAGCTGTGCTCCCTGTTCCCTCCCCCTCCCACACACACAGACTGCCCATACCACTTGTTGCATGCATGCCAGAGGTTGGCTATCCCTGATAGACACAGATAGTTGTATGGCTGCCACTTACAGACCTCAGTGTAACTTAGATTGGTATATAAAAATAAAGTAAAGTAAATTGGTGCAAACAAGTTTTCAGAGTCTCAGGGTAAGCACACAGCCAGTGTGGGTTAGAGTAGCTGTGGGTGGGGCCAATGACGTAAAGACTGCTGCTCCTCTGGAAGCCAAGGGATTGGCAGCTGGGAACTAACAGCTCCTAACTATTAAGGACCCCATTTGGCTATAGGACTAAGGGCACTCACATGCACACATGCTCTTTGATGCTCAGCTGGTCTCGTTTCTCCTTTGCTCCTGTGACACCTGAGGTTTGGCTGGCTTCCTATTTCTGCTATTCCTGATACCCATGGCTTCTCTGGTTTCTGCTTCAGACTTCAGATACTGACTTACTTCTGGGTTCTGACTTTTGGATTGTCCATGTCCTGGTCTGAACATTTGGTCCAGTCTTTGGATTGTCTCCTGGCTTTAGACTGTGACCCTAACCAGTTGCTGAGGCAGGGTACAGGGGATACGGGGTATCATTGGCCCTCATTTCTAACACTGTACAAAGAAAGGTTTTGGAGGTTTTAAAGACTTGATTTCCCAATTTTATATAATTTCTACTATGATTTTTCATACATTTAATTTCTGTGTTGAGTGCCTCCATGTGACACACAGAAGGCACTGCTTGGACTTGAATCAGAACTATTCTCATGTGTCTGTGCACAGGATCTGCCATGTGCTATATTTTTCTAGCTGCTCACGCACCTCCTTCCCAGGGGGCAAGGCCTCATTTTTTTCAAAGCGAGGCTTGGCAGGCTCAGAGGCAGGAAGCTCAGCAGATGAGTCACTCAGAACTCATTTTAGTCCCAATTTTACTTCTAGCTTTTCTTTGATTGATTCAGTACAGATTCAGTTTCCCTACAAGATGACATATACCTAGAGGCAAGAATTAGGAGGACCCACTTTCCCATAAATATTAGGGGCAAAGCCTTTAGGGCAGAGAACTGTATACCAGCCTACTTCAGGGTTTCTTCCTCTGATACATCTGATAATGATCATTATCATAGACAGAGCAGTAGGCTAAATGAATCAGAGTTCATCTGGCTATATTTATAATCAACTGTTACCTGTTTGATCAACTTCAGCAAATACCACTTCATCATATCTGTGATCTTTTGCTTATGGGTTCAGGGCATCCCTCTGGACCAAGGTATGTGTGGGGCTCCAAAATTCAGGTGCAGAGAGACTTTGCATGTAGCGTTTCAGTGAGCTTCCACTTCTTTGTGTATGACTCAGTGTATTTATATGATTAAGGCTTCAGACTTCTTGTCTGTGACCTGTTTTATATATAGGGTTTATATACAAAGAAGAAATTACCTGTGAGCTGCAGAGCAGTGTGTGTTGCAGTTTTAGCCTCATTCTAATCCTAGATGGAAATGGGAGTGTATGTGTATTTCTGCATTGGTAATGAATGACTGTCACACAGTCTGCATCTCTGCTTAAGCCTTCTCAGCATCTACTTTTCATGTCAGGCCAGTGACAGACATGCAAAAAGGGCCAACATTCCTTAAACAATTGGGTCTATTCTTTCTTCATAGACATCCATCTCATAGCTTGACTCATTAAATGTTACAGCTAGTAATTAAGTGCATGGCATGAAAATATTCCCGTACTGCTCTTTCCAACAAAGAAAAGTGGGACTATTAATAAATTATGAAGTGTTGACTTTTAAAATGTACTAAGCCTAGTGGAAGAGAACCACCCATCTCTGTGAAAGGCACCATTAAAGAGACCCGCTCTATTTGCAATGGCATGGACAGCATTAGAGGCGGGCTGGTAGGACTGCTTATAACTGAAGTTACCTAATACGTTATGTAGAGAGATTGTAGAATTACATAGAGAAATTATGGAATCTCCATCCTCGGAGCTTTTAAAAGCAAGTTTGGAATGGTTTAGACAGGCACGATCCCATCTGAAGCAGGGGATTAGACAAGATGACCTCTTGAGGTCCCTTCAACCCTACTTTTCTATGATTCACATTATAGATCTTTTTTCAGTTGCATGTAACATTGCTAAACTTTAGCTGTTAGGGTTGGCACGTGCATGCTACTGGACTGCCTTAGGCTGAATTTTTATTTTAAATAATTCTGCCCAAATACTTCACTCATTTGCAAGAATGAGACTAGGGAAAATTAAGAGATTTAGCCCATGCTAAAAAATATCTCAAGAGATTTTTGAAAATGGTCTAGTTCTCCCATATTATAGAGCAGGATCTAGGCAGCTTCAAAGGGAGCACCTTTTTGGGCCAGGGGTGTATCCACAACAAATTGTAGATTACATATCTATGGTAGAGACTTTGGCCCAAATCCTGTTTCATTTTTTGCGCCTAAAAAGCAGGGATGGAGCCACATACCTGAAGTTTTTGGCACTTACACACAGTTTGCAAATAAGCTCTTGTGCATGCAAACCCACACATACCCACTGAGTATTCTCAGTATGACCACACTCTCAAGATAGGTATGAAGCAAATTTGAATTGGCTAGATGTGCATTTAAAGCCAGGTCAGTGCCAAAATTTTAGTTGCATGGGAAAAAAGGGGAGCAGCAGGTGTTAGATGACAGAGGAGGGCCAATCCACCTTTCAGACTAATAAGCTAGTGGTTAGGATTCTTGTTCCGAGTGGAAGGTACTAGGCATTCCTGCACAACTAGGCTTGAGCCAGCGTCTCCATGGACACATCTATATGAGACGCTTACTTTGGAGTTTCCTGATTAGCTGTGCAGTAAAACATTACTGTCTACACATGCGGAGCTATTAGGCTGGAGTAAATGAATTAACTCTGCAGTATGTTAGTACTGACAGAAACAAGTACTATCCTAAGAGATATTTACTCCACTACAATGCAGTACTGACTGGGCTCACTGGAGCATAAGGGTGCCTCAGTGCAGGGGCTGCCTGCTGGCTAAGCCTACAATGAAGCAACCTCATGCCCCAGCAAGCCCCTCCGCAACACACTGAGCTGGGTTGGAGCAGCACCGGGCTGACCCCCGAGATACCCTCCCAGCTGGGGCTGTGCTGTTCTGGTTCAAAGTGCTGTGGTCCTGGGAACACATGTAAACACTGTGCCCAGGAGCAATAAATTCTGGCATGACCTGTGCCAGAGCTTATGGTGTCACATTAATATTCATGTGTAGCTGAACCCCACGATTTGTATAGCAAGCAGGAAAACAGTGTGGCTGGTGGTGTGAGTCACAAGCTTTCATAGAAGAAAGGGGACCTCAGGTTCTAGCCTGGGCCCTAGTGAAACTTTCCTAGTGATGTTTAGCCAATGAATAGTAAATTCAAGGTACAGTGTGCCAGCTTCAAGGGAAGGGCTCTGGGCAGTGTCTAACCTGTGGCCTGATGAGTAGGACACTTCACTCATAAACCAGAGACAAAATGGTTCAAATCCCCTCTCTATGGAGGTGATCAGAGCCTAGATTGCCTGCTCCCTGAGCATATGCCGCCATATGATTGGGCTAAGAGGTAGGACAGTCTTTCTCCATTTTACTTCAGGTAGGTACATGTGCAGGGAAATTCTATTCCCTAGAGGGAGGCAAACTGTGTGTAATACCAAAACCTGTAGTTACACAGCTGTCTCCGTGCTATTTAGGCACATAAAGGGAAATAGGATTTGCTCTACACCCACTTTTTTTAGCAGCTGAAAGCTCTGAAGATTCTGTTCTTACTGAGCACGCTTGATCTCCTCCCAGCTCCTGCACGTGTTCACATTGCACATGTACCTCCCCACGGAGCAATTGAATGAGCTGCAGCACGGAGATACAGGGAGTGGGCAGTGGGGAGGGGGCTGGGGAGGAAGGTGTTCAGAGGGAGTTTCCTTGTAACAGCTGCTCCCATCTACTCCAGAGCAGGATGTGGGCACTGAATCAGAGAGCCTGTAGCCTCTTTCTTCTTTTCTGTCACTAGTCAACAAGCTAATATAGGAGATGAAGCCATCTGATTTAAAGACAGAGAGGGAAAAACCTGGAGTGAGGACTGGGATATAAATTGCTTGGGACAAGAAGCCTAGTGAAAGTGCCATTTTATAGGAGGGAGAAGAAAGACTAACTTGGAACCAGAGCAGGCCTGCTGTTGGGTAATACTGGTTTTGTTTTCATCATGTGCTTTGTGGCTGTTTTGTGTGAAAGGCATTCGAGTGGGCAGTTTTTTTGGACTCTCGTGGATGGTGGGTACCTGTGAAAATCATGAAAAGTCTGTCCTTACTGAGCACACTTGATCTCCTCACAGCTCCCGCATGTGACCAGATTGCACATGTACCTCCTGCCTACAGGTGACAGGACTCAGTGGCCTTGGGAGCCCCTTCCAGTCAAATGTTCCTAAGACTGGGACTAGGAGATGGGGGCAAACCAGGCATTGACTCCAAGGAGACTCTATGTCCAGAGTGGGAGTTGGTGAGGGAACTGGGGAGGATGGACTGGGAGCCACTTGTCTGGGGGAGAGCTAAGATCAGACAAGTTGCTGGGAGGAAAGCGGGGACTGAGGCTGGCTAGAGAAGGATACTGGGGCTAGGAATCAGTGGGGTGGGGTGAGGAGAGAGAGAAACAAACCTCACAGGGATCTGAAGCAGAGAACATAAAACACAGATACAGGGAACTAGGTGCCTGAAAACGGACATGGGGACTGTTTACCAGTGCATGGGGAAAGCAGAGAAACAGACCTAACCAGGTGCCAAAGGGATGTGGTCTGGCTGGGCAAGGGGACTGGACCAGCCAGGTATGTGGAGGTGGAGAGAACAGGATTTGGGGGGTGATCAGGATTCAGACAGTAAGCTGGCACAAAAAATGAAGACTGGCTGGGCAAAAAGACTGAAACTGAGGTTAAATGGGGACTGAGCAGGCAATGAGAATGAAGCTGGGTAGAGAGCTGAGATAGAAATTCAACTGTGAAGGTTGGAGAGGAGAGGCCAGAAGGTATCAAGCTCCAGGGAAGACAGGCAGAAGACACAGTGCCTACTAGATAAGAAAATATTTCTCTCCAAGACTTGGAAAGGAATCCGGGATATTTGTCAGCAAAGAGGTGTGATGGTGACTGCAAAATGTGTATTTCATCCCCTCCAAGTGCTGGCTTACAGAAAGGATGGCAATCTACCACTACCCTCTGTTACTCAACCTGCTTAGTAGCAGAGATCTGTGTTGCAGATCTAAAGATTGCAATTTTTGCTAATGAATCGTGAAGGTGACAACATGATGCCACGTGATGAACTTTCTGTGTTTTTAGTCTTCTGTTTCAAAAACATAAAACATTTCACACGGCAACTACTAGTGTTAAAAGAACAATATTCAGGCTGCAAAGCTAATCACTCCAAGATTGGACAACGTTAATTCATCCCTGCCATGCATGGACTAGTCCTTAATTAAAAGATTATTTACTATGTTTCCCCACAAGCCCCCTGCCTCATTCAGTATAGAAGGCCAAAGGACAGCTAACAGCAGAAAGGTAATTCGAAATTCAAGATTGTTTTCTATTAATTTATTTCCTCCTTTTTTGGCCCCTGCCCCCCATCCTGCCCCCACCTGTCTTGCTTTCTTCCCTGTGCCCAACAACTCTTCGGAGAAGACATTGGTTAGGTAACAGGCAAAATGAAACTTAAGCTTTTCTGCAGACCTTCATTCATTTTACAGTTGCCTTATCCTCCAGACTCACCCCAACCCATTTTTCTGTTATATCCCCATGTTGTTTCTTCTCTGACACCAAGATTTGGGCCTTACAGTGCAGAACCTGGCTTGATTGTTACCACTGTGTACAGGGCCTACCACAACGAGACCCTGATTCATGATTGTTGCTATACAAATAGCTATTATGACTTTTTTCTCTCTCCTTTCCTTTTTTGTACAGGAACGTCCATGGATTTGAAGGTCACAAAGGGCCATTGGGTAACCTAATATGACCCCCAACTACATAAGACATAGAGATTTTCACCTAGTTACCTCTATACATAAAGCTTTTCTCTCTCCTACCAATACTGTTTGTGTAAGGGACGAACTTCTTTCCAACTTACTCAATTTCAAAAACTTTATGAGCACAACAATGTGCAGTAATATTGTCAAATAACACTGATAATGGTAATGGAGTGCCTATGGGTCTCTTCCTTTTCTGTGGACTATAAATAATTTCCATCAACTTCTTTGGGATTTACTTGTATCCTATGGTAGAAAAATAGGACTATTGGCCATAATCCCTGACAGAAGACATGAACAACTCCCATTGCAATGGGAATTAATTGTATCTTAAAGAGAGAAGGAACGGGCTCTGGAACTTTGGGGAAATTCACATCCAAACATTGGACCTGGTCCTTATTTTTATAATGAAGTGAATTAAAACCACCACATCCAAATTCCCTTGAACTTCTGGAGATTTGTACCCTACCACTTAGGAACAGCTCTTGTTTTAGACTGGGTGGCTATTGGTAGGATGTTAATGATTCACAGTCGGGTTGCTATACATAAAGGGCATGCTTCTGTCATCTCCCACGCTCTCTCATTCTTTCCTAACTTGTTTTCAGCAACACCAAAAAGAATATACAGCTCACCATAAATTATTAATTAGGTAAGAGAGCACCATGTGTGATCATGTGTGAGTGTACACATACATGTGTGTATCAGAGGTATTTGCTGTTGGCAGTGCTGTACCAGGATTGAGCGTCTGGCACCATTTGATTTAATAGATTTGACAGATTATGTTGGGGAACCTTCGGGGATTACGGCATAATTAATCAAGGCTAGAAAAGTACATTGCAAAAAAAAAAAAATAGAATACTAGCAAACTAGTTTAAGCAACTACTCTAGCTGGTTTTCATTTGGCCTAAGAACTGAAAATAACCTCACTTAAAAGGGCTTAAGGGGGAAAAAATCTCATCATCATGTTTAGGGCAATTCAAAAGTCAAACATGTTGAATCTTAATAGTATTTGTTAACTTTATGGCCAGCGTGTTTTAAATATACCATCACCTCAGTAGAAAATTATAAACAACATACAAAGAAGGAACTTAATTTGGAGTAATTACCAGAAAAATATGTTGCAGCAGGTAGATAAGGGTATACATTGTATGGTCAGTTTTATAATACCCCTGGGGTTAAGGATTATAAAGCTCTGGGAGATGACGTTCAGCGGCTGGCATTCATTCTATTCAGATATTAAGATGTGTTCTTTGCTATCAGATGGAATTATTCACTGGCCTCCAGGTTTGGAATAATTTCTATTGGAGTGATTTACATCACTTGCCCAGACACCTTGAGAGGCTCTGTTTAGTCATTCGGCTTAGGAGCCATTTTTGTCAGGATAAAGAATGAAAATGCATGGAGGAGGATCTTTCTGAATATTCATTTCCTCTCTTTGGTGGAAAACAGTTTCCTGTATTGAGATGTAATGATCTTTGTATAGGTATGTTAGTGCCTTTTGGTTTCTTATCATGCAGAGCTGAGATGCCTTCCATCATTTTGCTCTCATATGAGCCGGTACTGCTCTATGATAGCATTATGCAAAGTGTGGTCAAGGCACTAGATGTCATTGGGAGAGTTCTAAAATCCTCTTTCACTGTAACTGCAGCACAAGGAGAATTCAGTATCCCTTCAATTTTCTACTGATGAGCAATGCAGATAAGGAGTATGTTCTAGCCACTAGTCATTCATTCATTAAGGAAGATAAAATCAAAAGTAAATAATACGATTGTGCTTTAGGTTTTGGTTATTTTTCTTTTTAAGAACAGACACATATACACAAGGGTGTTTCAGAAACTAAAAGCAATTTTGAAATAAAAGCATTTTGTGTGTAATGATCATTTACTGAATCACAATCACTTCTCAGAAGAGTCATAAATCATGGCTGCATTCCACCATCAGTGCTCCCCACTGCTTTGTAGTTTCCCACTTTATCAAACAGATATAGAATGGGCAGCCATTTTGCTGTTAGGTTCTGAAACACCCGCTTATACATACACACATATATGTGTGTGTGTGTGTGTGTGTATGTGTGTGCGTGCGTGTGTGCATGCATGCATGCATGTATATACATACATGCAATGCCTTGTTGGACCTAGTGCTGGCCATGGGTGATGACCTGGTGAGGAGGCTGTGGGTGCTCGACCACCTGGGTGACAGTGATCATCGCCTGCTGGAATTCACCATCCAGCGCAAGGTGGCAAAGGCCTGCAGCAAGGCAG
>NW_017728943.1:77267153-77337029 GCF_001723895.1 Crocodylus porosus | reverse complement strand
ATATGCGTGTATATGTGTGGGGTGTGTGAGTGTGTATATAGATATAGATATAGATATAGATATAGATATAGGAGGGTGTTTCAGAAACTAACAGCAAAATGGCTGCCCATGCTATATCTGTTTGATAAAGTAGGAAACTACAAAGCAGTGGGGAGCACTGATGGGGGAATGCAGCCATGATTTATGACTCCTCTGAGAAGTGATTGTGATTCAGTAAATGATCATTACACACAAAATGCTTTTATTTCAAAATTGCTATTAGTTTCTGAAACACCCTTGTGTATGTGTCTGTGACTAAACAGAGCCTCTCAAGGTGTCTGGGCAAGTGATGTAAATCACTCTAGGAGAAATGATTTCAAACCTGGAGGCCAATATATATACACACATATATATATATGTGTATACACACACACACAAAGGTGTTTAGCATATCATATATAACTTCAGGTTTCTGGCAAATGTCCGTTGGATTGCTCAGTGTCACACATTTTGACATCAATGTTTCATAGTCTTATGTTATGGAGGACAACATCGTTTTTCAGCATTTCAAAACATAGGCAGTAATTCACATAGGAATCATGTCCTGTTTTTTTTCCAAATAAAGGGCATATCAATTTTTTTTAGAAACAGCTGCTATACAAGATGTAAAAAAAAATTAACTTACAAGTCTTATACACACACGTTCAGCTGGCATTTGGCATTTTCAAAGGCATCTCTGAATTCTGCAGCATCTTTAATTGTCTACGGTGCCTTTTATTGAAAGCTGTTATCAATCGGTGATGTGTTTCTATCTAAATCACTTGATAATTGTATCTAAAAAGATTTGCTGAGGGTTTTTGCAAAAGTACCAAAACTGAATTTTTACTTGAGAACTGTTAAAATTTTAGGGCTGTGGGAACGAGAGGCTGAATTTAACTCCTACTAATTGGTAGAAATAATTCTATTGGCTAAAATGGGAGCTGGATCATCCCCTCAATGAACCATGACGTTATCCTACTCAGATAAATCTATGTGTATCTATTTCTTCCTCAGTCACTAAATATATGAAAAAATCAGAAAGTTCAAAATGAGGTACTCAACTGAAAACTGTGAGAACTGTAAGCATGGTGGAGCACAGTTCGTCCAATATGTTGTATTGTTTGTCTGACAAGTGTCATAGGTACATACAGAAGTGGTCAGGAACCTGGTTGTGCATTTCATCCAAAAGAAATATCCTAGAGAAGGAGGACCACCTACTGAATCATCAGCACAAGTTCCTGCAACACCTAAGGGTTTAAGTACAATGCTCATTAAGGTAGACTTTAAGGTTGCCCTTAAGCCTGTACTTTTTGATCAGCTACACAGTGAACCCCAATCTCAAATACCTAGCTGCAGTCTAGCTGGATCATAGATGCTCTGCTAAGCTCTTGGGTACAGGCTGTACTTATCTTGTCATTCACCATGCCTTCCAGTGTGTTTGGACTGGTGGCTGCAAGTACAGAAGGTCCATTAATGGAAATCAGCTTCCAGTTCCTCATTTCATGCCCTAGGAGAGGCTGAGTCAAAGAACAAAAAACACACAATCACAGAAATGTAGGACTGGAGTGGACCTCAGGTCATCTACTCCAACCCCCTGGTCAGATCTAGATCTTCCCTGTCAAAGTCATCCTATAGAAGTGTTTGTATAAGCCAGTGGTACTCAATCTCCAACTCATGGGCTTGATCCAGCACACAGAGCCATGTCAACTCTCTCATGGGTCTTCCCACAGGTTCAGAAATGTGCTGGTAGGGTAGCAGTGGCAGTACTTATTACTACTCCTCTGCTTCCAAATTTTTGGACATATAGGGAGCTCTGCAAGCTGGATGATGGCCCAGTGTTCTAGATCACACCAGTGTGCAGTGGGTCCAGTGTGTTAGGTCACTCCATGACTGAATTCTTTACTTGGGATTGATCTATTCATGGGGTCAGGCTGACACACAGGAAGATATGACACACATGATTAACACATGCATAGGGTCAGGCAGGGGCATGGCAAGTTGCATGCATAGACTGACCATGTACACAGGATGTTGCACACAGGATGCACACAGACTGACTCCATGCCACTCATTTAGCCCATAAGGCTGGAAGATTGAGAACCACTAGTCTAACGTATTCTTAAAATTGCATGAGCAACCCTCATCCAGAATTACCAGGCGCAGTCATAGAATCATAGAAAAGTAGGGTTGGAAGCACCTCAGGAGTTCATCTAATCCAACCCTTTCCTCAAAGCAAGGCCATCCCCAAGTATCTCATCTCAGCCAAGGTTTTGCCTAGCCAAATCTTAAAAACCTCCAAGGATGGAAATTCCACGACCTCTCTATATAACCCATTCCAGTGTTTTACTCCCCTCCTAGAGAACGATTTTTTCTAACATCTAACCTACACTTCCCTTGCTGCAACTTGAGACCATTGTTCCTTGTTCTGTCACCTGCCACCACTGAGAACAGCCTAGCTCCATTCTCCTTGGAACCACCCTTCAGGTAGTTGAAGGCTGCTATTAAATTCCCACTCACTCTTCTTTTCCACAGACTAAAAGAGCCCAGTTTCCTCAGCCTCTCCTCATAAGTCATGTTTCCCAACCCTCTAACCATTTTAATTGCCCTCCGCTGAACTTCCTCCAATTTTTCAGCATCCCTACTGTAGTGGGGGGCTCAAAACTGGACATAGTACTCCAGATGTGGCCTCACCAAAGCCGAATAGAGGAGAAAATCACTTCCCTTGGTCTGCTGGTAACACTCCTACTAAAGCAGCCCAGGATGCTGTTAGCCTTCTTGGCAACAAGGACACACTGTTGACTCATACTCAACTCATTGTCCACTTTAACCCCCAGGCCATTTCTTCAAAACTGCTGCTTAGCCAGTCAGTCCCCAGCCCGTATCAGAGCAACAAATATGATTTAATCAGAATGAGTTAAGAACAATCTGCAGGGCTGTGAAATACAACAAATTTAAGTATAGACCCAAATCTGTACAGTGCCAGAAAACAACCACACACCCTAACTTGCCAAAGGCAAAGCAATGGGATGAGGGCACTAATAATGTCCTGCCACTGCAAGGACATGAATCAGTTAATTAAAATACACTAGGGACAGCCAAGGAAGGGGACTATGCCACAGTCCATGCCAATCTGACCATAAGGCAAAATTCCTTCCTGATCCTAATGTGCCAATTGGTCACACCCTGAAAAGAGGGACAAGACGCTAGCCAGGAAACTCTGGGTTTTTTTTATAAGTCCCAGCAGGATTATCAGTACACCTCAGGCTGCTTATTGATATTAAAGAAAAACAAAACAACTGTGCTTTACTGGAAGAAGCAGCATGTTAATTCAACCCTGCTCTACAGCGTGCTTCAGTGGGGCTTTTAGTTGTTTTTTCTAAAGCTGATTTAATCAACTATTAGATAAAAATGCCCAAAAAAGCCCCACTAAAATGTCCAATCTATCTAGACATCATGTGAGCTGCGTCCAGCTAAGGCATTGCCTCTTCTGGGCATGTGCTGGACTCAGTGCAGGAGTGCACCAAGTTTAAAGTAAAGTGCCATTTTCTTTTGCTGTTTTGGTTTTATTTTAATTGTGAGCCTTGGCTCCAGTCAACATCCAGTGCCTCTCAGGAAGATGAACCCCTCTCTCTCCCCATACCTGTAGCAACAGTAAGGGAAAACATTCCTTCCCTACAGCGGGTAGCAACCAGCAAAAGCCTAGAAGCATTGGAAAAGCAACCACCCTCCTTTATGTAATGCCTGTTACGTACATGCCTTTGGTATAGGCCTCCAGGTAAGATACAGACTGGCTCAGCAGTGTGGGGTAGTTTAGGGTGACAGACTTTCAGGACTGATCCTAAATATCAGTGTAGCTATACCTTAGGAATTCCTCAGTGATCTCTGCACCAACTACTGTCCCATCCTGCCTTCTTGAGATCTGACAAGATGATAAGGGTGAAGGTTTACTTTACCTATTAAGTGGTATTTGCAAATTTGTTGTCACAGACTGAATCAAATCCTTTAGTGCCAAATGAATAAAAATCATAATTAACAATAATAAACATTCTAGCTGTTAGATTTGGGATTTTATTACCTGGGTCCTCTGGCAGGAATCCATTTTTTTAAGAGTGCATCTGTTGAGTTACATTCTCTAATCATGAGTGCAAAAATAGAATAGAGTTTTTCCTTTTCAGTAAAGACCAGTGTGTTGGGTTCTAAGCTTGAATTTTTATGATAGTATCTACTTCTAATATTGAAAATGAAATCAACAGCTGAAATAGAAGCAACACAGCTGCCTTGTGTAAAGGGAAACAGCCATGTAATAAAAATAGTCTTACCACTACATTCAATAATAAAGAAAAGTAAATCACTAGGCAAAATTTGTCAAGAGTCTTAAATACAATTTTAAAGTAAAGTATAATTAACAATTGATATGAAGCTGCCATCTGGATAGTTGGCTGATGTAGATTAAGATTTGAGCAATGAAGCTTCCATCTGAAGGCATGAAAAAAGCAGGCTGTCAAAGCTGCTGAAAACTAAGTTTTGATGAGATCAGCATTGGTAATGTAGGGCACAACCTAAAGCCTGTTAAAATCAATGGAATGATTTCCCCTGATTTCAGTGGGCCTTGGATCAGTACTCTACACCACTGTAAAATAAACCTTTCAAAAATAAAAAGAATAATTTTTAATTCTATTTTAAAACATTTTTCTCGTGTATTTTACAGGGAGCTGAGCTGAATCCTACCTTATAGGGAAAATTCTGGCTGCAGTGAAGTCAGTGGGAGTTTTGAGAGAGTAAGAGATTGAATGTGGAATATCAAGGTTAGTAGTTCTTAACAATAACTGTTCCTTGTGTCAATTTTAAAGAAGACCACAGAACATTTAAATAAATGAAAAGAAGGTGTTCTTTTTCCCAAGGATGTTTTTTTACTGTACATTTTGTAGCAAAAAAGAAATTAAAGGAAAAAAATATTCTGATCACAGGGATGTCATTTTCTAAAACTCCAGGTAGGAAACATGACGAATACAAGATCAAGTACACAGCCATGTCACAATATATCTCTGAGCCTTTAAAAAAAATATACATAGAGTTTTTGTGTGTTTTTCCTTTGCATCATACAACCTTTCTCCATACATCTTTTACAAAATAATTGGTTGCCATTTTCCAGCAGCCAGATCATTGGGAACAAATAAATAAGTAAACAAATTAAATCAACACAATTGCTGTAGCTGCCAAAATGCTGGAAATCACAGTCAAGTCACTGTGGAGAGTGTAATCAAGTGGACAAACCATGCGTATCCACAGCATTCCCAGAACCGTGGCAACGTTCTCCAAAAAGGAACTTGAAAATCAGTTTTAAAGCCACAAAGAACTGCTGTTCTTAACAGGTACCTTAGCAAGAGAGAGAAACAGATTTGAGCATGTTTACGGCATAGAGGAAGGTCAGGATGCAGGTGACACTTGGGAGCCCACCCATTCAAAAAACATCCAAATATAGCTGATTTTCCGTGGCTACTTCAAAACATAACCATTATACTATTAATCCCCCAAAATGGTCAGAAACCTGCACTTCTTGTGATATTACTGATATCATCATACCCTGTTGTGGCAATAGAGAGCTTTTTGTCACAATATAGTGAAAGTCTACATTTTCTTTGTCAGTTGAACAGAGAGAGATAAAATAACTTTTGCCAGAAGCAATTTGTATTAATAATGTGGAGAGTTCACCAGAGCAGCTTATGTTTTTCCTCTCTCTTTCCTTTGATATGAAATCTTGACTTTTTTTTCCCCAGTCTCTGACAGCAAAACCTCACAGATACCAACAACCACTGAAATCTGCCTTGTGCACTGACAAGCAGAAACTGTGAGGGAGATGGAAGAAAAATGATTATTTAAAAAAAAAAGATATTAACTCCTAGATTTTATTTTCCTGGGACATATGGGAAGGTTTTGGAGGTGGGCTATACATTACATCAAAAGTTTGATCTTCGTATGCATCCCTGGTTATAACAAAGGGACTTGAGAGAATAAAAACTAAAAGAAAAAAAGAACGGAAACACCATTTCTCCTGAAAAAATAACACAAAAAAACAAGAAAAATTCCCAACCCAAGAACAAGAAAGAAAATTCTTCATATGTATCTTTTAACACCAAGAGATTAAGCCAAAAAGTGAATCTGTTTTTTGTCCTATGGATGACCTGACTGGAGTTTTGTGGCAAGAAACACTTGCAGTGACAGAAGGTAACAATCTTGCATTAGACTTCTATTCATGGGAGTATCCTTCTCAAGTTCCCAAAAAGGAAAGGGGGAAAAAAACCCAACAACTCTGAATCACATATATGCTGCTATGCCCACTTTAAACTTCATTTACGATAATCTTGTTTGATGGTTCACTGAGAGGCCAGGAAACTTTTGGAAAGCAATGCTAAATACAACTAGTAAATTCCTTGAAGTATTCACATGTTTTTGTTTTTTTTTTTCAGAGCCAGACATTAGTGACACCATACATGCTTATTAGCTTTCATTATCTTTTTCCTCTATCATCCCATTTTATTTGCCTATTTTCTTTTTTTTTCCCTTTCTTCTTTTATTTTATTTATTTTATTGTATTTTTGGCCAGTAAGGTTGAGAATGTTTTTTTCCTCCCCATTTCATATTTATGGCCTTTCAACAAAACCAAACTTTATTACACTTGCAGTAAGAAGAGAGGGGGAGAAGCTCTTATCTACACCGTGCTTTCCATTACCCATTCTGAGCTCCCGTAAGTCCCTTTTGCCCCTGGTAGGTCATTGTCATCATACTGCAAAAGCATGCCGTTGACTGAGAGGCTTCGCTTTGTCCAAATGTTTGTGATCCTTCTTGGGTAGGTGCAACACTGGGATGTGGCAAAGTCCCCCATGTCAAAAGAATGGCTACGTTTAGTTTTACCCTCCAGAGGTAACATGAGGAGGCTACGGAATTTGGACTCGTGCTGGCCCAGAAGTGGCTCTCTGTCCGAATGGTGGGCCACTGTGGAAGTTCTGGAGTCTATCGTATCCTCCTTTTTCTGACACTTCAGTTCCAGGGAGGCAAAAGCTCCCATTAGCCGGTCAATGTTGTGTTTTGACCTAGAAGGGGGCCTCCACTTACTGGACAATGTGCCCTGTTCACTTTGAAGGCTATAGTCATCACAGTCGCGGCTATTCACAGAACTAGAGGAAGAAGAAATACTGCTTCGTGCAGACTCACAGTTAAATTCCATGAGTTCATTTCTCACAACCACTTTTGGGTTGACTTGGGGCAGGACCCCATTTTGAACAGGTTGTGCTCCATTTGTTTGTGAGTAGACATTGCTGACATTGGCCATCTTCCCCTGGGAATTGTTGCAAACCTTGTACCGGACCATAAGTATGACAATAAACACTAGCAAAGTTGCCACAATTATGCCTCCAATGACCAAGATCATTGTCCCCCCCAGAAAATGGCTGTGCATGGATTGGCACTGAGGATAGTCCTCTTTGGTGAAGAACTGGGCACATCCCACAATGTTGGTAGCAGTGAGGGTCGTGGCAGTGTCATCCCACATGGCTAAGACACAGAGGTCATAGTTTGTTCCCGAAACAAGATTGTTCACCACAAAGGCTTTGTTTGTAGCAGGGATCATCCTTAAAAAGAAAAAAGAGAGAGAAGGAGGAAGTTAGATTAAAATGTAATGGGAAACAGGTATAAGAACAGTTTGTTGATTACTGGTAGACGTGTTTCTAAGCTATGCGATTCAGGCCTGGAGATGAACTTCACTGAACTTCAGGGATCTTCAGAATTAAGGTTTTTCTTCCAGTTCATCTCTCTGGCACTTACAGGAGGAAACACAAACAAATAGGAAAAACCAGTACGGCCACTTTCTCCCAGTGTGTTTGAATCATGAGTGTGGCATAAACAAAGCTGGGTGAACATCTTGGGTAGAAGAGCTTGGGCTTCTATGAGTCAGTGCTAACTGAGTCTGCAAAACTGCTCTCCTTCCTTCTGAGTTCAGGTCTGGCAGTCTTGATTTTGCTACATGGGTGCTTGGCCTTTTGCCTTACCATGTGAGGATGTAGTTTAAATTGTGATTTCAGCACAAGAGAAGAACTTGCATTTGGATTGCTACTCCCTGAGCACTGGTGGCAAGCAGTCAGCTATTTATACCTCCCCCCACATTATGCAGGATGGTTCCTTTAAGTGCAAAGATCTGTTCTACCAGAAATTTCTCTGTGTGACCATGTTTCTCAGTCACACTGGAAAATAAGGATCTGCACTGGCAACAAGAGCTGTGAGAAGAGGTGGGGAGATGAGGAGGTGGATGAGAAAAGCTATTTTTGAAAGCCACTCAAAACCAAATACTATTGCAGCAAATGAGCATGATATAAAAAACCCAAAATGATAAGTGTCAAAGTGATGCTTGTAAAGCAAACCATTATGTACAGAAATTATTTAACACTAGAACAATGCCACATACAAAATGATCAGATCAGGATGACACCCATTTTGCATTCACTGCACCCTGATGTAATTGAAAGCACAAGGGGCTAGCTTCTTTTCTACCAGCTTGGTGTTTAAATGCACTCAGGTGCTTATGTGCAATTCTCTTCCACCTTGTTCAAGTCCCTGAAAATCCAATATTGCATCCATATCCTAACATATCATCTTATGTTTAAGACTGAATGATTAAAAAAAAAGAATGAGGAGAAGGTGTGATATAGCTTTTACATTAACTGTTTTTCAGGGACTGAAGCAGGGTGGAAAAGAACCACCCTTAGGCACCTAGGTCTATGTATTTGCTTAATAGGTGGAACAGGATCTAGCCCCAAATGTGCGATATACCTTCTTCATGTGTTCTGCAAATAGTTCACTGATGCATATCTTTTGTAATTTTATCTCTATATGTTCACACAACAACAGGATGGTTTGGCAAAGGCAAGGCAAATTAAATATAAAGGGCCTGATTCTCACATATACCTAACACTGTCAGAGGAGCAGCCACAGGACCACTTATATAGCTCAACCCACTACTGTGAGGTATAACAAGGAAAAGAGGAAAAGTATATCTGTTATGCTCTAAAACCATGCCAATCCTCAGCTGCTTTCTTGCCCTTCTGCAGACAATGAAGTAAGCTGAAATAAAAGCAGTCCACAGGCTTGTCTGTCAAAACATAGGAGGACCAGACTACATGGAAAGCAAGAAGATGACGGCAATGCGTAAAACCACCTTTACACGTACAGTTATCCCATCCATGCAGTCTGGCCCTAGCTGAAGATGTGGCCCATGTTTTTAGAACACAACACGCAGAATAAACCTTACTCGGAGAAGCCTGGAAAATACAGCAGCCCCATAGATCATAGCTAATACATCCTGCACTGACATAACTGAGTTACCGAAGGAACCTCAGGTATACTCAATAGCTCTGCACAGGTGGATCTAGATTTTTGAAAAGAGGGGTCTACATGGTGAGGTGCATCATCATCACATATACAATAACATCTTTTTCTCCAGTTAAAAATAAACTAGAAGCTTTACTAATGCACTAGGGGCCTAGGACTCTAGTATTCAGTTTACGGTTGAAACCAAAACAAATATAACTTCATCAGAATGAGTTAAAAACAACCTGCAGGGTTGTGAACCAGGCACTTCATTCTCAGGAATGGCTAGCCAACAGTAAAATTGCAGAACAAAAGCTAGTTTGATTGGTGGAACATCTAGACAATTAAAAAGTTGTTAACACTTGTGGAATGAAGAATTCACAAGGGGCCAGATAGATATAATCAACCACGACATCAATTGACTCCCTAAGCATTGCCATTCTAGAAATGCCTCTGCCACTGCTAAACAGTTGGTTTTAAAGTTTGGGTGGTGTAGGAACCTCCCAGGATTTGCCACCTTAGCCCTGCTGCCCTGTATCTAAAATGTTCAGTTCCATGCAAGGGTCATTCTAGAGCCATTTCTGATTGCAATTCCTCCCTGTGGCTTTGAAAGTATTACCTTCCAGCTTCCAGCATCTGTCTAGGCAGTGTTTCTCTTCAACCCCACTAAGCCACTTTCTCTTACAGTCATAACATAGTCCTTTAGAATACCAGGCCTTGACATGTCATCTACTGTGTGCTGTATGGTGCCAAGCACCCAATACATAATACTGATAATGAAGACAGAGCAAACATGAGAGCTCCCATTAGTTTTGATTTTACCATCATAGCTCAGTCAACTGGTTTGCATATATGCATTCTTGTTATCAAATCACTCCTGGGACTAATCCTTTAACTGTCCTCTCCCAGAATCTCTGTCAGTGATTATTATGATTTATTGAAGTATTCACACATCTACAAGTGAGCAGCTCTGTTGGCCAGCTATGACAATTCTATTTCTTGCTGCTACATGCCCATGGTATTTCCTGCCTTTGTAGAAGCAGGGGCAAGGCATAAATCTCACAGGAAAATCCAATTTCATGAGATTTCCTTCTCATGAAATTTAGAAGTGAAAAATATTTTTACATGTTTGATTTGTGAATGCTGAAGATGTGATCACAGAAATCAGTTAATGTTTGTAAAGTGCTTTGATCTCCCCTCCCATGGAACAGACTAACTATTGCCATCCAAGCAAAACCTTATAAGTTTAGCCCATCAGCAGCCTGAATATGACCCTCAGGGGTTGGCCCAGCTGTGGTTTTAAAGAGCCCTTTTGGTTCTGTGCTAATTCCCTGCTATTGAACCCACATGGTAGAGTGTGGAGTTCCATGATTAACAGTCCTAGAAGTGCAGAGCAGCTGTGAAAGACTCACCATGTGATGGAGCAAAGCAAAGATTGAAGTGGCATCTTGCAGCTACCCGTGTTGGGGATAATCAAAGCATCATCAATATCCTGGAGTGAAAATGTGTCTGCATCGATTTCAGGTGTGGGGACTCTTAAGAGCTGTCATCAATCACAGCTGACTAGTAATAAGTTTGGGGGAGGGAGAGTTATCTGAGACAGAGTATCATGAAATAGTCTTACCATTAGGGAACTTCATAAAAACAAGATCAACCTCTTCAGACAACAAAATAACTGGTTTTGAGTTTTAAAGCTTAACCCCTAGACTGCTTGAATCTTTTGCCTCTTTCCATCTGACATGTTCTATTACAGCACCATTCAAAATGTCATGCAGAGATACCTAAAATGTATTGTTAAGTCTGCCCATGGCCTCTGGTTTTGGATGTGCTGTGGAGAAATGATCATTTTCCCATGATTGAGATTGCAACCAAGTTATCTTACATGCCTATTATTAGCTGCTACAGCTGTGGCTAACAATTCATAAATTCATAGATACTAGAGTTGGAAGGACCTCAGCAGATCATCGAGTCCGATACCCTGCCATGGGCAGGAAAGAGCACTGGAGTCATATGACCCCAGCCAGGTGCTTGTCCAGTCTCCTCTTACAGACCCCCAAGGTAGGGGAGAGCACCACCTCCCTTGGAAGCCCATTCCAGATCCTGGCAACCCTTACTGTGAAGTTCTTCCTGATGTCTAACCTGAATCTGCTCACTGTCACTTTGTGGCCATTATATCTAGTTACTCCAAGGGGTGCCCTGATAAACAGGGCATCTCCTACCCCTTGCTGTCACCCTGTGATGAATTTGTATATGGCCACAAGATCACCTCTCAGCCTTTTCTTGCGGAGGCTGAAGAGATTCAGATCTCTCAATCTCTCCTTGTAGGGCCTTATCTGCAGGCCCCTAACCCTCCTCTGGACCCTCTCAAGGTAATCCTCATCCCTCTTGAAGTACGGCACCCAAAACTGGACACAGTGCCCCAGCTGCAGCCTCACCAGAGCCACATAGCGGGGAAGTATCACCTCCCTGGACCTGTCTGTGATGCATCTGCTAATGCATGATAAAGTGCAGCTAGATTTACTAATCACTTCATCACATTGATGACTCATATTAACTTGGAGTCAACTGTGAGTATGAGATCCCCTTCTGCTATGGTGCTGCTCAGAAGGTCATTCCCTGGCTTGTAAGTGTGTTGGTGATTCCTTCTCCCTCGGTGAAGCACTTTGCAGTCCTTGTTGAATTGCATCTTATTCTGTTCTGCCCACTTCTCCAACCTGTCCAGTTCTGCTTGGATGTGATCCCTGCCCACTAGTGTTTTTACTTTACCGCCCAATTTGGTGTCATCTGCAAATTTGGACAGAGTGCTCTCGATGCCCTCATCCAAGTCACTGATGAAGACATTGAACAGCATGAGTGCAAAGACTGAACCTTGGAGAGCTCCACTGCCCAAATCCTTTCAGGCTGATGCCAACCTGTCCACAACCACTTTCTGAGTGAGTCCCATTAGCCAATTTGCCACTCACCTGACCATGTAATCATCTATGTCACAGCCACTCGGTTTATTTATGAGAATAGGATGAGATACCATGTCAAGGGCTTTCTTAAAATCTAAGGAGATTATATCTACCTCGTCCCTGCATCTAAACATTTTGTGATCTGGTCATAAAAAGAAACAAGGTTAGTCAGGCAGGATCTATCTGTTATGAACCCATGCCGGTTGCCCTTCAGCATTATTTTTTTGCTGGACTCCCACAAATGTGATCCTTAATCATTTTTTCAAAGTTTTCCCCAAGGATAGAGGTGAGGCTAACTGCCCTATAGTTACCTGGATCCTCCTTCCTCCCTTTCTTGAAAATAGGGATCACACTGGCCCTTTTCCAATCCTCTGGGACCTGACCTGAGCACCATGAATTCTCAAACAGCTGTGCCAGTGGTCCTGCTATGACACTGACCAATTCCTTCAGCACCCTGGGATGAAGATCATCCAGGCCTGCTGGCTTAAACACATCCAACCCCTCCAAGTGTCCCTTCACTAAGTCGGCACTAACAGTTGGTGGGCTGGTTTCCCTCCTGTGCTTGTCCATTTGGAAGATTTGTCCTGATCCTTGTTCAGGAATATGGAAGCAAAAAACTCATTGAAGAGTTCAGCTTTGTCCCTCCTACCTGTCACCAACTGCCCTAGTCTGCCCTGTAGGTGTCCTGTGTTACCCTGTGCCTTCTTTTTGCTCCCTATATACCTGAAGGACTTTTTGTTGTCTTAAATTTTCTTTGCCAGCCTAAGTTCCATTGCTGCTTTGGCCTTTCTAACTGACTCCCTGCAAATGCAAACCAAATAGGTATACTCCTCCTTGGTAGCTATCCCCTGCTTCCACAGCCTGTATGCCTCTTTTTTCTGCCCCTAGGCTTTCCTGGATTTCCCTGTTCAGCCTAGAGGTTTTCTTTGCCCCTTTGCCCCCCTTCATGCACAAAGGGACTGTCTCCTTTTGCACCCAAAGAATTTCTCCCTTTAGGAATGACCACCCCTCCTGGACTCCCATCTCACCAATATTTTTGACCACCATCAGTGCCTTGCTAACTAATTTCCTGAGCATATTGAAGTTGGCCTTTCTGAAGTCTAGCACTTCTGCCCTACTGGTTATCTTTCCCAGCTTTTGCCAGATAGTAAATTCGATCAATTGATGGTCACTATCCCCTAGGTTACCTTGTATCTGCAGATCCCCCACCAAATCATCCCCTGTAGCCAACACCAAGTCCACTAAGGCATTTCCCTTAGTGGGACTGTATACCTCCTGCATTAGGTGAAGGTCTTGTATGCAGGTTAAAAACCTATGTGAATGGTTAGACCTGGCTGACTGCTCCTCCCAGTAGATGTCAGGGTAGATTAGGTCACCCATGACAACCACATCCCTTGACAATATGGCCTTTGAGAGCTGCCTTGAGAATTCTAGGTCTAGCCCATCCTCCTAGTGTGGCGGTCTGTAGTAAACCCCCAGTACCAGGTCCCTTTCCCCCCCCGGGCCTCCTTGTATTCTGATCCACAGTACCACAATTTGCCCCTTTCTGGTCCCATCTTGATTATAGAAGATGTAAATTGCTCCTTAACATAGAAAGCAACACCCCCTGCCTCTTTTCCCCCCTTCTTCCAGTTTTAATTGACTGAGGTTAAAAACTACTAGATGTTATCTAAAGACTCAGATTATTTTTTCTAGGATGGTTGAAGACAGCTAACGAAACTGTGTTAGTTTCAGGGTTTCAGGTCACTTACATCTTATTCATAACTGAAATTTTGACTGGTATCATGTGTTGCTACATGTCCCTCGGTGAGGCAGCTAACTGCTACTAAAAAATACTGCACCTGGTTAAACCTCCTTGAAATCTACCTAGTCCATCTATGAAGAAAAGATGCTAAAAATGAATCAAATTGTTACTGCTTGCTACATGTAAATGTATTGTTTTGAATTGTATGAATGATATACAATTCTCTGTGCCATGTACAAGGCTTATTTAGATACAAATTGGAAGACTTAAAGGGTATTTACATATTGGGTTGAACTTAAAGGTTGCTTAAAGAGAATATGAAGGTAAAATTATATCTTGTTTTTGTAACTGTGATTTCTTTATCTTAGTCCAGCAATTTTCAACCAGGGCATCCTGGGGAGCCACAAGATCCTCTGGAAGGGTGCCGCAGAAAGTGAGAGGTGATAAGCAGACATTAGCTTTTGTAGGTAACAGCCTACTTTGTTAGATGTTATTATCTGAAGGAGTAGACTGCTGCCTACATAAGCTTATGCCTCTCTGAACTTGTTAGTCTCAGGTGCCATTCTGTCCTACTTTCTGCCTGGTAGCCACCTCCCTACTAACAATTGTACTTGTAGCAGGGATTCAGAGTAGAATGATCTGTATAAGGTGAGACACAGAAAGGCAACTAAGCATTGTAAAACTGAACTTTTATGTGCCTTGCCCCTGCAATGGAATCCAGAACCTTGCATTAGGTGCCTGAGATCCACGGGGAGAGTAGGGCACTCCAATATGGGCTCCAAAATAGTACGCAGAGTGGGAAGCTACCTAGAGCAGAGAAGAAAGGCTGAGGAGTTGATTTGTCTTAATCCTCACCTCTTTCTGGCTTAGGTACCTTTGATCTCTTGGGACCTTTTCCTGAACACAAGAGAACTGTTTCCCCAAAGTTCTCTATGTAGCTAGTTTCTGGATCCCAGTCAAGTTTAGATATGAGCTAATTGTTGAGGTTCCCTGCCCCATGAAGACTTACATGCATTTGTACATGGTGAGCAGCAGGGCTTTAGGCACCTGGGGAAACTTGAAGGGAAAAACTGAGGCACATATGTAGCTTGCACTCCTCCAAGATTAAGTGGCAGTTGAGAATGGGCTTTTGGGATCACAATTTGGGATTTAAGTGCCTAAATTTTGATTAATAGTGTGTCACCACAGGGTGATGTAGAGGTAGCCAAGCTAGCTTAAAAAAAAACAAAAAAAACACCTATCTGTGGTACCTAAGAATGTAGCAGCTTGGAACTCCATGCAAGCTAGTTTCCCCACTGATTTTATATATATATATATGTGTTATATAAATGGAGTATGTATGTATATACTCAATTTTTCTGGAGTCCCCCAAGCTAAAGAAAGCTTGACTAAAATATTCCAAACTTACATAAACACTTTAAAATCTAGGGCATGACTTTTTTAAAGCTTTGTTTATGGAACGTGACTTTTTTATGCTTATAATGTATAAAATGCTTACTTTATAAGTTAAACATGGCCATATGTGATTTTTGTTATTTGTATTCTAGCAAAGCTTAGAAACCCCAGCTGCGATTGTAGTCCCAATGTGCTGGGAACCATACAACTACAGAGTAAAAGACTTGCTATCTAAGGCACCAGTCCTGCCTATCAATTAATAGCTAGGCTTATCTTCATTACCACTGGTCATATCATTGCAGTCAAAGGAACTATTCTTGGTAGGCAAGTTAAGCATGCAGGCAAGTATTTCCAGAATTGAAGCCTACAAAGTCAAGAGAAGCAAAGGATAAAAGAAGCAGCAAAGACACTAACTTGCTCCTGATCACACAGCAGGCAGGTAGCAAGATCAAAACCAGAAAAAAAATGAACCCAGACTTTCTGACTCTTGTAGAAGTGGACTATGCATTATATCATGCTGCCTCTTTACTGCCTTCTTGTGAAGGCCACATGACATGGTGTGACTTTTATAAAGCCCATGAAACATTTTTTTTTAAAATGAAGAACTGGGGATCTGACACAGAAAGCTCCTCTGCTTCCATGGGCAACATACAACACGAAAAGTGATAGTCCAGGGAAATAGTGGTGCTCCAACCCTCCTCAGGATATAGGAAAGCTAAGGGAATCAGAGGATCTATGCCTCATCAGTATCCTGGAGTAGTATCCTGGGGAGGAAACTGGGACCCTTGTTGTGGCAAATACTGAAGAACATTAACAGTTCAAATAGTTTCTTTAAATAAGTGTACAGGTATAAAATATCACAGTGAATAATTCACAGCCAAATTTATGCCCCACCCCCTAGTAGCCAATCCATCAATAAGGGATCTCTTCATAGCCTAAATTAAACAATAAGAACTATGAAAATCATTGACCAGTATTACATCTCTCCCTGCCAAGCCCTGTCTGTCATCCGGGCATATCACTACCCTTCCTCTGGTTACATCATTTTTATATTTCTTCTTTTCATATTTTTATATTTCTTCTGTTTTAGTGTGTGTGGGGGGGGGGGGAAGCATACAAATAGGTCCATTACCGATTCAAAGATTCTAATATCTGATACTGAGGGTTACTACTGAAGTGTCTCAGTTAAGATAAAAATACCCTAGGAAACAAACAAAACAAAAAAAACAGAACAAAAAATCTCCAACCAAACAAAAACAAAAACAAACAAACAAACGAAAAAATTCAGGACCGCCCCCCAGCATAAGGATTCAGGAAATGCTGCCTCATCAAGGTGGACTGTGTTTAGAAGTCTCACTCTTGTTTTGTTTGTCTCCAACAGAATTATCATACTTTTTTGATACATTGTCAGGGCTAGATGAATGCCTAGGCAAACTAGGCATGTGTCTAGGGCCCTAAGTGAAGAAGAAGCCCAGTTGTACTTATTTTACATGTTATAATTATTGAGTGAAAAAAGTAATATAAATATGCAGTATTAAGCAGGGGCCCACAAGTTTGTTTGCCTAGGGTCCACTGAAGGGTTTATCTGGCCCTGTACATTGTTCCATATGTCTGGAAGAACAGGACAAGCTGAAGCTGAGCTTTGGAAGACTTTTGTGGGAGAGCAGAAATGGAATTGCATGGGGTTCTGTAGGTGAGAACTAAAGTACATTGATAGGGAAAGATAAATACATATAAAATACTGTATTAAATAGCTTTTCTGGTATTTTAAGTGGGCCCGTGGTATCATTAAGCAAATTTTAAAAATAACATTTAAAAAATCTGGCAGGAACACTTAGGGTGACATTCTAGTCTTTCCTGTTCATCAATGTGGCCCATGTTTTTGCATTTACGGAGTGATTTTGGAACTTACATGCCCAGAGGAGTTTTATTCCTGGACACAGAGCCCTGCCTCCACTGACACAGAAAACTATGTGTGACTACACACTTGCACAAGGTGAGCACACTGACACTAAGTATCAGCTATAGCAAGTACACATGCCCTTTGTGGTTGTGAAGCAGCCTTAAATGCCTGAAAATAGAGTCGGTGAAAAGCCCCGACTACTGGACTTAGACTCAAGAGCAGAAAAGGACTTTGTATCACCCTCTTTTGCTTCCATAGATTAGTGACTAGGACCCTGGGTATCCTCAACCAAAATGGGAGTTGAACATGGGTCTCCCTATCACAGGGCTCTAACCACCACACTACAGGTAAGCCGTTATTCACACTGTTCTCTGGCATTCCTTTTGAAGCTGAGCGACTGACGTTGTGATTAGAAAAACGGATGGAAGGCAGTGCCAGGTGAAATTTCTTCCTCACTGAGAGCAAAGGTCTCCTCCCTTCCAGGACACTTGGGAACAGGGGCCTACTGGTTAGAGCACTGGACCGGGACTCAGGAGACTTGTTTTCTAATCCTTGTTTTAACACTGGCCTGCAAGGTGAGCTGGGGCCAGTCTTTCCATGTTTTTGTACCTCAGGGTCTCTGTCTTTAAAACAGGGATAATGACACTGACCACCTGTATAAAGAGCTTTAAGCTCCATAGGTGAAAAGTGCTGTATAACAGGTATGGACTGTTATTGGGACATAATGGAAAAAGTCCCAATCTTTTCAAGCACTAGGCACTGGGGCATGCCTAAAGTAAATCAGGGGTTAATGTTCTGGTTGGTAGATATGTGTGGAGCAGATTAGGGGGAAGGCAGATTAGTCTGATTGGCTAGGCTATTCCATTTCAGCTTTCCGTCTTGTGGGGAGTAAGATAGCATCTATTCTTAGCTTGAAACTGGCTGCTATAATCAGAGGTCTTTCAGGGAGCTCTGTGCTTCAGCATCCATCCTTTGAGTATAATTTCACATTCAGAGGGAGAAGCATTTAATGACTAATTGGATCTTTGTCAAATAAGGTGCAGCATTTCCCAGGGTGAACACTGATGGAATGCAAGTTGGCTCTTGTTAGAGCAGAAGGCTAATGAGGATAAGCAGGCAAAAACTTTAGTCAAATATAATTTTTTCTTTTAAAAATCTTGGTATGAAAACAGTTCCTTTGGAATAGCACCCACATCTCCCATGTATGACCCAGTTTAGTGTCCTGTCCACTCAAACCTTGCTGCCTCCCTTATGATGCTAGCATTAATTATGCTTGGAGATACACTACATGCATTGCAATACACTTCTCGTTAGGACACTGAACTGAAGTAAGAGGGATTGAACATGCAATCACCTTGCTGTGGTATAAAAGGGAGTGGGGCCCTTCCATAGGTCAGCAAATCCTGTATGAGTGCATTTACTCCACATTAAATGGAAGTTAACCTGCAATAACATGAATGCTTTAATTAAAGGCTAAACTACTGTGGAATAAGAGCAGACACATGAACAGTTACAACAGAGCAAGCTGACATGTGGTAAAGCCCCCCTTTGTATCTCAAAATAAGTTGATTATATTCCTACCCAGAAAAGGCATATTGAGTCATTACAAAGTTGTCTAAACAGAGAAGTTAGTGTTTCATAGCTACAGTGTGAATTTATACTGTCCTAGCTACTCCTCACTAAGGTGATTGACTTCTTTGAACCAAAACCCAGGAAACTACACAAATCTAAGACTTGCTACAGACTTGTACAACCAGAAGTAATGTAATGTAGCCACCTTAATATATCTTTTTAGGATAGGAAATTATCTTGCACTCTGCTGGGATGTCAGAGATAAACCCCTCCTGGGTGTAGGAGGCTTACAATCTGAGTCTCCTGAGCTAGGAGCAGACATTACGCATGAACTGGTTTAAGTGATCAGAAACTGGTTTAAACCTGTAACAGAACAGATGTTCAGTGCACATAAACCAATTTGAGAATGGCCGAAACCAGTTTGAGATAAACCTGGTTGAATGTAATACCAGACTTATCTGATTTGGCTCAAACTGATTTATGCAATGTCCGTCCCAGACCCCTTGCTGGTTTAAGATAAACCAGACACCCCCAGCATCCCAGCATGCTCTCTGGGCTCAGCGAGGGTCTCTGCTGCACAGCAGAACTGGCCCTTCCCCTCTGCTCCCTGGCTGCAGCTCCAGCATAGATTAAGGGCTGCTTCCCCACTCCTCCCTGCTAAGCAGGAATTCCCCCCTCCCCTCTGCCTTGCTGAGAGGTTTCTGTGTATTAGCTAGCAGACCACATGCTGGCTAGGGTCCATGCTGAGTCAACAGGTAGAATCAACAAGCAGCTGGTAATGTTCAGCTGTTGTTTCCTTAACTGAATGAGAAACACTGTTATTAATTCCCTGCTGGGCTAATCAGAGCTCCTGCTGATCCTGGCCATGCCCCTCTTAGCTCCATGCTGTGGAAGGAACAGAGGGCTGCTCAAGCATCCCCCAACTTTTAGCCTGAGCTACTGCAGGCATGTGCCTGCATTTCTGTGATGTCTGTCCAGTTACAAAACTGATTTAGCCTAGCCAGGTTAAACTAACCTGCAAAGACTGAATCAGGCTTAGGCTTTTTGAATGTCTGTCCCTAGCTCTGATGTCTAGATATCTCACCGCTAAGATATCAGGCAAAAGGACAGAATGGGTCTCTTCCTCTTCTGGGGTTTAACATGCTAGTCTTTACCAGAAAGTGGGATTCAAAGTGAGGGAAACTGGACTATAGAGAACTGAATGACAATCAAGATCACAAAGGCAGATCAATATCCAGTTGAAATCAATCAATGCAGATGAAATTGATCTATGTTCAAATATGAGATAATTAGCAAGGCAGAGGAGTGAAACATTGCAATAAGTGCTAATAGTAATGACTTAGTAGCATACCAGATATTCTATGGGGAATGAAAGTCAAAGAAAGACTGGAGAGGTCTAAAGCCAAAAAGAATAGCTGAGTTAATGCCCATTTTGTGTTTGGGAGTGAGTTGAAGCAGTTAGCTTCCACTTGCACATCCAGTAAGAAAGTCCTTTTCCTGTTGCTAGTTTTAATGATTTCATTGCTAGTTCATGATGGTGGTTTTTTTCTTTTTTCCCCTCAAAACCCGAGCTCTTGGAGTGTTGTAGCTAAATGAGAATCTCAGCTTTTATTGAAATTATTTTTTAAAAGTAAGTTTCTGTGCCCTCTGACTTCAAGCTTCAAAGTTTCAAAACATGATTTGAATTCATTCAAAAGTGAAAACAATAAAGCCATTAATTTTTTTAATCTATTGTTTTGGGGTTTTTTGGTGAGGAGGTAAGGACTGTCATACAATTTTTGGCTCCTTGCAGTTGGTAATATTAATAAAGTGATACAGAATGCTGCTGGGAGTTGGAGTTCCAGCAGTGACTGGAACAATAGTGGCACAGAAGGCCCAAAAGATAGATGGGGCAGCTCTGGAGTCCTGGGATGGAGACAGTTTGTAAAATGCTGATGATGGGACCTTATTTCTTCTATCATCTATATCAATCTGAGGACCTAACTAGCTGAAAGTTAAGCATAGTCCTTAGGTGACCAGTGTACCCAGAACTTTTCAGCAAACAGTGGCTCAGCAAAACTTGGCTGTTCTCATCCATCCTGTCCTTTCAATACTTTTCTTTCTTCTTTCTTTCTTTTTTGTGACATGCAATCACAGCCTTAACTTTGACTTTTGATGGAACAATTATGATTAGAGCCAAAACCCTCCCTGCCTTTCTCAGTCCTGTCCCCTCATCAATCACACATCCAGCTGCCCTTTGGAGAATTCATCTTGTCAAATGAAACCCACAGTACATGTTGCCTTATTATAATTTCCTAATTTGATTAAGCTCTCTTATCCTCGTTTGAAAAAAGGGTGGGGGGAAAGGGAGGGAAGACAGAAGGAGTCAAAGACAATTGATAAGACTGTTGTGAAATCATAAGCCAGAGAGATACTGATAATGAGTATACGCTCTAAACCACAGGAGAGGAAAAAGACATTTGAAATACTATATATGAGGGCACATTAATTAATGGTGAGATATATTGAGCTGTTAGATTATGTCCTAAGAGAATGAGCAAAAAGCATTTAAAAGGTGACAGAACAAAGCACTGGAGAATAAAAGAAACAATATTGTACTGGCTAAGGAGTAGGATCTCTGACGCTTAAGTGCCTCCCATGCCTCTTTTCCATTGTTCTATAATACATATCCTCCAGTTAGAATTTGAATGGGAGAAACTCTTCCTTACAGCAGAAATCCACAAGCTACAAAACTAGTGAGGCACTTATGGATAAATGGAGAGGCACAAAATTCATTATATAACAACCAATTTAAATATAAGTCAGGGCATGGATGGAGTTCAGATCTCCAGCCTGATCATTCCTAAATTCTGAGGGTGTTTGGGTTCTTGTTTAGTACCACTATAGAAACAGCCTAATTTTGTACAATACAACCTAGCTTTATCCAAGCTCCTTTGCACTTCTTGGTTTTGGATGGATCTTGAATTCCACAAGGTTTCCTTTGCAGTGTTTGGTTCATATCGAACCAAGATTGGAACTGGCATACTAGGTGGTACACACTGTTTTCCAGTTGACAATGTACCATGGAATAGTATGAAAATATGAGCAAGAATATCTTTGAGCTTTGACTAGTTCAGTGAGAAAAAGAATTATCACAACTCTTACAAGATATTTCAGGATTCCCCTTTCCTCCTGGCGTGATGTAGTATATTGAACATGCACCTGATTATCTAAGTGTGTGTGTGAGTTATGGTGTAGTTCTTCCCTTTCTGAGGTACTCCCTTAATACCCATATGAAATAGCTACCTTTCTAGAAAATGAAATATAACAAACACCAGGAATAGGAACTTTATGTTGATGAGCCCACCAAATACTTTTTAAAAATATACTAAAGAAAATTTAAGAATAGAAAAATACTTCCATTTTATTTTGCCCAAAGCTAATTACTTTTTGTCCATTTAATTTTTTTTTTCCAGGGATTTGTTCTTCAACAAAAACTATGGATTTTCTGTAATGATTTTTTATATTTGTTTTTGGCAGAAAACATTACTTTTGCAAAAAAAAATTGAAACTTCATTATTTTCAATGTTTGGATGGAGACTTGAGCTAAGAATTTATAGACATGTCCTGATTGTCAGCTTGATACTTTTGCTTGGTGCCTTTTCTCCTCACCACTCCGTCGTTTCTTGTTAGCCTGCAGGTTTCTAAAAATATGGCATGTATCATCTAACCATTTAAAAAGTATCTAGCACATTCTGGATACTTCTGCAGATTAAATAAGCGATGGTGATTATCAAAATTAATCACAGAACTTGGATCAACCCAGCTGAGATGTAAGGTACATCCTTTAGCACTAGCAGGTACAGCTGCACTCCCAAGAAGTCCTTTCAAGGACAGGACAGGAAGGATTCATCCGCACAAGTGTGCACATGCAGTTTTTGGTGCCTCAAAGCCATTTGAGGCACTGCGAACTGCATGTGGCACATGTGTACCCGGGCACCGTGCTGCTAATTTGCTCTGAGGTGTTTTGTTTTGACAGTGGGAGATCCCAGTAAAAAAAAACCTGCTGCTAAAATAAGCGGCATGATGCATGTGGCAGCAACATGTGCCACCAAAAACCAGAACCTGGCCACCCAGGGCCACAGCCAGCCAGGCTCTGAGCAGGCAGCTCGGTGCTGCTGCTGCCTTGGAAGGCCCCCAGGACCCTAGGTAAGGTGCTGGCCCCAATTCTCCCTCCCCCTGCCCCACCCAGATCCCTTTGCCACACGCCATGTGTACAAGGGCATGACCAGATATGTGCTGCTGCTATTTGTTCCACAGGAAACATGTGCGCGTGGGGATGCACTCAAGGATGCCACACTGCTGCCTTAGTGAGAAATAAAGGAGGGAAGTATCAGGCCAAAACAGCTTCACATTTCAGTTACTACTGTAAAGGAGCTGTTTAGAATCAGGTCTGCTGATGGACCACGTCCCGCTTTCTCCTTTACTGGCCTGCCAGTTTAAGGACGGTGCTGATTAAGGACTGTACCCCATCCATAGATGAGAGTTTCAGGAGTCTTGCCTTCTCTCATGCCCTTTCACATGGACACTTCAAACGGTGTCAAGTGCTTGTGGTCCTGACTGAATGAAGCCTTTGAATGAATAACCCTTTTTTTTTTTTAAGAGAATACTGAAATATTCATGGAATATTTGGCAGCACAGAAGATACATTTGATCCAGATATGCCCACAACATTAGCAGCATATCAGGTATCAGTTCCTTGCAATGTTCACTGTCAGAGAGGCCCTCCACATTAAGCTGAACCCAGCTGAAATATTCCCAAGCCCATTAGTGATGTAATTTTAAACTCGCATGATACTCCTGCTAGTAAAACTAGATTATTTGTAGAAACAATGTATTATTTTACTATTAAATCCATAACTAGATTATTTTTAGAAACAATACATTATTTTACTATTAAATCCATTCTCCCCTGTGCTAGCTTATAGATAGAGCACTATCACAATACATAAGGGTCTCTTAACCAGACTACATATTTGAATTACACAAAAATTATCTAGACTCATGGAGAGATTCTAATGTTAATCAGAGCAATATGTGCAATGTGCTATGGTGCTCAGTGTTTTCAGGTGCCTCATCCCCCACAGTAGAAGTCACAGCCCTGAGTTAGGCACCCAAAGATCCCTACAAAAGTTCTGGGGCAAGCCAGGCAGTTCAAAATGGATATCAGAACAACCAGGGAGCCTCCTTAATCTAGCCTGTGGGGAAAGGCTACCAATGGGGTGTATATGAAATCCTGCCCTGGGCTTAGACAACTCACTGATAACAACTGGGAGGTACCTTTGCCTACTCAAAATTTCCAGCTTAGAATCTCCTCCTGATAGTACATGCCTATACCCTTTCTCGCTCAAAATTATAATCAGGATTACTTTTTAAATATTCAGCTGAGGGAGAAGACCCCAAACTTTGATACAATAACTCAATGTTTGGAGTAGTCACCCAGCATCTCAGAATCCCAGACTGAATTCACTCCTCAGCCTAAAATTCAAACCCTCATCTCCAACCATTCTGGAGAGAACTTTAAGTATCAAGGTCACTGTGGGGAATGGAAAGCACCCTTATATTCGTTCCTGGTAAAGATGTTGCAATTCACATAAAGGGGTTCAAGATTAATTGAGCCAGAGACAAGGAGTAGGACCTGGCATGAATCTTCAGCCTAGTACCAGTAACTTAGGGCACTCAATGGAAGGCGAGAGAGTTGCATTCTGGTCCCTGCTTCCAGCAACCTGTACATGTTTTATATAAAACAGATAGTGAACACAATGCATAAGTAGTCTTTGGAACAGACATTTGAACCCAGGCCTTCCCTCCCTCATTCTTTATGCCCTTTGATTACAGAGGTCACAAGCGTTTTTGAATAATGCAGCCAATTCGGTAGAGGCACTCTCCTGAAGGATGCGAGTTTGAACCCTTGCAGCAGAGAAGAAAACTGCACTTAAATTTGCCATGCTGTAGATGAGTGTTCCAATCACAGTGGTACAAGGGAAAAAAAGATGATCATGATAGCTCCTTCTGCTGTGGTTTAAAAGAAAGGAAGTGGCCATGGTATTTTGAATGGAACCAACTCTGGTTGGTATGTGGTAGATGTGCTCTCAAAAAACATAACAAATGAAATCTCCCAGATGACAGGCAGAGAAGTGTCAAGTTTGTGACTTCTGCTCGAGTCTTTCAAGACTGAAGAACCTCTGGACATAGACAAAAGCAGAGCTTTAAATACCAAATAATTTAATATTGACTATTGAGGTGTCTGTGCAGTTTAAGTGTCTCTAAAGTTACCCCTCGCTTACCAGGGATTTTGAGGATCACAGCTTTTAGGAGTTTTGCACCTTAGGGTATCTAGATCCCAGTGAAATTCCATTTGAAGTGCCTGCTTCCTTTTGTGGATTTGGATATGATTGCTTCACTTTTTAAAAATACAAGATTTTAAAGTTCATCTCTTTAAGAAAGGCTCTCTCTTTTTTTGTGACAAGATATTGATTGCAGTCTACTGCTAGGTTTCTGAGAGATAGCAATTCACATGCTTGCAGCACTTATGCTACGTAATGCCATGCCTGGTATCTGAATGCACTTTTGAAGACTGCTATTAACTTGGCACAACATAAATTTTAGTTATGTTTTCTGCATCTTTACTTCACAGAAGGCCAGAGAATTTAGAGACTGTAAATCAGCAACATTAAAACACTTGGCTTATTTGCCCTTTTGTCAGGTACATTGTCCCAGCAAAATGCATGGCCTAACAAGCAGAGCAAAACATTCAATTGTGATTGTGAAGTTCTTATGAGAGATGTAAAAATGGTATCTTACTCAGAAGATCATCTTCTTGTTGATGACTTTCGTAAGGCCACAATTTTTCCATATGTATTCAGCTGTATAAGCTAATTTGGTGACAAACAGCACTTTAAAAAAAGACAAGAAATTGCTTTCTTTTAGCTGTCTCTACAGATCTTGGAGAGCCAGCTGGATTGTGCTCCTTTTGCAGTACCAACTAAAGTGTTTACTTAACTCCAGACTGATGTAAACTCTTTGTGGATAAGGGGTCACTGAAAGTCAAACATAGTAGTGTTTGAGGGCCTAATATGTCCTGGAGAACCTTTGTGACTTGCAACAATATGCACAATGATAAGAATGCAGCTTGAATCTCTGTGCACTTCTGTGATGCTAACATTAGGGGAAAAACAAGACTTGTAAAATAAGAATTAATACTTGATATGGAAATCACTAAAGGACAAAAACATAGGACCTCTACAGTGCTATTGTTACTGATTACTAAAATATCAGTACAGTATAATGCCATCTTCTGGATATCTACTTACCTGGAAGTGGGGATGCAGAAGGAAGTTGGCTAGAAAAGCAGGAAGATATATGTGCATGGTATGTCTATAGAAGAGATTCTCAATCTAGGGTGGCACAAGATCCTTTTAAGGGTGCTGTGGCATGCCACACAATATTAGCAGTGTTACGTGTGCAAACACCTACACATGAATCAGAAGATAAACTCAAATAGGAATACACAGCATTGAGGACATAATAGAACCCACTGTTATGTTTCTGTTCTGTGTAAGAGGAAAAAATCCTATTATTGTTCTATACTCAAAAAACAAATGAAAGTGAATGGTTGGCATTTTCTGAGGGGTGCCTTGAGTTTAAAGATGGGTGCCTTACATCAGAAGAGTTTGAGAACCACTTGTCTACAGTTTTGTATCAATCAGAGTGCCACAATAAGGCATTGTATTCCTGGTCTGCGTGCGCGCGCACACACACACACACACTCCTAAAATGTAGGTCATATTTTTGTCTAGTGCAGTGGTGGGTGCATGTTACAAAAAAAAGAGGAAGCTATCTTCCTTCTATTTTGGGAGGTATCACATGTGAAGCAGGTGCAGCATGTCTCAACTGTAGCACTTCTAGCCAATGCCGAAGCACAGCAGACATCCCGAAAGAGTGTAAGAACTCTCTGAATAATACCCCGAATAGAGTTCCATCATTTTAGTTTGTGTCACAAAACTTAAAAGCATTTCCCTGAAATATCAGATTCTCTACTTCTTGGAGAATGCTTCAAAGCATAGCCTAGCTGAAAAGCATACCATTGGGAAGGTGACGTGTTGAAGAGAAAGTTAAAGTCCTACTGAATTAGCTGTCATTTACACAAAGTCCAGGAGAGAGAGAGAAGTTGAAACAAGTAGTATATTCCAAGGGCTGGTTGGATAACCTTGTATAAGAATATGTTTCTTTATCAAAAGTTCTCAGATAAATGAAGGGATTGATAACAAGTTTATATTACACTGGCAAAGTCACACTGATCATTCAAAGATTGTGATGTTCTTAAGGCCACTGAGGTGAGACCCACAGAAATTAAATGACTTGCCCCATGGTTTCTCAACAAGTCAGTTGCTAAGCCAAGAATAGCCTACAAGGCTTCCTGAGCCCAAGTCCAGGACTCCATGCGTTATACAGAACAATGCAAGAAAAAAAATTACGTGTCACAGATTCCATTTCCAGATACTCCCTATTCATCTATCTTGGTATTTACACAGCATCCATGATCCTGCCTTGGACCCAATAAGAGAAGACTGCACAAACAAATTTTATAATACATATAACAGGATTCAAAATTCCTGACCGTGGAGGAGCTAAGGACTTCTTCTTAGCAAATTAGCCTTCTAAACAATGTTTGTCAGATGTTATAAATGGGAAATAGCCCAATCTGAAACTAGAGAAATGTATTCTGTTCAAAGAGCTGAAACTGATTTGGATGCATTATATTTATCAGAGACTAAATGGTCCATGAAACTCACCCAGTTATAACTTGAACTATATTTTTTTTGTTTGTTTTTCTACAAATGTTGAAGACAAGCTTTTAGAAAAGTGTACCACCAAACCCATACTATGGCTATGATACATAGATGGTATCTTCAGCATCTGGACTGAACACCTGGATTTGCTTTTTCATTTCCAGTGCCTCTTCAACAGTTCCTACCCTTCCATCAAATTGTCTGTGGAATGTTTTCAAACTAACATTGACTTTGTTGATAACAAGATCTGCATGCATAATGACACCCTAGAAGGAACTGTATATAAAAAGACGTGGACCACAGCTATTTCCACAAAACTAGTAAACAATTAGGCTTGTGCAAAGCAGAAAGTATTCATTTTGGATTTGGATTTGGCGATTTGGAGGGCCAGTGATTCGATTCGGTGATTTGAATCACTGTTCCGATTCAATTCAGCCAAATCCAAATCCAAAGATATCCGGCACTGAGTCTTATTTGGCCATAGACTATACAGGCAGGCAGTGCTAGGGGAGCAGCTGGGGGAGCAGTTGGATGAGCCCTGGCTTGAGCTGGCAGCCCCGGGAGCTGGGGGGAATGATTGGGGGTGGGGGGAATGAGCAGAGGCTTCCCCCCCAGCTCCTGGCTTCATTCCCCAGCTTTCTGATCATTCCCCTCAATCCCTGTGGCTCCTCCCTAGGCTGCCATCAGTGCCTGCCTCACCCTGGCAGGGGAGCAGCCAGGGGAGCAGCCGAATGAACCACGGCTTGAGCTGGCAGCCCCAAGAGAACCTGCGGGGGCTGGGGGAATGATTGGGAGTTGGGAGATTGAACCAGGAACTGGGAAATTGAACTGGTTGCTGGGGGAAACCCCTCTTCATTACCCCAGCTCCTGGTTTAATCCCTCAGCTCACAATCATCCCCCCAGCCCCCTAGTCATCCCCCCCAGCTCCCTAGTCATCCCCCCCAGCCCCCGTGGCTTCTTCTGGGGATGCCAGCACTGCCTGCCTCACCCTGGCGGGGGGTCACCGGGGGAGCAGCCAGACAAGCTGTGGCTTCTCCTGGGGCTGCCAGCTTAAGCTGGGGCTCGTCCGGCTGCTCCCTCAGCTGCTCCTGCCAGCATTGCCTAATGCCTGCCTGTACACTCTATGGCTGAATCTCTGAATCTCTCTGAATTAACTCAGAGGCTTCCAATTCAATTTGGAGAGATTAATGGGTCTCCTGATTTGATTCAGATTTGGAGAGTCAGCTGCTGAATTGGGCCAAACCTTCTATGAATCAAATCAGCTACCGAAGCTTTGCACGGCCCTAGTAAACATCCCAAACACATTGAGAAAGCTGTAACTTGTAGCCAGAGCCTACAGGCAGGATCTGCTCTAAGGAGGGCACTTCTACATGAGATATTTACTGTGCAGTTGACTAATTAGCTGCACAGTAAATGGTTCAGAATCTATACATATGCCCCTATTAGGCTAGAGTAAACTAATCTACTCCAGAGCAGGAGAGTACTTGTATATACAAGTACTTGTAAACACAAGTACTAACCTGCTGTGGAGTGAAAAATTCAGCAGTGCATGTGTAGCTGCTAAGGACTGGCTGGGGCACAAGGATGCTTCAGTAAGGGGATTGCCTGCCAGCTGTCCCTGCATTAAAGCACCTTATGGCCCAACCAGCTCCTCTGCAGCATGTTGAGCCAGGGGGAGCAGCCCTAGGCTGACCCCCCTGGATCCTCTGCCATCCAGGGCTGCTCTGACCCAGCTCCATGCACTACACATGAATAAACTCCAGAGTTTATTACTCCAGCATTAATTGCTCCCTGGTCCACATTCAAATAGTGCACCCATGAACAATAAAGTCCAAAGCGTTCAGCTCTGAAGTTTATTCACATGCAGTAATAGCATGTATAGATGTGCCCGGGGAATACTTCTTGAATCTAACGCACCACCTTAAAAACTGCCTACACCCAATAAGAACACTCTGTCAGAGAAATAAGCTATATCTGTGAATGATTATAACCTGAATATGACACAAACCTATTACAATACAGAAAGAAAACATTCTGGTTTCCATATATCATCCAGCAGTGGGGCCTATAAGAAAGTTATTTAAACAATTATGACATATACTTCAAGAGTATCACACCTTGATAGGAATATTCCATCTCCCTACTCCCCTCCCTGGCTTTCAAACAGCACATCAACCATGCAAGACTCATCATCAGAAGCAGACTCTTTACTGATCAACAAAGACCAAATGGAGAAAGACCCTGCCAACAAACTTCTGCCACCCCCACAGTCAACATACCCATCAACAAAAACTTGGAAATCCATGGATACTACACATGTCTGTCAGAAAGCATGATAAACTTCATTCAGTGCACTAGGGCACTTAAATGGCTTTTTTGACACTTACACGTAGGTGGTGATTTTATTATCTCTAAACTGTAAGTACATAAGAGTGTGCATATAGCGTAATCAAGTGAAGTATGCCATGCACTGTCCAGACAGGAATGCAGTATTCTGGATGTGTAAGTCACAAAAGTGTAGTTGGCCAGGAACCCATGGATGGGGCACAATAACTGAGTGATTAAAGCACTTTAAAGGTTTTAGGTCCTCTCACCCAGCTGGGATTCAGACCTAAAAATCTTTTACTTCCTTCCATAGTGCTTTAACCATCATGCCATAGAGTAGGCATCATCCAGGCCTTTCTCCAGTGTTTCTTTTGAAGCTGGCCCCCTGGGCAACCAAGAAAGGAAGACAAGTGGGATCAGAAGAAAAAGAACAAACTGTAGGTTGTATGGCTGTTGAGAGGAAGCCCTAAGTTTCAGCCTTGACTCTTTCTCCTCAGTGGGAAAGAAAGTTCCCCACTATACTTCCCTACATCCATTTTATCCAATAAAAGTTTAATTAAAGTTGTTCAGCTTTAAAAGGAGTACTGGAGAGGACGCTGGCTAGTGCTAACTTGTGGTATAATCATAAGGCCTCTGTGCTGAGAAGTTAGAGCAGAAGCAGGATTGAACCCTACTGGGGCAAGGAAGGCCTCACAGTCTTCATAGTCAATGGGCACCTGCAAGTACATTCAGAGAACAGGATTAAGAATAAAAAATCATAACTTTATTACATGCTAAAAACCAGGTGCTTAACAGAAGCAATGGTTTAATGGCTCATTACAATTTACCTGATCATCTTCTATGCTTCACGTATGAAATAGCCCTCTTCCCTTCTGAACAACCTTATTCTCTTGCTTAATTAGGTTCATCTATAGCAGGTGTCCCTTAATTGCTCTGTAACCACCTCTTTGTTCCAAAGGTATACTGCTTGCTTCCTTTGCTAGGTGATTAGCTTAAGAAAATAGTAGGGTTGAATGAAAATAGCTGGTGTAACTACCTCTTTCCCGAACTTAAAGGAGTCAGTTTTGGGCCCATAAATTCATCTAACTTACCTCCTAACCATAAGGTTGTTCCACTAGAAGGTAGCACTGAATAAATCTTGCCTCTTGCATATTCCCTACAATACAAACACATTTTTGCTAAGTAAGGAATACATGCAAATTCACTAATTGTCTACATGGACTTAGGTGCTAATGTGTGATTCTATTTCACCATGCTTGATTCCCAGAAAATTAGTTACTGAAAAGGTAGCTGGATCCTCTTTCTGCTTACAGCCTCTTGTGATGTCACCTTAATGTTAAAATGGTGGTGTGCTACAGGAATAGGAATATTAATTTTTTTCAGGGATTTGATCAGTGCAGAAACAGATCATACTTTGGCATCAAAGTCCACTTAGATGCTTAACAGATGGTATAGGATATGCTCCCAAGGTTTTAGGAATAATATGAAAAGTGATACTGAATAACTGATCAGGACTGGTAATAAAGCAACTTTTCATGAAAACCAGCCTCTGCAACCTTTAAGTTTGCCATGGAGTTTGTGCATAAAAGTAAGTCTAGGTCTGGTTACTGTTATTCGTTTACCATGATTTACTATTAATTGTCATGCCTCCAGGTCTTCACTCTCACATTTTCTCATCCACTATTAGAAGGCAAGTCAATGTCAACCCCTTTTGAAATAACTTCAGATAGTGGAAAACAGTTTGAAAGTGATTTTTTTAAATGGAGTGGAATCAAACGTATGAAAGCTCCACAGATTATCCAAAGAGTAATAAAAGGTAGTGTTTTCACCTTTACTAAAAACACCCAACAAACTTTCAAAGCAGCTAACAATGAGGCAACAGACTGACATACACTTTGCTATATATATAGTTTAAAGTTAATGCCTGCTGTACTATCATTTTCCTGTGAAGTCTGCTCTTAACTTCCCTTCTGTAATACAAACAGCATAGTCAAGGACAATCTGCAAAAATGCTATCAAGAGAAAAAATAAGGGGAGGAGGGAATATGGAACACATGCATGATGACACAATGCTTTTTTTCAGTTTGGAGAATTTTGATGATGTGTTACATCTCTTGCCAGGGATAGGAAAGCTGAACCTTTCCTATAGGAATGAGCAATATGTTAGTGTTAGAAAATTGTCAAAAACTCATTTATGCTTGAGGGTAAAGAAGATATATCTTGGTTTATGATACAAAGCAGCTGAAATGTGCAACATTTTAACCAGGTTTCAGCTGTGGGTATAGGAGAATAGACAGAGTCATAGGGCTAAAATCTATTTTTCTTTCTGAAAATAAATGGCAGCTTTCTAGTCACGTAAGTGGTGTTTTTGGCTTTATGCACAGTTTGTGATTCTATTTCTCCTGAAGTTGAATATGTAAGCATGTGTGAATAAATTGAGCGTGCTCAGTAGGCTACACACTAGCAAAGCCTGTATGCATTGTGGATGTGCACATGCATTTAAGTCATGAAAAGCAGCTGGCTAGAAATCTAGTTGTGGTACATGGAAGAGGAGGAGAGCAGACCTCCTGTATTTCAGACCCAATAGCATAGTGGTTAGATCCAATTGAAAACCCAATAGCTGAGCACCTTGAGTTTAATAGTCGTTAGAATGAATAGAAAGCAAGGGAGAATTTTCTGCCCCAATGGGAGAAAGAGTCCAACCTAACAACAATAATCCCTTATTTTTCAGGGCAGCATCCAGCCCACTGAGTTACATACCCTGCAGCTGGCTTATTTCTTTCTGGTCCCACATATTTTTTGGCACCTCAGTAAGTCAACTTCAAAGGGAGGGCCAGGTAACATTTAACCTGTAGCACATGGTTAGGGTACTGTGTTGGGAAATCAGAGATACAGGCTCCTCTTGGGTGAGAGGAGCCTGGAAACCCAAGACCTCTTATTTCCTGGGCAAGTACCCTAACCACTCACCTAGTAGACTAAAAACACTGGAGTAGGGGTGGGAAATTATTGCAGGTGGAGGGCTGCTTACTGAGTTTTGGCAAACCATCAAGGGCCGCATGACAGGCAGTCAGGGGCAGATAAATATTAATTTTCTAAATTTTTTAGGGGCCCCACGGGCCGGACAGAATTTAGCCCACGGGCCGCATATTGCCCACCCCTGCACTACAGAGTCATCCTCTGCCTACTTTTTTTCATTCACACATGTATGCAACCCAACCAGTATGCAGCTGATTGCTGAAGCTCAGTTCATGAACACATTACTCATCTTCAGTACAGGGGTGAAAGCTAAATGCATCCAGTTCCATGACTAGAAAACTGCCATTTGGTCATGCAAAAGGAAATAGAATTTCACCCGTAGTGTATTCTGGCCATGGTTCCTTCTACCCTTGGTAGACTAAAAGGCCAAAAGTTTCCAGCATAAGCAAGCACATTCAGGGCATGTCAGCACTGTGTCCTAGTCCTATCCCAGGAATGAAATATCCCAGGAGTGCTTCCATGTGCCAAACTCAGAAATGCTGGCAGAAAGTTGTTATAGTAATTCCTGAGAGACTGGTCTTCAGTCTGCTTAAGAAACATAGGCAACACCCCTGGAGTGCCTTCATCAGTCAATTTCCAGATTTGGCACACTCTGGGATGTCCCCCCTCTAATATGCTCTGGACACATTGTAGGCATATGCAGAAGACTATCTCTGTTCCCATTATGGTTTCTTTATGCTACCATAGTAGTATGGAGGGACCTTAGCATAACTGCAAAGCAGTCCAACCATGCCTCAAACAGACATTGTGGACATGTCTACATGAGACATTTACTGCGCAGTTGGCTAATTAGCTGCACAACAAATGTCTCAGCATCTACATGTTAGCCTGAAGTAAACGAATTTACTCCACAGAAAAAATCTCTGTAGCAGTGCACATGTAGATGCACAAGCCTGCTTCAGTGGTATAGAGACTGCCTGCTGGCTAGCCTCACACTGAATCCCATCGTGCCCCAGCCAGGCCCTCTGCATCATGTTAAGCCACGGAGAGCAGCCCTGGGCGGGTGGGCAGGCAGGCTGACCCCCAGGGGTCCCTGCCAGCTGGAGCTGCTCTGCCCAAGCTCCATATGCTGCTCTTGAATAAACTGCAGAGCTTACTGCTCCAAAGTTAATTGCTCCCAGGTGCACATTCAAATGGTGCACCTGGGAGCAATTAACTCCAGAGCAGTGAGCTGCACAGTTTACTTAAGTGCTGCCATAATTGCATATTTAGACATACCCAGTGGGCACATCTATATGTTGCCCTATGGTGACATTGTTCCTGTGCTGTGCTTTAATACTTCCTTTTGGAAGTATTACAGTATGGCACAGTAACTCCCTGTGCTGTACCGTATGTGCAGCACAGTTATTTTTAGCAGCTACTTTGCTGTAGTGGCATGCTATAACGGGGGAGCATGCCACTATGATGAAGTAGCTTCTGATCGCATGTGGACACCCATGGACACTACATTGCTGTAGCGCATTGCTATGGCAATGAAGCATCACTTGTAGACCTGCCCAGTGTCTCAGATTTCCTCCTGGGGCAATACCTTCCCACTGCCCCAACTTTATGAATAGCAAAAAGGCACCATATGGTTCTCCATGTTTAAAGAGAAAATGAGCATCAGAAAATTAAATTTGAAGGCAGAGACTTTGGGCATGTGTAGATAAAATGGGGGCCCAAAATTGAAGTGGTGACTTTTAAAAAACACCACTTCAATTTAGGGCTGATCAAACCCCTGTGTCATGCACATACCCTGCTGACTTACCTGCCTTTCCAGCATTTCCTGGCAGGCACAGCAGTTCCTGGGCTGCAAGGGAGGGGCACTCATGCTCCATCCACAGCAGCAGCAGGCCACCTCCAGGCTGCACCCGCCCGCAGGCACCCCACTCAGGCGGTCCCAGGGGACACTGCAGCTGTGGAGGGAAGCACCTGGCTTCTGCGCAGCTCAGGCAGGCAGGCAGGCTCTGGGGGGGGAAGGGGGGGGGAAGATTAGGCTCACCACTTTTCTTGGGCGGAGCTGTTTTCCCAGGCTGCTGCCAGGCTGCCTGCAGGTCTTCCTGCAGAGCCGAAGAGCTGCACAGAACCCAGTGCTTCACTCCATGGCTGCAGGGGCAGCAAACTAAAACTTCTCGAAGGAGTTTTAGTTTGCTGCGCCCCAAGTCATTTAAGGCACGTTACGCCCTCAACATTCCTACAGCGGATGGAATTACTGCGCAATATGCCACCGAGGCATGCAAACACCGACACCATTAAAGCAGTGCAAAAGCATTTAACCGGCTTTAAAGTGTAGTGCATGCACTCCTCTTGTTTCCTGTACTCATTTCATTCCAATTTATGGAGTGACTTTTTCCACTTCTTCATCAGGGAATTCCATCAGGTTTTTTGTTTGCTTTTTGAAAAGTGTAATTAATCCTTTCCTTCTCCCACTCTTTGTCAGAATGATGAGAGGAAAAAGAATCACCATCAGCAGAAATGAAACCAGCAGCACTGCTGAACACCAATACTCACTGCATAGGGAGAGGAAAGGGGGTGGCTTTTATGAATGGAATCCCCAAGAATAACCAGGAACCAAGTAAAAGATGGTTTGACACGGGACTCCTGCTCTAACCAGATCCACTGCCTCCATGTAGAACCAACCACCTTTGCATGTGGTCTGGGCTTCTGTTTCTACTTTCCCTGAAGATAACACAAGCAGAATATGTACCTGTTTCATCTTATGATGTTTTTACAAGAAAACTATAGAGAGGGATAAACTGGGTGTCCAGGCAGAATTAAATCTGTGTTTTTCAAATAACCAGAATAACAAACTGCTTATGGGAAAGCATCAGACTCCAGGACTTTCCTGTACATGTATGTGTGGCAATGCACTTTGTACATGTGGATGTGCATTTGCACAAAAATAAGTTTTTTCCCTGCACCCCATATAGGAAATATTGATCTTCCTGTGATACTGGGACACAGGATACTGTACAGGATACTGTAGACACAGGATGCTAACTGCACAGAAGTCTAATAACACTGCACAGTAGCATGCTGGGCAAAACCCATGCTAATACATTACTGCACAGTACTATTAGGCTAGTGCACAGTTAGCGTCTGTAAAAACCTGTGCATTGGTGCTGCTGTACTCTGACTTGGTTATCCGAGTACTAAATTTAATGTGCAGTAACTATAGTGTATTAATAAACACATAGATGCAGCTACTGCTGCTTGTTTTTATATTACCTCTGATGGCTGGTGGTGTGGGTGCAGGTGCTGAAACCACTTGGTCGACAGCCTGGAGGTCAGTAGTTCAAGGCCAGAGCAGTTGTGCTCATGGTGCAACCTATCAGGTTCCAATGAATCTGCCAATTCTGCTAAATACCTTGCCTTAAAGACAAGGCTGTTGGAAGGAAGGGCTGATGGCATATTGGGCCAAATTGTATTTCAGCTGTTTGGTAGACTTAGGCATTTAAGTGCAATGTTAGTTCACCCCGCTCAAGTCCCTGAAAAACCTGTGTTAATGTTCTCCTCCTCCTCACTGCTTTTTGTGACTCGATCTTAAGGGTTATATGACAGGGTGTTTTATAAAAGTTAATGTATTAATGGATTTTCAGGACTTGAACAGGATGGGATAAAATCACATTCAGGTGCCTTAGTCCATTTAGGTACCCAGTAGGGAAAACAGAATTTGCCCTATTATTTATCCACTCAAGTGTTGCACTAAATCTTTGATGACTACCACCCTTATGAACATGAACCTCCAAATAAAATGTAATGTGATTTTTATTCAGCTCATAATTAATTCCAGCCAATGGAAACTGTACTTCATAGGGACAGAATCACACACTTACCGAAAGGCCACTATTTTTCAGCCTAACTAGATAGCGCAAACAGGTTGCCCGAAGACAGAATCGGGTTCTTAGTAGTTTCACTTATGCACTTAATAAAAGGATAGTTCCAACTCATGGTCATTAAATAGCTACAAAATATGCTTTAGGAGATACTTAATTAGTTATGATACTTCAGAAGTGAAAAAGGGACTTTTTCTGTTATGGCTAAACTTCACAACTATTTTTCAGAAAACAAATCACTGTTTAATGATTGTTCTAGTTAGTTTTCCTATAGAAAAAACTGGAGAAGTTCTCTTATCTCATCTATGTTATCCAATGACTGTTAATCACAGGGGGCAGTGGCTCAGATTCAAAAGAAGTGCTGGGGTGTGGCTGGGTAATGAATTCACAGAAAGCAAGGAAATAATTTTTCTCATTACTAGATTTCCTCATCCCCTTTTCTATATTGAATAGATTACAGATACTGGAGCATTTGATGGTGTAAAAAATATTTGTCTGAAGAAAGAAAATCAAATAGTATAATTTCTGGGAAAAAAGGAAGAGTGTTGAAGTTATAAAGTTCTGCTCTGCTGCTGATTTGAAGACATGAGGTAGGAACAAGCTGTTCAACCCTGGAGTATGTTTTTCATGTTGTAGGGGTGTTCTCCCCCAAGAAGCACCAAACATTTTCAGAGAGAGCCTAATCGATAACGACAGCCATAATTTCAAAGGAATTAGGCACAATCTTACAACAGTGCCCATGGACAGGGCTCTCTCTTCAGACAGTGCAGATGCTGCAAAAATTAATAGCCTCTCTAATGCTGGGCCTCTCCTCTGGTCCCTTTTCTCCATTCCAATGATGTGTGGTAGCCCTAACCCCATGCTTTCTATTAATGGAGGTTCTCCTTTCCATAGGTGAATCTTTAGCTGGCACATAGTAAATGTAGCTGCTCTTTCATCAACCCCATTGTTGCTTCTAATATAGAGGAGGTGGCAGAGGGAAAGGGCACAGCTTTCCCCTTGCCTCAGTTATCTATATCAGCCACCAGCCAATGAACTAGATAGTCCAGGATCAGGGGAGAGCAAAGAGCACATTTGCACCTCTTTCCCTTTCAAATGCACCAATGCATCCTTGGCTTCAACAGGAGATGTGGACCATGTACCTGAACTGCAGACATAACAAGAAATAGGGCAGGCTGAATCTTAGAGTCTATTTAATACAGTCCCTAAGAAACAGCTTAAAGGCAGGCTTAATGGGCATGTCTCCATGTACCATGCAGAGGCAGCAATAAACTGCAGAGCTTATTGCTCCACAGTTCATTGCTCTCAGGAACCTCCCAGGGGTGTGTCTGCACGTGCACCCAGACCACAGCACATTGAGCTGGGTCGCAGCAGCCTGGCTGGCAGGGGATGCAGGTGGTCAGCCTACCAGCCTGGGGCTGCTCTGACTGAGTTCAGTGGGCTGCAGAGGGGCTGGCTAGGGCATGAGGGTGCTCCACGGTAGGACTCGCCTAGCAGGCAGCCCCAGCATTGGAGCACCCTTGTGTCCCAGCCAGCTGGTCAGCACCTATGGGTGCAATGCTGCACAACAAAATACTCTGCAGCAGGGTAGGATTTGTTTTTACAATGTATTTCAATCCTGCAAGGTGCTCCTCACAGAAAGTGCTCATTAATTCTCTGTAAATGTCAATGCCTGGTGTTATCATGAATCCTATACACAGTGCTTCCAATGTGTAGGATGGCGCTTAACAGCATAAACTGGCTGAGAATTTGCCTATTTTCTGTTATAACCATGTCAGTTAAGAAGATTCTGTTCTGTTATCAAATAAGTTAAGATCATGTGACAGTGGTATTTGATCAGGACTAATAAGATCCATTTGCTGTGTGACTGCTGTGGCATAACTGTCAGTTAAACTAGCAGTCACTCATATTCAGAGAAGATTAGGAAGGTGAAATTTCAATACCTAAGGTTGTAGCATTAAAGTGCAAACTGGTATGAGACATTCAATTTAATTGAGTCTATTGACTTCCGCAGATGTCATTGATTGACAAGTTGACTGATACTAAGTTTTCACATTTCTGAGTGACTCTTTCATAGATTTTAAAGCCTGGAGGGACCATTATGAGCAACTAGTCTGACATCCTGCATAATTCAGCCCAGAGAATTTCACCTAGTGATTTCTGTATCTAGCCCATAACTTTTTTATTAAGCTACAGCATGTATTTTAGAAAGATATCCAACATTACAGACTTTAAGAGAACAGGAATGCACCACATCCCTGGGCCATCAGTTCTTCTTGTTAATTAACCTTCCATGTAAAAAGCGGCATGCTATTTTCACTTGGAATTTACATAGTTTATCTCCCAGCTATTGGATTAAAATGTTTCAGGGTGTTTATATTAAAAGAGAGAGAGAGAAAGACTGGAATAAAATGTGTAAGGCAAGGGAAGCAGAAGGAGACAGAGTGTATACAACTAGTGGATATGAGTTCAACTGAAAATTATTTTTAAATTTTCTCAGTGCCTTAGAAACACTTAATATAGACAGATAGTAAAATGAGAGAGTTAGCAGAGACTATGGAGGCCTAATGACAAGGTCTGAATTAGTCTTAAGCAATGGAGGTCATCAATGGGTATGCATGAAAGCAGAGTCATCCCTAGGGTATGGTGAATCAGGGTGACTGCCCTGGGCCCCATGCTTTGGGATGGCCCCACGGAGGCAAGCTGAGTGGCCACAGGCCCTCCCGCAGGGCCCGCCTGGAGCTGGCGGTTCAGCCCCATGTCACAGAAGAAGCACAGAGCCCACCCCACCCTCCCTTTGCAGGGGTACCACAGCCCCGTGCAGTGTTAAGGGGGCCCCACACACACTGATTTGCTCCGGGCCCCGCACCCCCCTAAGGTCAGCTCTGCATTGAAGAGTATTTCTTGAGACAGCCCTCTCAGACACAGAAAGGTTCTGGTAGGTGCATACATGTTGTTGTTGTTATTATAATTATTAGTGATGTTGTTATGCAATAACAAATACACTTTAATGATAGACCCTAGGGTTCTAGATAACAAAGAATGAACATAGATTGAAAATATGATCCTTAGTACTTCAATATAGTAATTAAAACTAAGTATACAGTAATACCGAGTTCTAATATGCCTATACCATAATTCTGCTTCTCATAAAGTATATTGAGAGAAGCAGTATCTCTCAGAAGGGTTAGTGCAGTAGATTCGTACAAGCCTTCATGATAAGACATTTCAAAGCTCTTGATTCCCTGATAAAATAAAGATAACCTTTATTTTTCACTTTTCTCAGTTCAAGGTCAACATCAATGCTGTGATCTATTGACACAGGCCCATGTTGTCCATTGAGCAAGGGATATCCCATGGCTGTCAATGATTAATAGCTATATTTCGCTTGTCTCAGAGCAATAACTCACTCAAAGCTTCAACATTTGAGAATGATGGAATGTCACTGGAACAGATAAACCCATAAATCCTCCCCAGCCACAAAGCGTTGCCAGATTTCCAGGAGTTTTTTTTTAAGAATAAGACTAGAATTTTTAGTTTAATATTGCTGAAGGAGTAGACTGGGAGGAGGGACACAAATCACAGACAGAAAATTAAGGGAAAAACCAAAGCAGTGTATTAGCAATGTTGACTGATTATTGTTATATTGCATTCTCTATTCATTGTTATTCACTTCGAAGTAGAAAAGTGCTGGACAGGAGGATATCACATCTACTCAGCTGCACCTGTGTCTTCCGAGATAAATTCTGTTACAATTTTGCTGAGAATCACACTTTATAGCACAGTGCTTTTGTAAAAAGAACCTATATAAAAAATTACATTCTTATTCAACAGGACAGCCTCCTGGGAGTAGTATACGGGTCCCATCATTCAGAGTTCTATCTACTGCCTCTGGTGACTAAAAAAGGTTCTGAGTCCCATTAATCCTACACAGCTAATCCAGGTGTTGGAGAGTGGGCTGGACTTTGTTCTAGCTCACGTATCATCAAATAATTCTTAGCTATGTGCCAATTACAAAATATTTATCACAGAGGAGGGGAGAACTGGATAGAACTAAGATTGACTCTTTGTGCCAGAAAAAGAGTTTGCAGGACTGGCAGGTACAAACATAAATTGTAAATAGAGTTAATCTGGTAGTGAATCATGCTGATGAAAATGAACCTCCAACATTTTTTATTTATGAAGTCACTGTTCAAAGTACAGCTGTCTTCAGTTAATGAACCAAAGAGTCTTTTTGAGTTCTAAGTTAGACATAACTCAACAAAAACTACAGGCAGTGGGTGTGTCTCCACATGCATTAATGCACCTTTTCTAATATAAATTAAATTTAGTACTCCAATGTGAGGTACTAAATAAATGCACATTAGGCTGTGCTACTGTGCAGTAGCACATTTGCATGTTTTTTTTAGTGACCCCTAATGTGCAGTAGAATATTTTACTGTGCATTAGGATAATGTCACTTTTTTTTTACGAGACACTTTAATGTGCAGTAAAACTAGTCTACTGAGCATTAAAGCACACGTGTAGACATGCTCACTGCTCAGCAGGAAATGTATTTCATTTCTGGGTGAAAACCTTTGATAAAAACATTTTCATTTTCTTTGCTTTGTGGGGTTTTCAGATTTTCATTTAGATCTGAATCACTGAAAATGTTTTAACTATCAAAGAGAAACATGCACACAAACACACACACATACACACTAGTTTTTCTGTTTTTTTCAATGCAAATCTGAAACATGTTGATGAAAATACAATTTTTCCATGGCTGAGTACAGAAAGTTAGGCAAATTAACCAGGAGACTCTCTAACTATGGGATTTTACACAAAGTGCCATGAATTAGTTTAATCTGTTGGATGGCAGGGACCGGGATCCTACCTGCACTGGCCCACACCAGCAGGCAGGGGTCCTCCAACAGCTATCTCAGTCACAGCCAGACTACTGGCTGGCAGGGAGGGGAGAACAAATCACCCCTGCCATGTGGCCCCTCCAGCTATCCCTGGGGGGTTTTGGGGAGAGCTGGGCTGGGCCCACATGGTGAGGGGTGCTCCCTTCCCCATGTGTGTTGATAGTGGCAGCCTTGTGGCTGCAGCACCTGGAGCTGGGGCAGAAGGTGGGAAATGGAGCCCACAGCCTCTCAGATACAGTTTGGTTTTCCCAAAGACCCCAACAGGGGTAGCTGGGATGAGCCTATGGAGGGGGGTCTATTTATGCCCCACCCTGACCCAGCTCTTGGTACAGCAGCCATGAGGTTGCCATTGTCAAAAGCCTTGGGTGGAGGAAAAAAATGGAGCCTCCCAAATGCAGGCCCAGCTTGGCTACCCCTGCTGGAGTCTTGGGGGCAGTGGGCCTTTCTTTCTGTGTTGTGCACTTGACCAATTACATAAGAAAAAGGATCTTATGCCATTTCATTATGGATGCAAAGCAAATGCAAACTTCTTAAAGAGATTTGTATATTAAGGTTGGCCTTGCAGGCAGTGTCACACTAGTTAGGTACATATCCTCATGAGAGCTAGAGGTGTTGAATTGACACCACTAGTTGATTACCTCAGTTGTAGCTGCTATTGAATAGAAAATCATGCACACAAATCAGGTCAATACCAACCTGCCCAACAACCCAGGTCCTAAATGTACATATACTTATTATTACTTAGTACAGTAGTTTTCAACTTGTGATCCAAAGACTCCTGGGGGTCACAGACTATGTTTAAGGGGTAAACAAAAGATGACTGATCAACTAAAAGTATGTGAATACCCATACTTAAATTTCAAAGGGGTCTGCACCTCCATATGAAATTTCCAATGGGGTCCACACCTCCATTCAAAATTTTGTTAGGGGTCTGCAAATGAAAAAGGGTTGAAAATCACTGGTTTACTAGAATAGGGGTTAGCATAAACAGCATCTTGTAGCATCAGAGCCAGAAGAGCTTGGGCATGCATCCAGTCAGGTAAAAAAGACAACATGATTTATCTAGTCATTCTCAGCCAACACATCTTAAATAATGAATACCTGCACAAAACTGTCAACAGTCAATCCGCCAATAAAATAATTAGCAAAAAAATCAATCAAATAATTTTGAAAAGCATATAAATCTGGAAAAACCTCAATACGGTCATGGCTAGACTGTAATAAGGACAATGAGAATGAAATCCAAATAAATGATTTGTTGTGACTTATTAGCTCTATTCAGCCTCCCTGGCTGTAGACAAAAACCCAGAGGGAAATGAATAATAAATAACAAGAAGAAAGTTAATCAAACTTTGATTCCGTTCACATTTTTTTGGAGTAGATGTTTTTTTCTATATCCCAAATTGATTCTGCTACATGTATGCATCCTTTTATGTATCTATAGATCATCCTTTTAATATTGTGCTTTCAATCTTCATTCCTTTTTTCCCCCCTAAGTGCTTTGGAGCAGTGTGCCTTTTTTCAACTATCATTAAGACAACATATAAGAGACAGTAAGCTTGATAAACAGCATACATGGCACTGCATTAGGTATGTGGGCACTGGAAGGTAAAAGGACAGAACATCATGTACTCAGATTAAAAAGTACTAAGAGGCACTTTGTGTTAAGCCATATGCAAACCTCAAAGAAAGAAAAACAGCTGTGATGGAAGAGGTGGAAACTGTACAACAGAACTGTTCTTTACTGATATCTGCAGTGGGAAAGGGTTAGGCAGTGTAAGAGCTCTCTGACTGTTAGTCCTAGCAGATAACCTGGAATCCTGTAGGAAGCATTCAAACACACAGGCAGGGGCAAAATCAGGGGGAGAGGGAGATGCGGGAAGGTACAGTGGTGTGGTCTCATCCCTCACTTCCACAGTGTAGCTTTTGTGCCAGTGGATTCAATTTTCTGTAACCACAGACACAGAATCTGAGCCAGGGTTGGAGCCCCAGGCTAGAGGGGGCACCTGGGGAGACCAAGTAGGGACCAAGTGAGGTGGAAGAGATCTGCCTATCACCACCACTGACCCCAGGGCTGCTCCTGCCCATTGCTGGGAGTGTCTGTGCAGGGTTCTGGGCTTGGCAGCGGTGGCAGTGGGTGAGTCACTGGACCTGCCCCTTTCCCATGGTTTTCCATATAGGCTCGGGGGCTCCAGCTGTGGGAAGCAGCCACAGGATAACAAGCTTGATCCAGAAGAGCCATGGTGGCAGGTGGGTCCCCCTTGCCATGCCCAGGGGCAAACCCTGAGAAAACTCTCCTTCAGAGGGGAAGGGGAAAATAGGAGGGGAGGTGCTGCCGAATGCTGCAGGAGTCATAATTTCTTTGCTATGTTCCTTCCCCATAGCCAGATTTCATTTTTCAATATGCATCACAGTATCTCCCTCTCTCGTGGTGCATTGTAGCAGCTCAGCATCATGTGAAAGTGGGGAAAAGGGAGAAGAAAGAGATCACTGTGCACTCGCAGTGACTGATTTCAGCTGGAAGGAGAACTGAGAGGACTTGGCAGTACAACTCTTGTGAGGAGCTGAATTAGCCAGGGCAGACACAAAGAGTTTAATGACTACCCACAATGACATGCTTCTGCCTTCCATATAAAAGAACTGTTGGAGGTGTTCCTTCCATTAAATCACAGACGTGGTGGTAGAGCTGTTAAGGTGTCTCACTCTAGCTCTGAATTGAAGTCCTTCTCTGGATTCCTGCCAAAAACTGCTCCCAGATTGTTTAGCTGATACTAGTAACATCACTCCCTTCTGTGCTATCCACTAAAAAACTAGTGCGTCTTAACCATACTACTCCATTGGGCTGTTAGGCTTGGATGGATCGTCTGTGAAAAAAGCTATTATTTCCCCTGACTCTGGACCAAAACAAATGGTATAACTTGGAATGTCCCGTAGGACAGCAAGTATATTTTTTAATCCGTTCTAACAAAGAATTACGAAATAAAGCTGTTGCAAGTATCTTTAGGATGATGGTATTTTTGATCCTGTTCCTAGTTCAATGCTATCTATTCCTTTTGATATTAGTTGCTATTTTGCAACAGTTACTTCTTCTTTTTTGAATAACTCAGGCACCAACATCAGAATTCTTAGAACACCTCAGCTCTCACTTACAACCAGAGTAAGTGGCCTGATGTTGAACAGGTCAAGCATTTTTATAACCAGATTTAGGTTTCTGAAAGATCTCAGCTCCAACATGGAACTAAGAATATGGAGCCTGATTTTCAAGAAAAAGATTTAGCATTTGGGCTTACATTTGGATGGAGTTCTTTTAAAAATCTAGTTCTGATTGTGGGTCATGTGTATTTGAAAATCTGTCCTTGAGGTCTTTTGAAAATCTGCCCCTCACGGTAGTGAACAAGCTTAACCAAAGTTACCTAGGAGTAAACAGGCATGTTTACAGATTCATTAATGCACCATAATTAATGTGCATTAATTTACTTGGATAACCAAGTACTATATCAGTGTGCAGTAACTCTCACTATGGTGCAGTAGTGCTGGCACATGGGTTTTTAGTGATGCTTACTGTGCAGGAGCACGTTAGCATAGGTTTTGCCAAGCACATTACTGCAGTGTTATTAGGCTACTGCGCAAGTAGCATCTCATGTAGACATGCCCCAATAAGTGGCAACCCCCCCGCACAAAAAACAAACAAACAAACAAAAAACAATAAAAAGAAGCCAGGAACTTTGCTTCCTTGTATCTTGCTGTTTGTATTCTTAAGCATGGTTTTTTAAAACAGAAAAGGAATTACTTTAACATACTCAGTAATATCTAGACTTTCCTTTCTTCTCTGGAAATAGCACTTCTGAAATGGAAAGCTAAAAGGAGTGATGAGAACATGGCATAGTGCAGGCAATGCCCTTTGCAGCCTTCATAAATATATAGGCAGTCCTTGCACTTACAATGGGTTACATTCCTGGAAAAGGTGTAAGTTGAAACAATGTGAGTCGAATCTGATTTTCCCATAGAAACAATGTTATACTAGGGGGTTACATTCCTGACCGAAGGCGTGATGCCCAACTTTCAATTTTACTATAGACCATGTTGATTCAGACTGTATAAATAATTACTGTCACTGGGATGAAAGGCCAAGAGACAAAAATTGCCAGAGCCCCCCATAACCCTCTGTTGGCAGGAGTGGTGAGCAAGCAGAGGAGAGCAAGCTAGGGCAGGATGTCAGTGGGGATGGAGCCAGTGTAGGAACCAGCATAGCCTCAGCTCATTGGAGGCATAGCAAGGCAGCTGGGGCCAGGGCAGGGCACGGGGCAGTTGTAAAAACAGCTATTTCTGGGCCCCTCCCCGAAGAGGCACTTGCCCCAACTTACACCGCTGAACAGAAGGGAGGAAACCTTTCTCTGTGCAGCTTGGGGCTCTGCCTGGGAGCCCCGCACACAGGTTTGCTAAAAGACAGAGAACTCCCATCAATGTTGCAAAGGCCCTTCCAACCCTAGAAACTATGAAACTATGACCCCAGAGCAGGGGGCTGGGCCCGATGATCTCATGAGGTCCCTTTTAGGAGTAAACTTCTGTGAACCCACTTAATGATGCTGGCTGCATGGCTAACCTTCCATGCTGTTTTTCCTGTTACTTTTTCATTTCATTCCTTTTATTCCTTAGGCTTTCCAAGGAAGTCCAGGCATACAGTGATCATATAGCTATGATAACTTCCACGTATAACCTCTAGTTATAGCTCTTCTCAGTGCTTGTCTACATTTTCATCTATAGTACGGTTGGCAGAAGAAGCAAGATTTATATGTTGATGGATTAACATAGTTAAGGAAATTGCTATCTCTTTTCATATGAAGACAGTGGAAAAACCCAAAAGGCGTCACATGAAATTAAAGATATCTTTTGTAGTTATTCATATAAAGGGTTTTTTTTTTTTTTAGAGAATCTGTATTGTTTTGCTTTGCACAATAGTAGTTTTTGCATGATACTTCATGTCACAGTGCCACTTCCAGAAATAGTTTCACTTTTACCCCTTGAGTGTTCTTTCCTATGCTCCACCTGGTTCATCAACATATTAAATAAACCACCTACAAATTGTTGTACTGATACACAACAGAGTAAGCATAAACATTCAGGGAAAAGAAAAGAAAAAGCAATAAAAAAAGGCCACTTAAGAACAGTTAAATAAAATTATTTACTGCCTGAAAATATTCCAGCAGTGGTGCAATTAGCTAATTAAACTGCATTCAATATAATTATTCATATGAGAGGGGCTGGATGGAGAAAATATGGCATAAAGGTAAAACAAACAAAAATATTTCTCAGTTGCAGTGGGTGGAATTCATTTCTGTGAAGAGATTATGCACAAGGTTTAGGCACTACTTAATCTCACATCAGGCCTAAGGGTTGGATGTGGCAGGAGTTAGTTCCTAAAGTAGGACTGGGAAAACCAGGGTGTCAGCTTAGGGATGATGAGCACACCACAGACTTGACCCCTACAAGGACAAGAAGAACCTACCTCCTAGGGTAGAAATAGACGTCACCAAAGGAAGCAGATCAGCTGTGCCAGGATGTCTCAGCATAGCTGATCCACTTCATTGGGTGAAATATATGTTGCCCATTGTCCTGCCTGTTGATCCTGCAGGACATTGGATGATGTTTTCCCCTGCAGAGATGTATCCTGGGAATCTCTGGTTCACGCCTCTGTAAGCAGGGAAAGCAGGCTGTGGTGAGGTTCCAGGGTGGTGGTTACCAATCAGCTGATGGGTAGTCCCAGTTTCAGGACCACACCAGAGTGAGTTCAACACTCTGATGTGGTCCCAATCAAGTGATGGGTGGCCCCAGCCCCAAAACTGTATCAAAACATCCATGTGTACCTAGGGAGTCCTAAACAGGGAAACTCAGGCAAGTGCTCCGGGGGCTTCAGGGTCCAATCCTGCATGCCCCAGGAATTCCCATTCCCAAGGTGCATGGGACAAGGCACCTGAAGCCCCAGTCCAAACTCACTTTAGAGCAAACACTCATGATTTGCAAAATAGCGAGACAAAAGCATACTGTCTATGTCATGGTCATAAACTTGGGGCATTTGTGGTGCAACAAAGGACACAGGTGTCTGTGTATGCTTGGCTTTTGTGCTGACATAAACATTTCTATGGCAGTACAAAGTTGACATCTGTTTACAACCCTAGACTTTACTTGAGGAAGTAGGACTGGATCAGGGGTGGGCAAAATATGGCCTGCAGGCTGGATCTGGCCCACTAGCTATTCTATCTGGCCCACAGGGCCCCTAAAAAAATGATTATATTAATATTTATTTGCTTCTGGCTGCCTGTCAAAGCTGACAGGAGCCTGGGGCAATAGGACCCAGGGGGAGTCCTCAGAAGAACTGAGCAGCCCAGCCCAGCCCCGCCCCATCCCCAGCCATTTCACTTTCTTCCTGCCCCTGCTGTGCTCTGGCACTACGTGGCTCCCAGCGGCATCACTGGACTGGGCCATGCCGGTACGTGTGTGTGTGTGTGTGTATGTGCGCATGCAGGCAGGGGCAGTGTGTGTGTGTGTGTGTGTGTGTGTGTGTGTGTGTGTAGGCAGGGCAGAGTGTGTATATGTGTGCAGGCAGGGGCTGAGAGTGTGTGTGTGTGTGCGCATTTGTGTGCGTGCAGGCAGGGCAGTGTGTGTGTGTGCAGGCAGGGGCAGAGTATGTAGGCAGGGGTAGTCTGTGTGTGGGTGTAGGTGGGGGTGGAGTGTGTGTGTGCAGGCAGGGGAACTGTGTTTGTGTGCTAGCAGGGGCAGAGTGTGTGGTGTGTGTGTGTGTGTGCAGGCAGGGGCAGTGTGTGCGTGTGTGTGTGTTCATGGGGTGAGTCCCACACACACCCCCTAGCATACACATGCACCCACACCCCCTCGCACTGCCATACACTTAGACCCCCACACCTCCACATACACCTCAGCCACCCTCTCCCCACACCTAGTCCCCCACAAACCCCATACCTAGCCATACCCCACAAACCTATATGCACCTCCCATGATATATAAGAGTAAAACTTCGTTTTAAGCTATTGTGCAATCACATCTGAATACATTACACAAACACATGTAAATCAGGAGAAAAAAATATTTTGTAATCAAATTAATGAATGCTGTAGATATTTGCTTTTTAGAATATAATTTGGTATTTTTCTGTTTCTGAGATGGCAAAACCCCTTGCTGAAAGGAGTACTTCCGGGAGCAAGGGGAGGGACTTCAGGTGGCAAAGGTCAGGGGTTAGGGGGTGGGATTTCCAGGTCACAAGATGGTGATCAGGGTGTGGGGCACCTGTCAAAGTGTGGGGCTCCCCATGTGGTTCTTGACAGCTTGCTCAAACTTGGTAAGCAGCCTTCCATCTGAAATAATTGCCTGCCCCTAGGCTGGATGGCACCTGACCTGTAGCGTGGTAGTTACAGCACTGTACCAGAAAGTCAGAGTGATTCAGAGTCCAATCTTCTGGGTGATGGGGAAAACTGAACCTGAGCCCCCTGTTTCCTGGCCAAGTGCCATAAGCATTCAGTTTGGGGGCTAAAATTTGGGAGGGTCCTCCTCCTCTTTATTTTTCTCAGATTTATACTCAAGTGGTTGGGTATGTGCCTGGCCAGTGCATAACCCACTGCATATGCAGTACCATAGCAAGGACATTTGGTGCCTGGGGCAAAGCCCACAGTGGCAGCCTGCCCTTGCCCTGTGCACAGATCCAGGGAGCACACGCCCTCCCCCCACCCCCATGCTGACCCGGGAGTACACGCAGAGGTGGGAGCCACCTTCCCCCCTTCCCTGCACCCCCCCAGAACAGGCCGCTTCTGGCTTCACCCCATGCCCTGCTCCAGTTGGGCAGCACCTGTTGGCACCCCTTCTCTTTGACACCCGGGGCAGTTGCCCTGCTCACCCCTCTCCCCACCTTGCTAATGGCACTGCGCATATGCTCAGTTGGCATGTGTGTGCTTGCATATCCATTCTGCAGAAGTAAGTACAAGGCATAGTAGAACCTGTCCTAAGGTCTAAGCCTGTGGACAAGGATAGCCAACTCCCTCCTCCAGGCAAGGTCCCTAAGCATCTGGCATTGCAATGCCTAAGTAGAGGTACCTTGATTCTTAATGCTGTTCATGGGTTGGGCAGTGTAGAGGCCTGAAATTGACTGGCTCCTCAGCTGTTTCCCTCTCATCCTTAATCTATTTAGACTGTAAGCTCTTTAGGGAAAGAACTGTTCTTCACTATTTTGTTCAATGCCCTGTGCCAAGGAGGCCCACTCATAGTAGGAGCCTCTATACTCTCTTGTAATATAAATCATTAGGTATTACTTAGAGTAATTAATGAATTAAGCATAGCTTTTGTGCTAAAAGGCAGCCTATCTACTGGGCAGAAGCTGCCATTTTCTGTTCTGATTCAGAAAGCTAGAGCTAGTTAGCTAGTTAGAGCTGCCTTCTCTCTCATGTTTGCTTTTTCGTGGAGACATCATAATCACTCTTTTTTCCTTACTGTTTTCCTTCATCTGAAATAAATCTCTTCTGGCCTGAAAACCTCATTTTCTGCTAATTAGATATAGAAAAACATAACCAAAGGGCAGGATGTTTTTCCAGTTATTTAGCCTCCATTTTCCATTTTCTCTCCTGCATTTTATATATGAGCTGCATCCCAACAAAAACTGGAAGGACAGTCCCTTTCCTTTGCTCTGAATGCCTTATTCACTCTCTGCTCAGTATTTATTTCTCAAGGAGAGTACTAAAGATGGCATCACAAGATAAAGAATGCAAATTACAACTCTGCATGATCCTAGCTACTACTAAGTTTTTCTTCAGGAAGAAAAAGAATGTTTGCTATAGCTCTTTCTCTCAGGGTCTGATAATCATTTGATGACAGATGTTCAACAAGTCTCTAGAAACAGGCATTTCTGAATTTAATTCAAGATTATAACAGTGACATTCAGGCCACTTAACTTTCCTGTTGTCACAGTGACAATGAAGACATTTTTTATGCCATTTATTTTCACACTTTCATTTGTTTCCTGCCTTTGTGCTAGTCCTCTTCCTTCCAAGCAGACTCATCATGCATACTTTAGACTTTCTTGAAACATTATTATTTCTTTGTATTCTTTGTGCAGAGACTAAAACCCAAATTATGACAGGACTCCATGGATCTGACCTATTCTATTCCTACAGTGAGATGGAAGCTATGAGGAAGACAGAAATTAGCTATATTTGATTTTTGATAGATAGCTAGATAGAGAGCTAGATAGAGAGCTAGATAGAGAGCTAGATCTAACCATATGTATATAACCACTGAAACCACACTGGAACATATATATGAACAGTTACCTTTCAGTGGGTAAGGTATTGCTGACTGAAAGGTAACTGAGATTTATGTCCTGCAAGAACCCACAGAAAATAGAGGTAGGCAGAAATCTGTTACCTGGTGTCTGAGGCATAATAGCAGGAGTCTACTATGAGGTCTGTAATGAAATGTGTAAAGTAGCCTGGTTAGGTTTAAGAAGATGGTTCCAAGCCCTAGAAATCCTTGGTTAAAAGCTCTAAAACAAAGGGGCTTTGTAGTGGTGGGGGAAACTTGCATCTGAAAATGGCAGAGATACTAACTGGGTGTCAGATTGTCCAGGAAACTGCACTAGCATGGAAAAGCCTGCCTTATCCAGCCCAAAATTTGGTGTGTACATGGAGAAGGTTAAGAGAAAAGGCACCTGGGTGAAGTTGAACCTCTTGAAATGGGCAAGGAAAGGTAAAGATTCAGAAAGATGACATGCATTTAGTATTTAGTTAGCTATAACTCTTCTTTCTGATTACAAAGCTCCTATGGATAAAAATAAATCAGCCTTTCCATTGAACAAGCTGTTCTCTGTCTCTGCTTTTCTGTCAGTGGCTTACAGGACCTAGAACAGATTCCTTAGCAGGGTTTACATGAAGCTGGATCTAGTGGAGGTAATACAGTTTGTGAACAAGGGGTGCTGTGACCTGATGTGTTAGTTAAAAAGTGTGGTGAACCTTGGAGCTCTACTCTCAACAGATTTCTTGCTGGAATATAGTGCCTATGGGAGAAACTAAGATGGGTTTAACAATACACCCCACACTTGAACCCCTTATTTACTGCTGTGCAGGTAAGTTGTAAAAGCGAAGCCACCAGCATTAATGAGTCTGCTAAAATGTCACATGAACATAGCTACCCTTCAGAGGTACTTAGGGCTGATCCAAAACCCCTTGAAACACTGGGAGCCTTTCTATTTGTTTTCATGGACTTGGGATCAGGTCAATATTGTGGATTTAATTAGTTAACTTTTATAAAGGGCTATTTCAGTAGTAGGTGTCATTATTTTTCATGAATATGAATGGTATGAGAGGTAGTCACCATTAAAAGTCAGCATTTGGCAACAATTACTGCACAGAGCAGCATATGAGATGCTATAACTCTTTCCTATACTTAAAATAGGAAAAAATGTGGTAACTGTTCAGCTGTATGTTGCCTTTTAATATTCATGAATAGCATGAATATGTTAAAACTTTTAATTTAGACATCAAAATGTTGAGTCACCTGAAGTTTAATCAAAATCCTATTTCAATGGCTCATTTTAGCATCAAATATGTAACTATGTATTGCTTTTATGAGTGTGGACAGCTTTTGGCATTTGGGTTCAGAGAAGCTAACAGAGGGGATATGACAGATGTTGTGGGCAAGCATTAGCTTATCCTGAATTCCCCTCAAGTAAAAGTGCCGAGCCTTTGATGAGCTAAATAAATAATTAGCAGCAGAGATAAAACAGGAACAGTGCTGACTTATGGCACATTGGAAACTCATTCTGATTTCAATTCTACCACTGTAGCTCTGTTGACTCTGATAGAGGCACTGCTGGGGAATGCTGCAGTAACTGAGATCAGAATCATGGCCTTTGTCTTTATATTCAGTTCTTGAGGCAGAGCTCAAGGGCACTGCTGTAATGTGCTAAAATCTCAGTATACATCACTAAATGTTATTAGACAGTTGCTACCATTTAAAACAATTTCAAGTGGTTTTAAACCACTGAAAGGTACTGTCTTGACTGTCCTTGCATGCTGTCTGACCATCTAATCTATCAATCTACTTGTCTAATGCTAGTACTTAACTAGTCACTTCGATAGCAGAGTTCCCTGTCCTCAAACAGATACTGAGCAGATGTAAGACAAGTTCCTTCTTCTATTGGATTTGGTGTTCCTGGAATTATTTCCTCTAGGGATAAAATAGGAGTTTTGTCCTTGTGGCCCATTCAGGCTTGTTTGCTGTGACTGTCAGTAAGGGACTATTAGTTGCTGGTAGTGGTTCTTTTAAAGTTGATAAACTAGAATTCCTGGTTCAAACTAAACCTACTACTAGACCTCATTTTGTACAAGCCATTGAGCAAGCCCCAGGTGGTGAGTAACTTCTTGTCACTAAAAATCTGCTTTGATGACTGTGATGCTTGGACTTTGTATCCCCTTTCCCTTGAATCCTCTACAATTTTATACAGGGGCTTAATTATTTTGTCAATGCCTGCAACATTTGCAATGTTTTCTATTCCCTGTGCATTTCCCCATCTCCTTTTCTCTTTCTTGCTGACTTCTCATTAATATTTAAAAAGTAGTCAGAAAGTGTCTTTATCCAGGCAGGAGAAAAACAGTAATTTGCATGGACTTGGAGAAAGAGATACAGACAGAGACACAGATAGACATGGAGAGAAACCCTAAGACATAAGTATGCAACCATGGAACACTGTAATGTGGCTTTTAATATCCCAGGGAACCTTTACACAACATTCAGCATGCTAAAAGTTGACTGGAAATTAGCTCATGACATTTCTGTAAGTTTCTCATATGGACTCAGACTTCAAAGGTGTCTCTTAGACTTTCTTCTGCCCTGATTTACGAAGATCTTGATTTACATTGAAGCTGAGTCTTCAAGGGGACCATGTTACTATTTTTATAAACTTACTACTTCCATCTGTGAAGCTGGAGCAACAGGGAGGCAACAGGGAAGGTGCTCACATACTTCCTGAGAAATCAGGGTGACCAATAGTTATGTCAGGTGCCTCTACATGAATGCACAGAGCCTGGGAAACAAGCAGGAAAAATTGGAAGTCCTTGCACAGTCATGGGATTATGACATGATTTGAATAACAGAGACTTGGTAGGAGTTCGCATGACTGGAGCGCTGTCATGGATGGGTACAAACTGTTTAGGAAGGACAGGCAGGGGACAAGACGAGGAGGAGTTGCACTTTATGTAAAAGAGCCGTATGATTACTCAGAGCTCCAGTATGAAACTGGAGCCAGGCCTGTCGAAAGTCTCTGGGTTAGTGTTAGAGGAGAGAGTAACAAGGGTGATGTTGTGGTGGGGGTCTGCTGCAGACCACGAGAAAATGGTGGATGAAGCTTTCTTCAAACAATTCGCGGAAGTTTCCCAATCACAGGCCCTGGTTCTCATGGGGGACTTCAGTCACCCTGATGTCTGCTGGGAGGGCAATACAGCAGTGCACAGGCAATCCAGGAAGTTTTTGGAGATTACTGGGGACAACTTCCTGGTGCGAGTGCTGGAGAGAGCAACTAGGGGCTGTGCTTTTCTCAACCTGCTGCTCACAAACAAGGGAGAACTGGTGGGGAATGTAGTAGTAGATGGCAACTTGGGCAGCAGTGACCACAAGTTGCTTGAGTTCAGGATTGTGAGGAAAGGAAGGATGGAGAGCAGCAGAGTGAGGACCCTAGACTTCAGAAAAGCTGACTTCAACTCACTCAGGGAACTCATGGGCAGGATCTCCTGGGAAGCCAGACTGCGAGGGAGAGGAGTCGAGGGGAGCTGGCTGTACTTTAAAGAAGCCTTCCTGAGAGTGCAGGAAATGCACAGGAAGACTAGCAAGTCTGGCAGAAAACCAGCTTGGCTTAGCAGGAAATTCTTCAGCTAAATCACAGAAAAGAAGCTTATAAGAAGTGGAAACATGGACAAATTGCTAGGGAAGAATATAAGAGCACTGCTCGGGCATGAAGGGATAAAGTCAGGAAGGCCAAATCACAATTGGAGTTGCAGCTAGCAAGGCATGTGAAGGATAACTAGAAGGGTTTCTACAAGTGTGTCAGTAGCAAGAGAAGGATCGGAGAAAGTGTGGGCCCCTTACTGAATGGGGAAGGCAACCTTGTGACAGAAGATCCACAAAAGGCTAACGTGCTCAATGCCTCTTTTGCCTCAGTCTTTACAGACAAGGTCAGCTCCCAGACTACTGCACCAGGCAGCACAGTTTGGGGAGGAGATGAGCGAGCAGCTCTCAAACATAATGCCCATATTTAAGAAAGGGAAGAAGGAGGATCCAGGGAACTACAGACCAGTCAGCCTCACCTCAGTCCCTGGAAAAATTATTGAGAAGATCCTCAAGGAATCCATTTCCAAGCACTTGGAGGAGAAACAGGCAATTAGGAATAGTCAGCATGGATTCACCAAGTCATGCCTGACCAACCTGATTGCCTTCTATGACGAGGTGACTGGCTCCGTGGATGTGGGGAGACCAGTGAATGTGGTGTACCTTGATTTTAGCAAGGTTTTTGATATGGTCTCCCACAGCATTCGTGCAGGTGAGCTAAGGAAGTATGGGCTGGATGAATGGACTGTAAGGTGAATAGAAAACTGGCTGGAGCATCCAGCTCAGAGAGTAGTAATCAATGGCTTGATGTCTAGTTGGCAGCTGGTATCAAGTGGAGTGCACCAGGGGTTGGTCCTGGGGCTGGTTTTGTCTTTATCAATGACCTGGAAGATGGCGTAGAGTGCACCCTCAGCAAGTTTGAAGATGATACCAAGCTGGGGGGAATAGTAGATATACTGGAGGGTAAGGGTAGGATTCAGAGTGGCTTAGAGAAATTGGAGGCTTGGGCTAAAATAAATCTCATGAGGTTCAGCAAGGAAAAATGCAAAGTCCTGCACTTGGGGCAGAACAATCTGATGCACCAGTGCAGGGTGGGAACTGACTACAGAAAAGGACCTGGGTGATACAGTGGACAATAAGCTGAATATAAGCCAGCATTGTGCTGCTGTTGCCAAGAAGGCTAATGGCATACTCGGCTGCATTGGTAGGTGTGTTGCCAGTAGGTCAAGGGAAGTGATTATTCCCTTCTATTCAGCACTGATGAGGCAACATCTAGAGTATTGTGTCCAGTTTTGGGCCCCCCACTTCAGAGCTGATGTGGACAAACTGGGGAGAGTCCAGCAGAGAGCAACAAAAATGGTTTGGGAGCTGAGGCGCATGACTTATGAGGAAAGACTGATGGAACTGGACTTATTTAGTTTAAAGAAGAAGAGACTGAGAGGGGATTTAATTACTTAAAGGGGGTTTTGAAAGAGGATGGAGCTAAACTATTCTCAGTGGTGGCAGATGGCAGAACAAGGAGCAACGGTCTCAAGTTGCAGTTAAGGGAAGTTTAGGTTAGATACTAGGGAGAATTTTATCACGAGGCGGGTAGTAAAGCACTGGAACAGATTACCCAGAGAAGTGGTGGAAGCTCCATCCTTGGAGGTTTTCAAAACCCAGCTAGACAAAGCGTTGGCTGGGATGATCTCATTGGGGATGGTCCTGCTTTAAGCCCCTGCTAGATGACCTCCTGAGGTCCCTTCCAACCCTAACTTTCTATGATTTTATGAAGTGATTAGTACTGTATTTTCATTTAGTTGTCTCCTAGCTTCTTCAACCATTCTTCCCTCTCCTTTCTTTTTTACCAGCAGTAGTTTTCTCTGATGTTTAAGGTGGCCAGGTGACTTATGAGGAGAATCCTTTGATCCAGGTAAGGACTAACGAATGAGGTGGGACTGCTGTTGGAGGGGGAAAAAGTCCCTACACATCCTCTATAGGTAATCAAAAATAGCTCAGTGGCTATGTTCTGCAGGAGGTCCAGGCATAGGAGTGGAACTCAGAAGTGGGCTGGAAGAGTGGAGGAATGTGGCCTTTAGGGGGGCAAAATCCCAGTCTGAAACCACCATGTATAAGAAGCATCTCTTGTGGCTTTGTGGGGAGATTCTAACCCTCTCTACCTCTATGGAAGTCTCCTATGCCAAGCTATTTGCTTAGGATTTAGGTAGAAGAGAAAACATAAGTGTAAGGGGTGAAGAAGGCGCCAGGCTTGAGGGAGCCCCGAGCTGACACAACCCGGCGCGGCTTGCGCGCCGCGGTTTATGGCGGGCAGCGGAAACTTACCTCCTGCAGAGACCCGGAAGCAGCAGGTGCCGGAGCGACCTGGACCAGCATAAGAAGAGCATCGGAGCAGCACAGTGGCATGGCGGATCTGGAAGCAGCAGGTACTGGAGCTGACGGTGGCGGGAGCACTATTCAGTGGATCCGAGCCATTTGGAGGTGCGGTTGGACCTTCTGGGGTAAGCAGGGCTCCCCAGCATGGCTCAAAACCCAGGGAAGCGGGCCCAGCAAGGCCGAAGAGGGCTAAATGCCGTGGGGAACAGCAGGGACCCTGTATGGGCCGGAGCTGTAGCAGATGGCAATGGGGTGGACACTGGGGACGAAGGAGTCACCGGTACATTTTTTCTTTTATCTTCGGGTGACACAGGTGAAGCAGCCCATCGCGGAGTAAACAGGGGGTGATTTCCCCATCCTTCGGCAGACAAGGTAGCACTGGGGCCGGCGGTTGAGATTTGAAGCTGGCGGTACACCCTAGGTGCCCTCAGCTGTGATTTTCTTTCCGTTGACTTCACTGTGCTTTATTCTGGTGCTATCCTGAAGCATCATAAGCGGATGACCGATCTGGTCGGACGGTCCTACCCGGTGGATCAGGTGAGGGTGTAGGGGTGGAGGAGCCCTCAGAACCCAGGGACCCCAGAGAAGAGGAGAGTCTCATTTCTGGACTGGTACAGCTCAACATCCAAGTCGTGGCAGGCGAGGCAGACACGTACATTCGTCCAAAACGGGGTGAGTCACTCTTTGTCTTCTCAGGAGCGGTCCCTAGTTGAGAGGTTGGGCTGGTGGTGGCCAAAGATGTACCTAGCCTCTCTCACAATAAGCATGATTAACTTATAGCCAACCCACTTTTGTTTGAGAAGTTATTTGCTATCACTAATTAAATAGAATCAGGCCTGCTCAGTTATTAGACGGAACAAGTCTTTGGACAAGAGGGTGTTTTTTGTTGCCTCAACCCAATGTTTGGAGGTGCTGGGCTGTTGAACTGCAATACCAAGTACCTGCCTACCTTAGATATTTCTAAAGTATGCATCACCATAGTATCTAAGTGCTTGTTATTAACAACCCATTGAATAAAAGAGTAGGTGTATTAATCCCACTGTGCTGTGGAAATTCTAACTCAGTTAATTACTTCCTGCCTAGTTAAATGTCTCTATAATTGCAATTGCTGAAGTTATTCTTTGCTCATAAAATGTCATTGCATTGTCTTTCTGGTGCAAAATTGCAGCTATGACCTACAGGAGAGATGGCTGGATGTCTGTGGTTGGTGTACTGAGCTCTGTTCAGCCAGCCTATAAAACTGTTTGCAAAGAAAGGAGCTGTGTAAATGTAAATCATTATTACACTGCTTAAATAATCAAATCCACTTTGCTATTGTTTAAACAGGATAGAGACATGGAGCCATTTATTTATATTTTAATGCTTAAACAGTCAGCTACATGAAATATATATATGGAAATAATAAGCTTTCCAAAATATATGAAATACATTTTTTCAGTGCCAAATTCATAAGTTAGAGGGAATGCGATGCGACAGTAATTCTTAATTTGTACAGTGTTTTTTATCATCCTTACTATGAAATACCACAAAGTAAAAATGGCATAAGCCTATCATAAATCTAAATGCTGTGTAGTGTTTCAGACATACATTTTATGTGGGTGCATCATTGCTTTAATCCCAAGTGCAATCAGCAGGCTAAATGTGGCCCAAGAAGCTCTATAGTATTAAACATAAATGTCCTCATCTGTTCTGGTATAATATTCAGTGTAGGGATGTGGCTGGGCTCCTGGGGCAAAGTGGAAGCATTGAGTTCCAATTCTGAATTGCAAATATGTGGCTGGTGGCAGCAGCTAGGTTTTTTCTTTCTACCCTGCCCCCCATCCCCCTCCACCAAGTCAAGACCCAGGGCATTTGCCCCTATCATCCTCTCCCCCCCTCCTGGTTACACCACTGATAATATTAATTTGGAGCTCAAGGGCCCCAGTAAGAATTAGGGACACTAACTGTGAGGGTGCTGTACAAACACAGGGGAAAGATAATCTCTGCTCTAAATTGTTTACTCTAATGCAGAAATTACATGTTGTACAATGTAATAATTTTTTATTGCTAGTATCATTGCAGGTCATAAAATGCTTCTGTCTTTATTGAGGAGAGAGGTCACTCTCATCAACATGGAGGACTTTATGCTGAACTCACTGGCATATTCAGTCAAACCTCCTTTTACAAAAAAAGGTCTTTTCTTTATTAAATTAGCACAATTTTTTTCAGTTTCTTACAGCAACCACTTCACATTCAAGAGCTAGATCATCAAGATAAAACAAAGAATCTCCTAAACAACATCTCATTCTAGCTTTGTCTGGTGAATGGCTGCCCAGATAGGAAGTAATTACAGCACTTCAAAAAGATGCCCAGGATCAGATGGGTATCAAGAGGGAGGGTGTTCCAGAACTGAGGAGCATCCATGGAGAATGACTTCCCACATGCTTTCACAAGCAGACTTGGCATACTGATGGTTCTTGTAGGAGGCTATTTTTGACTATCCATAGGGATCATGATGGGGCAAAAAACGAGAAGCTGGTCCCTCAGGGCCCTGGCAGATATTCAGTAAAGGTGCACCAGCAATATGACATGATGGGATCTGAAGCACAATCCCCATAATCGTGCTCTCTGTCATGCCACATGTGCAGGAGGTGTGATTTTTGCAATCATGTATCAGATCCCATCATGCTATATTGTTGGTGAAGGGGGAGCCCATGTTCCTGATCCAATGTGGCAGCTCATCACAACTCCCAGCTTTGAGGACCTTGACTCTGACAGACTCCTGAGGCTGGGAGCAGCAATCAGCTGATAGGTACTCTCCGCCTCTGGAGGGCATGGAAGTCAAAGGCTCCCATGTGCTCTGGAGGCTGGGACCCCAAGTCTGGCAATACGTTCCACTAACAGTGTAACAGGAACCAGCCAGAAAGTTATTACATATTTTTTTCTGTAATAACTTTGTGGTTTATTCCTTGTTTTATCACACCTTTAATTGCATTAAGGTGTGGCCAGGTAACTGCTTCAGATGTGATTAGGTGGTTAAGACCATCACTTCTGATTTGTCTAGGTAGTTCACCTGGATCCAATCCTCAACTGCTATGAAGGGCCCAGTCCAGTGTTAACACTTTGATAGCTACTCTCAAATGAGTACCTGTTTCTGGCAAGTTTTATCCTATGTAATACTCTAGTGGGCACCACCTCAGTATTTTAGGGTATTCTAGTACCTAAACTCTAGAGCACCAGCAAGTATAAGACTGGCTGCTAGGCATAGGTTATGTATATTAAAACATTTTAAAAAGAAGGAAGGAATTTTTATTGTTTGTTTCCCTTTTGAGCTGATGCTATTCCCTCCTTACCAGTTACAAATGTGTCTTTCTGTTTTCCTTTCTCTACATAACATTGTCTTGTGTCATAATTCACTTTGCTCAGCATAATTATTCAGAAGACAGCAGAATGCTTTCTGCTTTGGAGGGAAAGTGGAAGATTCCTGATGAGCCCAGGGACAAAAGAAAAGAAGAGTGGGTTGAAGAAAGCAATATGATTTCTAATCCACCCATCCCCACTACAACTATATCCCTGTGACTAGAGTAAAGCAAAAAGGGTCCCCCAAAAATTTACAGCATCCAGCTGTGCAGGGGAAATTCCCTCTCACAATTCCTGTGTACAGTGACTGCCGCCAACCACTTCACTCCTGTAGCACCAGCTGTCCAAGACAATGCAGGAACTGGCCTCGTGGCTCTACCAGTTACTATCCCCTCCCCGTTCAAAGCAATGTGTATCTTAGTGGCAAAATAGAAAGGTGAAAGAAGCATGCTACTGGAAGCAGAGGAGTAAAGAAGAAAAAGTAGAAGTAATGAGAAGCAGCCAGGGGCAGATAAAACTTAATTTTCTAAAATTTTTAGGGGCCCTGTGGGCTGAAAAGAATGGGCTGGTGGGCCACATCCAGCCCACGGGCCGCCTTTTGCCCACCCCTGTGAAAGTCTCTTTCAAATGCTAACTTCGGCAAGGTAGAACACTGTGGTGTGCTCAACCAAAGAGAGACTTTTGGTGATATGAGGGCACATTTACACATGAAATTAATGTGACACAATAAACTCCAGTGCAGTTTGTACTAGAGGTTATTGCTTCCAAGCACCATTCAGTGTGCTCCTGGGACCACAGCACATTGCACCAGGTCAGAGCAGGGTGCCCAGGGTGCAGCCTCTGCACTGAAACACCCTCATGCCCCAGTCAGACCTATCAGCATCTACACGTGGGTTGCTGCTCACTAAAGGATGCCACCATTGGATAGTGCTTGTGTTTACAAGTACTAAATTACAGCAGTTAATTAGTTTACTGCAGCCTAATAGGGCCACATGTGTAGACATTGAGACTTTACTGCACAGCTAATTAGGCAGCCCTACAGTAAATGTCTCAAGTAGATGCACCCAGTAAAGCTTATCTGCATAAATACATACGCACACACATATATACATAAAGGAAATTTGGCTCAGTAATGCAGAAATGATTCCAAGTTTCATCTCACATCAGGGAAAACATGCCAAAAGAAATGCCACTGTGTTATCACTGCAAATTGAGACTGACCAAGCTGTTGGTGCCTGTAAGTTCAAGCACTGTACAATATCCTTACAATAGGTATCAGTCCGTTCTCTCAACCTTGTCCTTATTTTTCCTAGGCAGTAGACTGTAATGCAAGATTGACCTAGACCTGTGATCACTGTCGCCATGCATCACAGGACCTGAACCTGCTTCCACTCAAATCAATAGGATATTTGCTGTTAACTTTGACAGGAGCACGATTAGGCCCCTAGACAGCAGTTATGGGTATGGGGAAGGGAACATTACTGGGCTACCACTTCCATTAATCCTAATAACACTGGCACTGGTGCATCCAGAGTTTAGATTCAGATTTCAATACCCTTTTGACTCCACACAGTCAGGAGTGTTGATGGGAAACATTTCTCATTATTTCCCAGGTCTTTTAATTTTCATGAGGTCACTGAAGCCTTGCAATCCCTTTCATATAGCCTGTGTCTTGCGCAGAATCCTCAAAGCTGGATGAAAGGCATAATGTGATCACTTCTGTATGCGATTGTACCTAGGATCAATAGTCCCTGCTGACAGTAGAAGGGTGGTGTTATTCACCCCTTTCTATTTTAAAATGAATTTAGTGTTCATGAAAAATGCTGAGTGCAGAAGACAGCAAATGCGTCTTCTATGCATTGAGCACTTACAACAGCAGGGAAAGTTTCCTCCTTGCTGAGCCCTGCAAATGTGCCTCAACCTTGACCTCTCTATATATCTCTGATGATTATACCGTACCTGTCACTGCAGTATCTAAGCACTGACAAAATACCAGCTAGCACATCTGCAGCACTTCAAATGAGCAAAGCACTGTACAAAACATCTATTTGTCTCAGTTTTTCCACTAAGCCTGTCACAGAGCCCTGAACTTGTTAAATAAGAACTAACTAACATTAGCTAATTAACTGTGGGAAATTGAGTCGCCCAGGAGATAGGTTGTCAAATTATGGGTCATGAAATGCACGTTTTTGCACCATATTCAAAGCTGTTGCCTCATATCTTGACTAGGCTCAAGACCTTAAATACTGTTGGGCTTTCTTTCAGCTACACCATTTGTCTTTCAACTACAGCAGAGGCTGGCAACCTTGTCAAGCTTTGGGCCAGAACAACATGACTTCAGTCCAGTGTGGGCTGAGGCATGAATGCAGCTTTCAACCAAAGGGGAACTACACTGGGGCCAAGCAGCCTAGAACTGCTGCACTGATTCTCACTCCCTCTCTACCTCCCCAGCTATAGCATACACACAGTTTCCAGTTGGTGGTAAGCTGCCCTGGGCCTGGCAGCTGGAAACGTCTGTGCCGCTCCTGCTTCTCTCTGCCCCACACCGTAGCTGTATTGTACTGCCACTTCTCCCCTGCTTCCCCTGGCTGCAGCATGGGTACAACTGGAAGATACCTAACCCCAGCTCAGTTCCCCACCAGCTGGAAACTGCATCTGTGCTACAGCTAAAAAACAGGTGGTGGAAAGAAGCAGCAGAGATGCAGGTCCATCTTTCAGCTGCCTGGTCCCAGGACAGGTCTTTGCTGTATGGCTTCAGCATAGGCATGGGCAATAACGAAGCCTTGTGGCTCCACGGCCCAGGTCCAGTGGATCCATGGGTTGAATCCAGCCTGTGGGCAGTGTGTTACCAACCCCTGAACTATACCAATCCACATGGTGGTGAATCCCAGATCTGCAGTACATTAGTCAAAGCAAGACAAGTAATTCCATCCAGAAACTGATGAAAATTAATATCTCACTTTAATATTTATTAATGCCTGCAGAAGATATGAAAGCAGACCCTGATTTCCTTGTGTTCATTCAGTATTTGAATTCAATGCATCTTCACATTTTTTTATTCTATGGCTTTGTTAGAATTCAAATGTTGCCACGTGTCTCTCAGTTGTTAGCAGCCACAAAAATCACATGTTAATTCTTCTGGTCCTCAAGTAGCTGAACCTGTAAACCAGTGGCGGGCAATTATTTTGGGTGGAGGGCCGCTTACCCAGTTTTGGCAGGCTGTCGAGGGCTGCTTGTGTAGCCCCACCCCTTGACAGGTGCCCCACCCCTTGACAGGTGCCCCACTCCCTGGTCACCATCTTGAGACCAATGTCCCAATGTTTTGGGATCAAAGTCTCAGGGCCAGCACCGGTGGGGCCCAGAGCGGGGCACAGGCTGGCAGGGGTCTGTGTAGCCGGGCTGCGCTGCACCAGCAGGGAGTGGGGAGCTGGCCCAGTTCCATAAAACCCCTGCCGGCTGGGACCCCGTGCTCTTGCCACCCTGCCCTGGGCCCCGCCGGCACTGGCCCCAGAACTCCTGTGCTCCCACTGGCTGCCTGCCCACTCACACCCAGTGCCCCCCAGTGCCATGGTACAGGTGGGGGGCAGCACACAGCCCCGACACCCTGCTCACCAGCAGGGAAGAAGCTGGTGCTGAGCGTGGGGAAAAGTGGCCCCACATGGCCAGCGCTCCCTGCTGCAGCCACTCACAGCCCATGCAGGGCAGTCTGGAACAAGCACAGGCAGCCTCTTGTGGGCCATATTTTGCCCACCCTTGATGTAAGCAGTTCCAACTCCAGCACAGTGGTTCTCAACCTTGACAGACTCAAGGCACCCATTGGAAAATACCAGCTCTTAGTTTTCACTCACAGTTTGACTACAGAAAAACAATAGAGCATTTCTTCTTGCCAAGAACTCCAGAAAGACCACAACAGGGCAGAATGGTTTTGACACCCTGAATTCCTTTTTATATCTCTGGGTTTATCTTGTGCCTCGTGTATGCACACCTAGGCTGCATCCAAACGGGCATGGGCATGTGGTATGTGGCACCGCAGACCCATCTGCAGCATCACACCACACATGCAGGCATGCCTTGCACTGCTGCCTTGAAGCACTGGGTTGTTTTTTTTTACCTTGGGAGATCCCAGGAACCAAAAAAAACCCACAGCAAAAAAAATCAGGGTGCCACATGGCAGCCGCATGTGCCACCCAAAACTGGAGCCTGGTCCACTACAGCCTGGTCCCTGGTCCACTGGGACAGGCTCTCAGCTGCAGAAGCCCCACAGCTGCAGCTCCCTAAGACCCTCTGGTAAGGATGCTGGAGCCAACAGAGTCGCTGGCTTTAGTCTCCCCTGCCTGACCTGGGGTAACCTGCTGTGTCGCAGAGCACATGAGGCATGGGCATTTCCTGGGGACAAGTAGCAGCAGCACAAGATGTTTGTCCCCAGGGAAACAAATGACCATGCTTGTCTGGACTTGGCCCTAGCAGTGCTAGCTTTGCATGGCACCCTGTGGCACCCTTGAAAGGATCTCCATGCACCCCAAGAGGCCATGGGCCCCTGATTAAGAATCACTGTTCTATGGATTTTTGTCAGAATTTAAATGTTGCCATCTGTCTCTCAGGCTGGAAACAGATGTCCCTAGGGTACATAGGACTGGGACCCTGAAGCCCCAAGAGCACCTGTCCAGATTCCCTCAGTTGCAAAGGCATGCCCTGAGAATCCTCTGGCAGGGCAGTCCCCAGGCATGTATTGCAGTGCTGTGCCCTGACTCAGCAGACACTCTGCAACCAGGGAAACCACAAGTTATCCCTCTAGCAAAGGAGTGCCCAAAGATTTCAACTTGCAGTGCAACTTTGCAAGCAAAGAAACCTGGGGTTGCCCTGTTTGCAGAGGTCTGCCCTGAGCATTGTCCCACAGCATTGGGCCCCAGTCACTGCTGGGATGGGTGGGTGAATGACATACAGGTCAATGGGAAATGTCTGTTTCATCCAGTGAAGCAGATCAGCTGTACTGAGACACACCCCATGATCTGCTTCATTTGGCAATGTCCACTTACAGTCTTTGTTGTGAAGAGCCAGATAAGTCACATGTTAACTTTTCTGGTCCCCAGTTAGCTGAACATACAAGCAGTTCTGACTCTAACAGTAGCATGTGTAAATTTTAAATTCAGTGTCTGTAAATACTGGTATTCACCACCTTGAAATGTAAAAAAAAAAAAATCAAGCATTGAGTGAAGAAATATCAGGCAGGTCTTACGTTACCTATCAGCAGGCAGGGAAGGATTCAACCTGGAAACAAAGTACCAAACACAAGCAGTCCAGGATTAGCTCTTGTGACTTACATCACATTCCCAATCCTCCTGGCATCTTTAAGCAATGAGGCACACCGGCACTTCATGGGATCAAATCCACATGTGCACACCATGAATAAAATATGCATTGTCTCTATTTTGATAAGGCAGGATCCATAATCACAGTCTAATATATTCCCAGTTGGACCATATTTTTGTTTCCTACAGGACCACACACTTGTAGAACCATTGAGAATGTATTAAATTAAAGATTTATATAGTCTGAAGATAGAGGTGGCAAGCTATGCAGTCTGAAATCAGCCAGAAGATAGGTCACTTAGGGACAAACTGACTTAGTCATGACATTTCAAAGACAACAACCTACTTGTCAGATGCCATTTGAAAGAAGTTAGTACTTGTGGCTGTATTTTGCCCTATGATTTTGTCTTCCATGAGTTACACTGAAGATAAACTTTAGTTCTGTGCTCAGTATCATTGTCTTTGTAGTTAGAAGGCAGGATTCATAGATTCATACATGGTAGGGGCTGGAAGGGACTGCTTGAGACCATCAGGTCCAGCCCCCCTTCACTTGAGCAGGAAAGACTGCCGGGGTCAAGAAGACCCCAGCAGGTGTTTTTTGAAGATATCCAAAGTAGGTGATTGTACCACTTCTGGGGGGAGGCTATTCTGGACCCTGGACACTCAAGTTGTTAAGAAGTTTTTCCTTATGTCTTTTCCTTAGGAAGCAGTGTTTTCTAAGGTTCACTAGTTTTCATCATTAGCATAAACACACTGCATCAATCATTCTTTCTAGGCAAAAGGAAAAAGCAGCAATCTACATTTTTTCCTGGTTTGGTAAGGAATTTCTTACTACTTTTACCACTGCACTTGCAGAAAGCTTCCTTTTCATGAGCTTTGCTGAGCCCTAGGTTAACTGCTGGAACACTACTGAACTTCAAAACTAGTGTACATCTGGACTAGCACAGTGTTTAATAAGGTCCTGTGTCTTCTTTCACTTACTCTGTTGTAAATCAGAAAAATCTCTAAGGATGTCAAGAACAGTTTTAACTGGTGCAAGTAAGAAGTGAATCATGCCATTAATGTGGATGAAAGGTGCCAGAGTAACATCAATGAACTTTGCAATCTTTCCTTAAACTATGGAGTGGGTAGATCACAGGTTATAGGCATAAAGCACAAACTTCTCCCTTCATGATTTCCTCCTATACCAACGTGTTTTGATTCTGAATAGGGATAGAGAGAGGAAGGGTAATTTTATCTCCTGCCTCCATTTGCCAAGTCTACCAGCAAAATCACTACATGCCATGGTGATTTTTCTAACATATCTATCCAGTAAAAAAGTCCAGTTACATAGCATAAGTATTAAACTGGTTAGTACTGTATAAATCATGAGAGAGATTGAGGGACAGGCAGGTAAACATAAACTCACTAAATATTAAGGCTTTTTTGTTACTACTAGTGTAGTTTGGATCAGCCCAATATCCATAAGTGAAAGACTGTATAACCCAGGCCTCCATCACCCCAGTATTCAAAGGACAAACTAGCAGTCGCATTTACCTGTAGATAAGAACTTCATCATCAGAGCAGTTATATTGCAGCTGATACATTTTAACCCTTGGGGCTGACTTGCTCACCGTCCACTTAACCAAAGCTGAGGTAGTTGTCACATCTGACACCAAAACAGTTCTTTCTGGTGGACCTTTAGTCTCTCCTCGATTTGACTTGCTGGAGCTGGTGATGTCAGAAAGCCTGGATTTGGGTGGGGCTGCTCGGCCAGTGCCGTTGCTAAGGTGGGGGAGCTGAACAATTGAGAGCTCGATGGTGGCAGTCGACTCTCCAGCAGCGTTGGCTGCGATGCATGTGAAAGTTCCATAATCCTTGGATGTGGTGATAAGGATATCCAAGGTGCCATTGTCATAGACAGCCGTCCTTGAGGAATTCCCAATGAGTCGGTCATCTGGAGCCACCCAGTGAATGACTGGGTTTGGGTCCCCAATGGCTTTACACTTTAATGTGGCTGTCTGCCCTTCTAACACCAGCAGCTTGTGAGTATGCTGGGTAATAAGAGGTGGCTCACAAACAAATTCCTCTTCCCGTACATACCAGAAGTATCTTCCCTTTAGACCTGGAGGAGAAGCACAAGTTTCCATATCATCATCTCTGTCTAGCCGCCTTAACCACAGCAGTTCGCAATTACAATGCAGCGGGTTTCCCCCAAAGCTGAGAGACAGAGGTGGAGAAAATGGGGTTGCTGCTAATGGAATTATTTGGGACCTGGCAAATATGGGATCAGGGGGAAGTTTCTGAAGTCTATTGGAGGTTAGATCCAATCTGGCCAATTTCTGAAGATCTGCAAATGTCCCTTCTGTAATATAATCTATCAGGTTATGGTCCAAACTAAGCTGGTGCAGGTTTACCATCTTTCTTATAGATTCCCAAGGGATGCTTCGGAGGTTATTGTAGGAAAGGTCCAAGTCCTCCAGTGTAAGCAAAAAATCCTCAAAAGCTTCATCTGAGATGCGGCTCAGCTGATTGTTGTTTAAAATCAAGTGCTGAAGGTTAATTAAGCCTCTCAAAATATCCTCTCCAATACTGGGCAGTCTATTACTGTCTAGGTGCAAAGATCGTAGGCTCTCTAGGTCAGCAAAGGCATAGGGCTGTATGTAACTGATGGTATTCCTGGACAAAGTGAGGTCAACAAGACCAGACATATTGGCAAAGTCCAGTCGGCTGATGTTAATAATGAAGTTGCCCCCAAGTCGAAGTTCAACAGTCCTCCGGTCTATGTCTAGTGGTACAAATAGGAGGCCTTTGGAGGGACAAAGAGTCCCCAATGACTCAGACAGGTTCTGACAGACACAATATTTGGGACAAGCATTGACCACGACAGCCATTCCAAACACCAGGATGCTGCAGAGCAATTTTTCCATGGTAAATCCCGCAGCGGTGCCTGCAAGAAATGAAAAGAGTTAGTAATACAGTCAGCAGATTTTTCAGTCACAATTTTAGCTAATATCTGCCTCCAAAGAAATAGTTCATTGTAACCTCCCAAAGTTATTGCTGAGTTTTCCACCCTTTGCAGCATGGGGTGTTAAAATGCAGCTCTTTGAAAGTAGCATCAAAATCTTCCTCCCACCCCTGTTCCCCCTGTCCCCTTCCACCATCCCATAATAAATTTGCTTTTATTTTGCTTTATTTTTCCAGATTAGAGGTTTGGTTTCAAATTCAATAGCAATAAGAATCATTAGGCCAGATGGCCATTCACACTGGTTTATGCCTGTAGTTCAGTGTTGATAACTGGCAGCTCTTCAGTTACATGGTAACTTAACAGACTTATAACCAAATGTTCAGCTGTGGGATAAGGACAAATCTTGTCACCGGATAATACTCTTACTTAATCAGTAGGAATTAGGCTGCAGTAGTGCCTCTTTCTGTGAGGGTTTAAGCTGCCTCATAATAATTACGTATTCCCGCATAATAATGTGGAATTAAACTTAGGGTCAAAAGTGCTGATTTAAAGGATAAAAATAGCCACATATTTACTCTTCAATCATATGGTAATTACCAAATAATTTTTCAGATAATCTGTTGGGAAGTCAAGTCAGCCTACCCATGGCAAAACCCACCATGGGCAGCTCACAGGGAGGAAGTTTAACCTTCACATGGAGTTTCTCTCCCTCCCATCCCATCAGAAGTTACTCACACGGGGAAAACAGCATTGATTCTCTTCACCTATGGGAAATCTACAAGGATCCATGGGAGGTCTGTGCTGGCTTTGGTGACAAACTTTTTAGTACTCTTAGTCCCCTGCACTGCAGTCCTTCTAGAAATGTCTTACTTTTCACAGTATTGTCCACTGGGCCTACAAGGCAGGTGATGTGTCTCATCCTTCACTTGCCTATTGTCAGTGTCTTGGGTAGTGGGTACCCACCCACATCCAAGGCCCACAGGACAGGACACCTGAGGAAGGAAATGGAAGCTGAATACCTCTTCCGTATATAAGAAAAAACTCTGTACTTAGAGTCCTCTTGACATGTAGGACTTTTTTTTCATATATTTCATAGACATTAGGGCTGGAAGGGACCTCGGGAGATCATCGAGTCCAGCCCCCTGCCCAAAGGGCAGGAAGTCAGCTGGGGT
>NW_017728943.1:77241984-77267142 GCF_001723895.1 Crocodylus porosus | reverse complement strand
CTGTAGCGCCTCATGACCTGGCTGGGGGTGCTCCGAGCCGTGTCATTGGTGCCCACGTGAATAAGGAGCATGGGGTAGTGGTCTGTGGGCTGGAGGAGCTGTGGGATCCTCTCCACAATGTCTCAGATGCGGGCCCCTGGGAAGCAGCAGACTTCCCGGGCTAAGGGGTCTGGGCGGCAGATTGCCCCCTCACTGGGACTTGTTGGGAGAGGAAGCAGTTTGACTGTTGGTGTTTAACTAGGCTAAATATTAATATATTGATCAAAATCAGATCTTTGGGGCCTTTGTTCCTTGAAATATCATATATTAGTGAGCTATCAATTTATACAGCAACTAGAAATGTGATTTCTGTTCTGAAATTCTCTATGGGGTTGTTCTGGTTTGCTTCACAGACCTAAGTACCCATTCCCTCCCCTTCTGCCCCCTGCTCTCTTCCCATCCTACTAGAGCCATCCTACATTCTAGCCCTTCAGTTTGCTTGTGGAAGAACTTTCTTCTTTCCATAACCTGTCATCTCTGCCATTTTCCCATATGTCCCTATATCATCAACACCATCTTTTTTCTCAAATCTTACCTGCAACCATATTTTCCCATTTGGGTTCATGAGGACTAATTCAAAGAAAAAAACAAACCACCCTTATAGATTGACTCAGAAGGCTAGACTGTGATCTCAACTACACATCTGCATAGGAAAGTCAGAACACCACCTGCATCTGCCAGTATAGGCTCATTGACCTTGTGTCTGAGTGCATAGGTTTCATACCTGATTTCTTCAGACCTTGGCCACTCACCCCAATCAGATAAGAAAGAAGAGATACCAGCTCTTCCTCTGAGAATGGCAAGCTAGGATGGAGTTGTCTCTCTAAGAGATGTCTCTCTGGCATGACATTTCCTAGGGTTTATTCTGAGGATGGTCTACCTTTTGCTCATGGCTAGGCCAATCACTAATGACTTCACCTCCATTTGACCTGCATCAACACTACCCTGCATAGTCATTTGTGATCCTGAGGATACCTGTTATACCTTCTCAGTCACACACATGGCTTGTGCTTTCAGTATCCTTTGGTAATCCCCTTTGAGAAACAAACATTGTAGAATAAACAAGACATGCCCAAACTTTACTGATTCCCTTTCCGATGCTACATTTCCAAGGTGCAATCATTGCATTTGATGCAGTCTCTCAGGAGGGTGTTTTTGGTAAGCATTTGCAATAGGGTTGTGCAAAGCTTTGGTTTCTGATTTGATTTGGCGGAGATTCAGCTCGATTCGGTGGCTGAATTTTTTAATCCAAATTGAATCAGGAAACCCTTTAATCTCTCTGAATTGAATTGGAGCATATTGACTCAGAGAGATTTGGAAAGATTCAGCAATTCGGACATAGACACAGCTTTAAGTGTTATTTCTACATACCTCAAGGTACCAGGTGGCTCATCAATGCTTTGATGCTGGGGCTGATGGAGCATCTCACAGAAGCACAGGGGGCCCCCCAGCGTGCTTGGCAGCAGACCTGGAAGTGGACCAGAAGCACTTCCTGTCCACTTCTGGGTCCTCTGGGGAGCAGGCTGGGCCCCCTTCCCACCCCAGCCCCCTTCCCCCGTGCCACCCTAGCTCAGCAACTAGTGCCTTCTGCATCTGCAGGGGGGAGGGGGACACCCAGCTTCTCCCTGTGGCTGATTGCCAAGCCAGGAAAGGGGGCACGGGATGTCGCCCCCCCCCCACACTCCCTGGTGGACCCAGAAGTGGAGTGGAACTACTTCCAGTCCATTTTTGGGTTCGCCGTCGAGCACATAGGGGGACCCCCCTGTGCTCCTGTGGGATACTCCATGACCCCCAGTATTGCAGCGTTCACAAGTTCACAAGCTGGTACCTCAAGGTATGTAGAAAAAATAGTTAAAGCTTTGTCTATGTCTGAATTGCTCATATTTTGAATCAGCATCAAATCTTCAGATTCGGATTCAGCCGAATCGAATCGGGGATAGTGATCTGAAACAAGGAATTGAATCACTGTCCCCAATTTGAGCTGAATCCAAATTGAATATGGCTTGCTTTGCAGACCCCTAATTTATAGTTGTTATACCGACCCATGCAGCTCATTATCTTTTATACTGAGTAATGATAACCCACCTATTTCATTATCTGCACTGGAAGAGGTAGTAAACTAAGCCTCAACCAGGCAGGAATGTTTTATACCATAACATTTGCTTAGGGTTATTCTGGCCATGCATATTGTAGGTGATAAATAATCATCTGTGTCTAAAATGGCTTGGAGAGATGTTACTGTTGCTCTCATGCTGATATATTATATATTATGATATTATATAGCAGTTCCAATAATTAACACTGTAATACCATTCAGTTTTCAGTACACAAGAAACAGGTTTTAGAAAGAGAAGAAAAGAAAAGACCCTATTTTTTTTTCCATTTCATCCCAATGTTGAAAAGACACTTGGCCAGAAAATTTATGACAGAAAATATGCAAGTTGATTCCTAATCTTCTCAAATTGGAAATAAAAAAATCTATCACTTTTGTGGGAGCATCCCCATGAGCAAGAATGTGCGTTTCTCTGGGAACAAACAGCAGCAGCGCAATATGAGCTGGAATCCCCTGTGCACACGTGCATGCTCTGGTGTGTGGTATGTTGCCCCAGACGGGATAGGAGAGGCTGGGGCCAGCACCTGGGTTAGCCCCACCAGCCTTACCTGGGATCTTAGGGATCTCTTGGCACTGCAGTTATGCAGTCTTACAGCAAGGAGCCTGGCTGGCAATGGGAGAGTAGCTCTGCCTGGCCAGGCTCTGGTTTTGGGTGGTGCGTGCTGCTGCCATGTGCATTGCCCCATGTTTTTTAGGCATGGGTTTTTTTCACACTGGGATTTCTCAGTGTCAGCTCTACCCTCTGAAAATGTACAGTGCCTGTCTGCAGTGCTGCATACCACATGTGTGCACCCATCAGCACGTGCCCTGAGAGTGCTTTTCCAGCCTTGCATTCATAAACTAGTTCTGCTCTGGCTCACATTAAGGTCCTATGAAGTAGGATGCTACAGCAGTCGGGACTGCTTTCAATATTGGCATAAGATGATTGCAATCCTGGTCACTTGGGTCCAGGAAAGCACAGGGCAACTTTGCCAAATTATTAATTTGGAACAGTCCTTTCTGCCTATCAACTGTCTAATTAGATTTTATATAATACTCATCATGGTGGTACCTAACAACCTCTTTCAGCTGTCCCCACAGCATCAGTTGGTTACAGATTCTTCTGCCATAAGCTGCAGAAATGTGTTCACGTGCACAAAAAGCAGCTGCTCTGTTCCACCCCAGAGATGTCTGATTTCAAGTGTGGGTAAAATGATTCTCATATATATATAAATATGGAAAGCAACTGAGGGGAAAAAAGAAATGATCTATAGAAATATAAAATATTATGACTACTAAACTGTATACAGTAGGCCTTTTATGACAGGATCGCTCATGAATGTTGACAGGATGACAATTACATAACATTCTTATTATGTTACAAGGGGGAAAGCATGGAAGCATCTGTGTTCACTGAACACTGCAAATAAATACGAGAGCAAGATATTTTAAGAAGCTGCAACCAGATTACCTTCATCTTAGCATATATTTTAAATTCAGAGTTGACTGCAAAATTGTTTTGGGATTAGCAACTATGTTCTTGAGGCAAATCTACAGCACTGTTAGGAAAGCTCTATAAATATTCTTCACATGCAATTGGCCATTTACTAACAGAAAATGGGCTTTTTGAATTTTAATTATCAGTGTTCTAGAGTTTTAATTTTGCGTATTATCCTACCAGCTGAAACAGAAAGCACATTAAAAATGGGGAGAATGGGACAGAGTTAATTAATAATAAGCTCTTCTATAGCTTCTCCCTTCCTCTACATTCCCACCCTTCAAATATACCTATTCAAACATTTGAATGCACGCTTAGGATTGCAGCATCTCCTTTAAGTGCCCCAATTCTCCAACCACATTTTTTCCGGATGCTGTTAAACATCATGGTGCTCTGGGGAGACAGTAGATGCTAAGCACCAGAGTGAAAAGAATTTGTAAAAATGGAGGAAGGAACAGAAGTTAATTACGGAAAATAGGCACTGAAACAGAGAGAGGAGGCTGTGAAACAGGAGCTTCTAAATGGCAAAGTAAACCCTGATGGGGAAACCATCTGTGGTAAATTTGAAAGGCTCATCTGCTGTGTGTGTGTATGTGCATGTGGGGGGAGGGAGGGGAGGGAAAAGAGGGAGGAGGCAGGGGAGCCTGAGTACTAGCTACTTTTACCAGCAAAAGGATTAATAACATCTTTAGCAGGATGAGAGTACCATGGCAGCTGTCATTCTGATCACAGAATTTATTTGGAAGTATTAATGTAAATTTTAGTTATCTGCAGTAAAAATTCTAATCGCTGCGATATGTTACTAGCACTGGTATTTTAGGCTTTTGAGACTTGTACCTTGGATTTCCCTGTGATGCCCCTCATTAAGGCCCATTTCTTTAGTGCCTTGGAAACTGTCTTAGACTTCTGGAGAACTGCTTCTGTAAGTATAGTGAGCTACTTGTCTTGAATAATAGCAGCAGGCTTGGTTCTTTGTGATGAACCTTTGTGCTGGAGCCTGGTGTATCGACATTTGTTCAAATGTGCGCTCTCCAGTGCAGCATAGACCATTCATGCCTCTACACAAGCTTGCAAGGTTCAGACACCTGAATGGTGAGACCCTGCTGTACCTTGGGGATTGGTGGAACAGTCAAACCTCTCCCTCTGACTTTAAGCTTTCCTCTATATAGAAAGTGGGGAGGGGAGCCAGACAGAAGGAAAGTGGCCAGAAGGAACACTGCCTTGGGAGAGAGTAGTCGTGGATTCCAGCTCTGGCCCTGCTCCCAATTAAAGAGAAACTATCCCACTGAATCTTGTCTATTTTATCTGAGGAATATTAAATGGAAGGTGCAGAAACGCTATTAAGAAAAACAGCCAGAACCAAGGAGTCCATCTTTTCCAGGCCAGCACTCATTTTGTAAACCCATCTTCCCTCTAATTTGTTCTTCTCTTCCTCCTCCTGGCCTTACGCATCTTCTTTTCCCCTCCCAGCTTCCCAGTGGGTCAGCTTCAAAAGAAAGGATGGAGAGAACTCTGGGCATTGCCTAGTCCCTGGCTTGGTGGCTAGAGTTCTTTGCTGGCAAGCAACAGATGCATGCTCAAATCCTCTGTTGATGAGGAGGGCCCTAAAACCCAGGTCTATCCCTCCTTGGGAAAATGCCATAATTACTAGGCTAGAAGACAGAAGAACCTGCTGAAATTGCTATTTTACTTCCAGCAGGTATGTGCTTTTTGGCCAGTCCTATTCTGCCATAGTAGTTGATCCATTAATGTGGCAAGGAGGGTTCACCGCCACAAATTTGACTGTGCCACATGTGCACAGTGAGCTTTGAGTTCACTGCCTGGTCAGTAGATGCATATACACATGTACATTTACTGTGTAGTCACTGAAATTACTGTGCAGTATGGGCACACATCTACACATGCACGCCTGTACCATACAGTAAATAGGGTGACTTACACCAACTTGAGTGTAAATTTGATATGTCCATCATGCAGGTAACAAATTTACACCCGATTAATTACCAAGCAGTAACACACATGTAAACACCTTACTGTGCAGTAACATTGTGTGTGTGGACTGACTTGGAAGTAACTTTAATCCCAAGTCAATCCACACACAATGTTAAGGTGCTTTAATGCCTGCACATGTACATGCCAGCCTATTCCCTCTTACTGCAGTGTAACTTACTGCACAGTAAATTTAAGCCAGCATAAATGCACATGTAGACACACTCAGTGCAGGCTTTTTCTGGACTTCCAATGAGCAGTGAGCTCTGAGCACACCAGCTGAGCATAGTGTGGTCTTCATGGAGCCCCTGCTTTCATGTGGCTCTAGAGACCAGGGGGTACATAGCACTGCCGTTTGCCTATCCCCTCCCTTCTTCTCTCCACTGAATTCAGCAGTGGGGGCTGAGTAGTGGGGGAGTGTTAACCCCTGGGCTCTGGGTCTAGGCTCACAAATGTCCTCAATCCTTCCTGGTTTCAGAGCAGAGATAACATTGTTCAACACTGACAAGTGCAAAGTGATGCACCCGGGGAGGAACAACCGGCACCATACCTACAGGTTGGGGAACTCCCTTCTTGTCAGTACATTGTCAGTACAGAGGCAGAAAAGGATCTTGGAGTCATCATCAATGCCAAGATGAACATGGGTCGGCAGTGTGGGGAGGCAGTAAGGAAGGCCAACCATACCTCATCACAGATGCGTCTCGAGCAGTTCCAAGGAGGTGATCCTCCCCCTCTATGCGGCACTGGTCAGGCCGCAGCTGGAGTACTGTGTCCAGTTCAGATCACCACACTTCAGGAGGGATGTGGACAACATGGAGAGGGTCCAGAGGCGGGCCACTCGTATGATCAGGGGGCAGCAGGGCAGGCCTTACGAGGAGAGGCTATGGGACCTGAACCTGTTCAGCCTCCACAAGAGAAGGCTGAGGGGGGATCTACTGGCCTGTTACAAACTAGTCAGAGGGGACCAGCAGGCATTGGGGGAGTCCCTGTTCCCCCAAGCACTGCCAGCAGTGACCAGGCATAACGGTCACAAGCTGGCAGAGGGTAGGTTTAGGTTAGATATCAGGAGGCGCTACTTCACAGTCAGGGCAGCTAGGATCTGGAACCAACTCCCAAGAGAAGTGGTGCTGGCCCCTACCCTGGGGGTCTTTAAGAGGAGGTTAGATGAACACCTTGCTGGGGTCATATGACCCCAGTACTCTTTCCTGCCGTGGCAGGGGGTCGGACTCGATGATCTGCTCAGGTCCCTTCCAACCCTAGAAACTATGAAACTATAACATGACAACTATGTTCATCATGAGTTATTGTGATTTTAATTTCTAAATGGGCTCAGTTCAAGCTTTCAGCAAACCCAGATCAGGGTGCTCATCTAAATATGCAGTCCCCAAGTCTCCTGTGACCTACAGAATCACTCATATCCAAAAACAAACAATTCTAAGACTGCTGATGGGAGCCTTGTGCTACCTCCCTAGCCTTATTTCCATTTAATATATATCTATCAGCCAGCTAAAGTGGCACTCTCACTACAAGCCTGTAAATCTGGCAAGGTTCCTGTTTCAGTACAAGATGAAAAATAATCCTGTAGTACTCTTATAACACAGATTGGTATGAATTAATATGAGCAAGAGTCATAAACCTTGGTGTTTTGTATTCAAATTTTCCTCATAAAGATACAACTCTTGAGATTTGGCATCTCATTTTAGGAATCTCTCCCAGGCATTTTTTAATTCTATAGTCATAGAGCTGTGCATATAAATTCCAATAACCTTTGCATACAGTGGTACTAGTTACAAGGTAACTGTCATACAAATAAGGTATGGCTAACTATGCATGTAAAAGGAAAGATGAATGAAAAATAATTCCTATTCTGTTACTTCCTACTCCACTCTGGGACACAACATTAAGGGATTCTCAGAGTGAGATTGTGTCTACATCTCTACAGATTTGTTAGCAATGGGAGCAGGAAAAAAAAGTGAGGATGCCCTCTCCACAAAATCAGGCCTTTTGCTGTGGAGATGAGATTTTCAAGAGGGCTCCAAATTGGCTTAACTTAGCCCCCTCTGAAACTCCCTATGACAGTGGTTCTTAACCTTTTTAGGCTCATGGCACTCTCAGAAAATGCCACATGTTAATTTTCTTTTGCTTTTTGACTAAGGAAAAATAATAGAACATTTTTTCTGATGCAAAGAACTCAGAAGGACCACAGCAGGTCATAATGTTTTTAATACTATGGGTTCCTATTTGGCATCCCTGGATTTATCTTGTGAATCATGTTTACACACCTAACAATACTAGCTTTGTGTGGCTCACTATGGCACCATTGAAAGGATCTCAAGGCACCCAGGATGCCATGTCACCCTGGCTGAGAATCACTGCCATATGACTGAAAAGGGAGCAGAGTAAGGTCAATGCTGAGTCTTTCTGAAAGTCTGACCTGAGCAGACATGGATCAAGGGACTCTGGAACCATAAGTCATGGCTCTGTGGTGAAACTCTCTCTGGTGCAGAATGACCTGGACTGTGGCAAAGGGGAGTGGATGGTGTCACTTTGTGCACTTCCCCAGCACTCGCAGAAGTGTTTTCCTTGCCCCGGACAAAACAGGGAAGAGACTCAAGCAGTTTATACTATCCAATTTTAAGTATATAGAAGCAAAAGAAAGCTTCTGTTGCAAATGACTTCAAATAAAGGAAAAAATAAAGAAATCCTTGATCTGTTCTGACTCACTTTGTGAAAAGAAAAAAGAAAAAGAGGGCAAGAAAGTTATCCATTATGAGTTATCCATTCCACTTAATATTCTAACTGCTGGGAATGCATTCCCCTTTGTGGGTACATAAGGGCAGGGAGCAGGCTGCCAGGAGGCTTTGGTACCCTGGCCAAAGGTCAGATACAATCTTAGATCTTAAGCACAAGGACTTCATGAGGCAAGCAGTCAAAAAGATACCAGACTTTCAAACAAATATGTGGCTATGGTTCCATCTTTCTTCAGTATAGGACAGGGACAGTTAAGCAGGACAGGGAAGCACCGAGGCCCCAGAGCCAGGTGTCCAAGAAAAGTGGTTGCTCCTTAAGGAGACGATCCTCCAAGCCCAAAGGGAGGTAATCCCAACACGGATCAAAGGGAGCGGGAGGGCTCAAAAGCCCCAATGGCTCACCAAAAGCATCCAGGAATGTCTTCTAACTAAAAAGGAGGCGTACACCCAATGGAAGGGAGGGGCCATCACCAGGGAGGACCTTACCTAGGCTGCTCGGGGCTGCAGGGGGGCAGTCAGGAAGGCCAAGGTGGAGATGGAACTGCGACTAGCTACCCGGATCTAGGACAACAAGAAGTCCTTTTTTAAATACATAGGGGGCAAAAAGAAGGTACTGCAAGACACTCTGGGAAATTTCGTTGTCACACCAGACGACAAAACTAATCTATTTAATGACTTCTTTGCCTCCATTTTCCTGAGCAGGGACTGGATCAGCCCCCACACTGGGCCCCCCTCAGGCCCCAGGGGAGGCGCACCTAGGCCAAGGGTCAGTGAGGATCTAGTCAGGGAACTTCTGGAGGGACTGGATGTATTTAAATCAGCTGGTCCCGACTATCTCCACCCCAGAATGCTGAGGGAATTAGCTGAGGTCATTGCGGGACCCCTGGCATGGCTGTACGAGCACTCGTGGTGCTCTGGTGTGGTGCCAGAAGACTGGAAGAAGGCCAATGTGGTTCCCATCTTCAAAAAAAGGGAGAAAGGAGGACCTGGGAAACTATAGGCTGCTTAGTCTTACCTTGATCCTGGGTAAGCTTTTTGAGAGAATTAGTCTGGCACATGTCCACGAGGGGCTAGCAGGGGAGATTTTGCTTGGAGGCAACCAACACAAGTTCATTAGAGGCAGGTCCTGTCAGACCAACCTGGTGGCCTTCTATGACCAGGTCACCAAATCCTTAGATGCAGGGGTAGCAGTGGACATAGTCTTTCTGGACTTTTGGAAGGCCTTCGACACTGTCTCTCACCCCGTTCTCATTAAGAAACTGGGGGACTGTGGTGTCGATACCCACAGTCAAATGGGTCGCCAACTGGCTGGAGGGCCGCACCCAGACAGTGATGGTGGATGGGTCATTTGTGACCTGGAGGGACATGGGCAGTGGGGTTCCGCAGGGCTCGGTCCTCGGGTCCTGCACTGTTCAACATCTTCATCAGTGACTTGGACGAGGGGGTAAAAAGCACCCTGTTCAAATTTGCTGATTGTCGCAGGGCACTGAAATGCCTGCTCCTAAGAAAGCGGTAGGTGCTTGTTTGCCGGGGCAACCGCAGTCAGTCAGCTGACCTGAAGGGGGCAGGGACTGGCCTATATAAACAGCCTAGGCTGAGGCCAAGGAAGCAGTTCCCCTCTGGCAGCTGAGGAAGAGAGAGCTTTGCTGGGAGTTGTCATAGAAGCCTGATGGCCTGAGCAGCGTTCTGTGAGATGGTACGGGGTGGAGGAAACCCTGGTAGGGAGAGGAATGATGGATAGCCAGTTTGGCTTGGAGTTTATGTTGTAGCCCAGGGGCTTGAGTTTTCTGTTGGTAGTTGTTACACCGGAGGACCGGGTGAGGCTGTAGGGGTTGGAGGAGGCCTCATGGGAGCTCCCCAGTAGTGTGGGGGTTCCTGGCACCGGAGAGGGTGCCATGTTTTGGGGGTTGCATAGACCCCGGCCCCAGCGAGGCAGTCTTGTGCGGGGCGAGGAGCCCCAGTGTGGGTGAGTGACCCGAGAAGGCGGGTCTGGGGGGCCAGGCATGGCTATGGCCACCTGAGCCTTGGTGGGGGTTGTAGACCTGAGGAGGGGGTGCACTGACCCGAGCCCCAAGAGGGGGCACAGTGCATTGGGGGCCAGGCACAGCTACGGCCACCTGAGCCCCAATTGTAAGAAGCCCCAGGGAGGGCGCACACAGGAGAAGAAGCCCCAGGGAGGGTGATTGTATCAGGATAAGCCCCAGGGAGGGCGTGCAGGAATAAGAGCCCAGGGAGGGTGACCATATAGCCCCAGGGAGGGCGATTGCCTAGAGAGTAGCAGATAAACCCGAAGAGCGAATGTGAGGGTGCGGGCACCAATAACTGACTCACCAACATCTGGTACATCTGAGAGGCTTGGGGCATGCTATAAGGGGTGGTAGGAGCCACACATAGCCCTGTGGCGGGAGTCCACAGAATCATCAGTAGACGGAGTACCGGTGGGAGTATGCCAAGGGGTACCGTGTTCAAGGGAGTAAAAGGCAGCCTCCCTTAATACTTTTGTCATCAAAGACGTGGTGGGCGAGAACGAGGATGCAAGGGCACCCGCCTTTGGTAGGGGGCGCCAGGAGAGATCACGGCAGCTCCTGGGACCCCGCCCTGTGACACTGATGACACTAAGATGTGGGGGGATGTGGGCACATTAGAAGGAAAGAATAGGCTGCAATCGGACCTAGACAGGTTACAGGGATGGGCGGATGAGAATAGGATGGGATTCAACACCAATAAGTGCAAGTGATGCACCTGGGGAGGAAGAACCAGCACCATATCTACAGGCTGGGGAACTCCCTTTTATCAGTGCAAAAGCAGAAAAGGATCTTGGAGTCATCATCGATGCCAAGATGAACATGGGCCGGCAGTGTGGGGAAGCAGTCAGGAAGGCCAACCACACCTTGTCATGCATCCACAGATGCATCTCAAGCAGGTCCAAGGAGGTGATCCTCCCCCTCTATGCAGCACTGGTCAGGCCGCAGCTGGAGTACTGCATCCAGTTCCGGGTGCCCCACTTCAGTAGGGATGTGGACAATGTGGAGAGGGTCCAGAGGAGGGCCACTTGCATAATCAGGGGGCAGCAGGGCAGGCCCTATGAGGACAGGCTGCGGGACCTGAACCTGTTCAGCCTCCAGTAGAGAAGGCTGAGGGGGGATCTAGTGGTCTGTTACAAACTAGTCGGAGGGGACCAGCAGGCATTGGGGGAGTCCCTGTTCCCCCAAGCACTGCCAGGAGTGACTAGGAATAACGGTCATAAGCTGGCAGAGGCTAGATTCAGATTAGACATCAGGAGGTGCTACTTCACTGTCAGGGCCGCTAGGATCTTCCAAGCTAAGAGCTGCTGGCTCCTACCCTCGGGGTCTTTAAGACATGGCTGGACAATCACCTTGCTGGGGTTCTTTGACCCCAGTATTCATTCCTGCCATGGCAGGGGGTCAGACTTGATGATCTGCTCAGGTCCCTTCCGACCCTACTAACTATGAAATTATGAAACTATGAAGCTCATCATATATGTGTATTAAGGGAACTAAGTGCTGCACAATGTAGAAATGTATAACAATAACCATTCTGCCCAGTGGCTATCCAGCTCTAGAGCTTTCATAGGGTTTGTGTCTAAGTCATGCATGATGTCTCTTGAGACCTGCTTCTGGGATAGTGTACACCTTGAACCATCTAAGCCTGCAAAATAATGCTGTGATATAGGAAGCAACAGCTCTGAATAGGACTTTGGAGATTCTAATAGGTATCAACATTGAGTCCTAGTGTGATATAGCTTAGGGAAGAAATAAATTCTTTGGACCTATAAGAAATGGAATATCAAGTAGCAGAAGGGAGGTGTTGCTACCTATATATATGTGTGTATATATAAGATATTAGTGACACCATTATTGGAACAGTATGTCCTGCTCTGAAGAAGTGCACACTTCAAATGGAAAATTGAAAAATGGAAAAGGGTTCAGAAACTGTTAGAAGAATGACATATGGTCTGGAAAACCTGCTCTACAATGAAATATTAAAGAAGGTCAATCAATTATTTTTATCCAAAAGAAGGTTAACAGGTGTTTTGAACAAGTTCTGTAAGTCCCTATGTGAGGAAGAGATTTCTGAGAGTAGGCAGCTATTTTATCTTGCAGACAAAGGTACAAGATGCTCCAATGGTTGGATGCAGAACTAAACACATTCAGAAACTAAACACATTCAGTCAAAAAATAAGATATACATTTTTATCCACAAATGAAATTATCTCTTGGAATAACAGATTTAAGGACATAATGGATTCTCAGTCTCCTTGTAGTCTCTAAATTAAAATTGGATGTCTTTCTAAAACAGATGCTATAACTCAAAGAAACGGTATATGCTTGATGGAAAAATTGAAGCATATGTTTCCTTGGATTGTGCCCTGAATGTGGTCTGACTAGATGAGCATGCTGGTCCCATATCACCTTAAAAATCTTTGAATCTAATGAACTACATTTCCAACAAAACCCCCCAAACTTGGGAAAATACAGGTTTGTATGTGTTTTTCTAAGCTTATTGTCAAGGTTTATTCAAATACGATACAGTATAATAGCAGAATAATGAATATATGAATGTATTTTGGATGCATATATCTATGCATGCATATAGCTATATGGACAAGAATATGTATATATACAAAAGGAAGTCTCATTTATAAACACTGACCTGAACCACTCAGTTCTCAGAACTGTCATAGACTTTATTTATGAAAGTAGGTACTTAGGCATTAATATAGCAAATATGTAAGTACCTGCTTTACTTTAAACTTGTGAATAGTTTCATGAACTTCAAAGGGACTGCTCATTCTTCTGCATGTGCAGAAGTGTTTACAAAATCAGGCCTGTTATCATTTTCACATCTGTAAAATTGGGAGAATAATATTTCTTCTCTATCTACCTTTTTGTCTTGCCTATTAGGTTGTACAGTTTTCATGGCAGAGGCCATTTATTACTATGTATATGTGTACACTACCTAACACAAAGCAACTTTAATCTTTTTTGGACCTCCAAAGTGCTAGTTTAATACAAAATAAATAATAGTTTTAATTATAGGAACTACTTGTTTTTTCCCAATTGCTGTGTAATTTGCAAATCGTGGAAAAATATCTACCCATGACACTGTGTCAGTCACTACTAAGCCTTGCCTATGACAATGTGATTGATGTTGTTATCTTTGTAACTGAGGTGTTCCAAACGAATAAAAAAATCAAGAGGGTGGGGAACCCCCCTGAAAACTGAATCAAAGAGAAACAAGTAATATTTACTAACTACATAGTGGCCTGTGCAGGGGGCTATAAAGTTTTTATAGCCACTTAGACAACTCGCTTGCGAATAATACAGTCATAGCAAACTTCTGACAATAAAAATTTTACAGCCCTCAACATTATCATGGGGTTCATTTATGCCATTTGTTTCATTTGAATTGTGTTTCCTTGTTTCCATCTGCCTGTGATTGTCCCATGGTGAAATCTTTTAGTTAGCATGGGCACAGCAGAAGACAGCTGGGGTTCTCCTGAGCATGTGCTTAGGGACTAGAATGTGTGGAAACAGAGATCTGTCTAGGCAGTGTTTAGTGAGGACTGTGCATGCAGAATTAAGTTAGTTGTGGTTTGAAATGTAAGAGTATTTCCGTGATGGTTGTTTTCATCAGAGCCCTCAAACAAGTACACTGGAGGTGGGACCCAGTCTACTAACTTCAGAGCCAGAACCAGGTGCATAAAAAAGCTGGAGTAGGTGGAAAGGGCATTTAGTGTAGGGATTCTACTTTGATCCAGCACAAAGAGAGAACAAGTTGATCAAAGTTCAAGAATGTTCGAAGTTGAGGAAGCTCATTTGTATCTATCTCAAAAACCACAACAACATTTTAGGCACATGTAACTTACAAGGTATGACTAGTCTTGGCAGGACCCTGCGTTGTAAGCTTGCTTGCAAAACACTGGAACTTACAGAGTACCAGTGTGCCCTACGTCTCCCTCTATCCATAACCACTAGCTTCTGTATACACTATATTCACCTCATTTCTCTCACCATCATCAAAATCAGTGCAATACATTTTATGAAGCACATGTTGTCATTACAGCTGGTCAGATATAGGGATGGGTCAGGTGTAATTCAATTACAGCTGAACAGTCTTCAAACAAACGCTAAACTTAGGGAACGTACATTTTTTTAAACACAGCAAATTTGCATTCAATTCATAATTCAGTTGGGGAAACTGTGGCCTCATAGCTGCTTTTCTACTGAAATATAGGCAAGTAGCACTGATAGGTTGTGGCAGAAGAGTCTCACAGTTTTAATACAGGCAAAGATTTTCATCTTTCCATTGTCTCCTAGTCTATTGAGCCATTCTCACATTTTCTTCATATAGATCAGCACATTCCACACACTCCAAATGAACCATTCAATTGGCTAATGCTGAGGTACAGTTATCCCTTTCCAGTTAGCCACCTCTTCACATTTCAAATTGCTTAATCCCAATACAGACCTCAGACACTTCATCTATGAATGATTAGAGGGCATGGTACTTGAAACACAGTAGTAATACCAACTTATACTGAAACCATATATAGATTGGTTAAATCAGAAACCAGCACTGCACTTCAGTCATATGTCACCATGTCACTTGCAAATGCTTTATAGATATATATAATATATATATGACAAAACAATACATTTCTTATATATTTAACAACTATAACTAATATATATAACAACCAATAAACAATTAAACAACTAAAACTCTTTGGATAACTATAGATAGATAGATAGATAAGCTATATAGTTATTCATTGTGAGTTATCCACTCCACTTAATATTCTAACTGCTGTGTATGTGTTCCCCTTTGTAGCTGCACAAGGACAGGGAGGAGGCTGCCTGGAGGCTTTGGTTCCCTGGCCAAAGGCCAGGTACAATCTTAGATCGTGTGTACAAGGACTTCACGAAGCAAGCAGAGAAAACGATACCAGACTTTCAAATAAATATGTAGCTGTGGTCTCACATATATCTATGAGAATGTGTGTGTGTGTGTTGTTTAGTTGATTTAGTTGACTTCTAGAAACAAATAAAACTCTTATATATAGAAACAGTTTTGTTTCTAGAAGTCTTCGGAATTTTCATACATACACGCACACATACAAAGTTACAATGTGTTGTTTCATCGTTCATATGTATATATGTGTGGTTATACATACATATATACACACACATATATGTATATATAATACACACTCACACACACACAAATACTTGACAGAACAATATATTGTTTCTATAGATATATAACAATTCCAGAAAGCTTGTAGAAACACATGACATAAGCATTCCTTCTTTCAAGATGTTCTTCACTGTGATGTGTGAGGATCCTGTTGAATTAAATATTCTGTTATGAATAATGAGCATATATATATGCAATGAATCTATGTATGTGGTTGAGAATGATGGACTAAGAGCACAGATTAAAGAGTAGTTATATGAAAATTAGTGTATATACGATGAGACTTTGTATAACAGTGCAGATAATTCTATTTCAGAGAGGACTTCAAGGTTTCTTTTATTATTATCATGAAGGATAAGCACCATATATTTCTAAATGCACTGCTAAAGAGAATGGAGCCCTGGCTGCAAGGCAGTCTACATGGACAGCTGACCACATCTGAGGCTCATGAAATCCTTGGTAACTTTGACTCCTGGGATGCGGGCTGTCAAGGAGCCAGAGGGACAAACTAAGGCTAAGTACAGACGTGCAAAAAGCCTGAGACAAAATCGATCTACATTATGCAGTTTTCTGTAAGTGTCATAGTCTAGATTGGTAGTGAACAAAACACATATTCACCCTTTGGTGTAGGGGACAAATCTTAAAACGGGTTCCACCATTTTGAACCCAGTCTGTGTGTGCTGAATTTCTGTTCTTCATCCTGGGGTTTCAGCACTTGTGTGCCTTTACCCTGCACCGAACATCTAGATCCTCTGCTTTTCACACTAGCTTTAAGCCCTGTGGGCTAGCACCAGGCACCAAACAGGCTTGGTCTCAAGCTCCTCATTCCTGTCTCTATATTGTGCGCTATGTCATTTACCAAGGATTTAATTCCATGTGCCCAGCACAGATGCACAACCCCAAATTTAGATTCCACCTTTAAAACTGATGAAGCACAGCAAGTTTCATGGCAACTGGAGTATGTATGTGGGTTTTAGAACATTTAGAAAAATCAGCTATAAAACTCTAACATAGCTTTCACCTTAAATATAATGTGCTAGTGCCCTGCCACAATTAATCTTCTAACCCTGTCTTCTCTGCAGTGATGCAGCTTAAGAACTTGAACTGAAAAGCTTTGACTCTGAACGCACTCAGAAGACATAAAAAAAGAAATGCTAGCTTAAAATTCCACTCAGCAATTTTCCTCTGTCTCTAATGCTGCAAAAGATGGAAAACTTTCCTTTAGAAAGATATTTACTTGAAGAACTTTCAAAGCTAAAAGCAGATGCACTGACTTCTCTCCTGGAGCTGTATGGTTTAGCCTTGAACATATATTGTTTTATAGCAGTTGAGTTAATTTACCCCTCCAGAGTGACCAAACACTTCATATTTTGTCTATCAGATGCTCCTCCCAGAGATTAATGATCTCAGGTATTTAAAAAATATATACCCTAAACTATTTTCCCCTCAAGATGACAGAAGGACACTTTGCCCATATAGTGCTGATCAAGTTGGCTTTTGCTAAACATGCTGCTAGGCATGGGAATGAAACATAACTAGCAAAATGGAACTAGAGCTGGTGTGGATAATTCTTTTTTCAGCTCACTAACCAAAACTAAAAACTGTAGGAAAGAAAAATTTAAAAAATAGTTTCAAGCAACTGCAGCACATTTTTTCATTTTTTCTCAATTAAATTTCTCCCAAAAGAGAGAAACACTTTGTACAACCTGGCAACCAGTAATTACACATTTCAGTTCCAGTAGCATGTGTGAGTGCATTTTTAATCTTATCAGGTCTGTATAAAATGCAGATAGATTTCTGATTAAACATTATTTCATGATGAAAAATCAAAATGTCCAAATGAAATGTTTTGTTTGGTTTAATTTTTTTTTACTTTTTTTTGTTGTTGGCCAGAACGATTCACTGCACTTGACATGAATTCACAATAACCTCCTCCTAAGTTATTTTTCATAAAAGCAAGGTATTTAACTGAAAATATGCTGCCCACCCCTAGCTAACACTCACAGGGAGAACTTCTCTCTAGAGGCAATAGGCATGTTATAGCTTGGCTTCTATTTAAAGCAAAACAACTTTTTCTACAGTTGTGAAAATGTGAAAATGACCATCCTTGCATAGTTTTGCCTTCAGTAAATGGAAGGCAAAAGGTTCTAATCATCTGACAGGCGGGTGCAAAGAAGTGGTCAGTTGTCTAGTGAGAGAAATTTATGTGTTTGCAGTTAAATTCAATGAAAATCCCCCATGGATGTATGGAGAAATACAGCAAAGAAAGATCAGCTTGTGAAAATGTAGGCCCACACTTCACTAAATAGAGATATAATTACAAAACCCCATGGCATATGCATATTGGGATTCATATAAGATTCATAAACTATAAGAAGCTGCCAATGAGGTCAAGGAACTGACCACATCAGTCTTCATTTTTGTTTCTCTTCTTAAACCAAAACAGAGAATTCCTGAACAAGGCCTATTTACACAAGCTTTGCAAAGAAGCCTGGATTTGTAAAGCACAGTGTTGTTATCCTCACTGCTTAGACCCTGCCTGTTGTGCTAATCTGATCCACAGCATGCATCTTTGCCTCTTTTGTTTATTACTTCACATGCAATATCGCAAATCAGTTTCATGTTTTAGCTCTTTGGAGACCCCTTTTTATTGAAACCATATTGTTCTGATTATAAATTGACCATGCAAACACGTTGACCTCACATTTTCAGGTTCGATTTTAAGAAAAATTGCTTTTCCCCTCAAATATAAGTCAACATTACAGATAAAGTCTTTGAATTGTTATCACCCTTACAACATCCCACTGAGGCAGGGCTCCAGGCAAACTCAACACTTTCCTGCCACCTAATGGACTGCCTCTTGATTTTGTGACACCACTGTTGACCTGCCACTTGGACAGCCCTAGAGCTGGGGATTTGAGGTTTCCAATCTCTGTCCTCCCTGCAGTGGAACAAGAGCTTTGGAAGACTTGATTTTACACAGGGGTCTTGGACCTACTAAGCTTTTACATATTTGATGAAGTGGGGTAGGCCAGAGAGATTCATCAGAATGGTAGAGGCATGGCAATCTGGGCCACCCAACCACTGGCACTCTTTCTTGAACTCACAGAGCCTTCAAGGGTACCAGACACAGTGATCTGCTCTAGCATGGTGTCGGCAGAGCAGATGATGCTGCAGAACATGCTTAGAGGCAGTCCATGTAGTCTTTAAGAGTGCATACAGAGACACATGCTCTGTACACTAATATCATATTGCTCTGCTTATTGGTTCTTTGTGAGGGGGAAAAGGACAACAAGGAATCAAGAGAAGAAGTTGTCTGTGTCATTTATTTATTTGTTGTGGTTCTTTGCAGCTGCCATGGACTTTGTTTCATCAGCACAGTAGAAGAGCCACCGCTGTGGCCCTTACTTATCCAGATAAAGAAATAGCATAGGAGTCCAATCAATGGATCCTTCAGAAATGTCCCCCACGGTGTGACATCTGATTGCTCATCCACCATCCCTTGCTCTTCCTTTATTGGCAATTTAATGCCTGCTCTCATCACTTGAGTCCTTATTCCCTGCTGCTCTGAGAAGTAACAGCAACTCCTCAGGTGGTCCTTTATCAGAGGCTTGCTCTAATTCACGTCAATGGCTCACTGCACTGCTATTTTTCACAGTATAAGAGAAGAGGAATGGACTCTCAAAACTGGGGACCTTTTCTTTGTCTGTGTTTACTATTTTTGGTTAATCTATGGCTAACTACTAGAGACAAGCCCTGAAAACTTTCCCATTGGTGGTATTTGTTCTTTTGTATGAAATCTAATGTATTTTATTCTTTTGATAATATGTAAAATATATTTTAAGAGATGTTATCTAGAAAAAAATCACACTTTTAAAAGAGCTTTTTTTCTTGCATTACTAATAAATAACACTTTATCTTTCTGCAGCACTTTATACCCATAGGCTTCAAAGTACTTTAGAATGATGAGCAGTCATTCATAGATTTATAGGTGCTAGGGCTGGAAGGGACACCATCAGATCCAGTCTGACCCCCTGCCCTGGGCAGGAAAGAGTACTGGGGTCAGATGACCCCATCCAGATGCCTATCCAGTCTTCTCTGAAAGACCTCCAGGGCAGGGGAGAACACCACCTCCCTTGGAAGCCCATTCCATATTCTGGAAGAGGAGATTAAGGCACAGGGAGTTTATGAGTCATTTTATCAAAAGTAGTCAACCTTGTTTTTTAATGCCCAAACTAAAGATAGAAGATCCAATATACTTCATGATAGGCACTGGATAATCAAGATACCCCAAACTATTGGACACATCTTAAGGACAATCCCTTGCTCAAGCCACACAAACATTCAGTGGAACAGCCAAGAAGAAAAGATAAATCTACTGGCATTCAGCTCTGTATTCCTCCAATGGACCACATCTCTATTTTTAATCCTTTATTCAGCCTGAAAAGCTTTAAATAAAGTAACCTTATCATCATTCACACATCATTTTTCCCTGATTACCTTTAATGATGACGCTAGACTTGCTGGTTTCACTTTATGTTTTACAGTCAGTTTCATTTTCTGCATAGTATTCAGTAGTCTAATAATACCACTAATACTGTAGGACTTGTAGAAGACCTACCATCCAGTTACTTCCAATATCTAAATAATTTCTTTTATTTTTTTACACTGCTGTAGTTTACAAATTGATGCAACCTGGCATAGGCAAGGGAGATGAAATTCTAAACACTAATATGCCTCTCTTACTGTGTTTTCTGGCATACCACTTGCCTCCAAATAAGACATGCACCTTGTTTTTGGAAGGCAGAATGTAAAAAAATAAAAGATTTTTCCAGAGTCATGACTAACTGTATGACAAAGTCCTCATGGAAACATAGAGTACTCAGAAAGTGAGGCTTCCTAGGAGACAGTCTGGGGAAGGCAGCAGGAATTTCCTGGTGTGGCAGGAAAGCAACAAGATTAAGCCTCAGGCTGTTATAAGTGCAGTTAATAAGACTGTTATTTTTTTACAGTTAAAGGTTATTTATATAAGTTACTATAAATAATAGGGTTGCTTCTACATCACACATCTCATCAACATACTATAGACTGCATGCAGCAGCTCACTCATCCTCAGCTAGCTTAATGACTTTTCTGCCAGAAGCCACTACCACACCAGCAGTTGTGAGAGGGTTAACAGCAGACTTCATTCCAGCTGATTGTTGCTCCAGGTGAAATTGGCAGCCATCTTAGCACCATATTAGCATAGTGTCTGCTTGCTTATTTTCTTTCCTGCTTGTATTCCAGTGAAGAAAAAATGACTTTTATGCTTAAGACATGCATGCCAATTTCAGAGGGCTGAATATGGGGGGGAAAGGTGCATGTGGGATGCAAGTAGATATGGTATATAGTGCCATTCAGCAGTATATCTCAACATGATTTACAAATCAGGAAAATCTCATTATCCCATTTTTAGAGATGTGGAAAGAGAGGCACAGGTCACTAATGTGAATTGACTTAGCTTATTTAACAGGCCAGTGGCAGAGGTATGGAAAGCAATTCGTTCTTCTGACTCCCAGCGCAATGCCCTACACTTTGGACCAAACTAAGAAATGTCACTGTGTCTTGTCATCCAGGTAAATGGCCTTACATACAGCTCTTCCATAACTGTAGGAAAAAGAGAGATGAGGGAGCATCTACATGTGCACTAATGCACTTTTCCTAATACACATTAAATTTAGTACCTCCAAAATAAATTACAAAATAAATATGCATTAGGCTGAGCTAATGTGCAGTAACAGAAGCACACACATTTTGAGGATGCTTAATGCACAGTAGCCTCTTCTACTGCTCATTAGCATATTAGCATGTTTTTTAATGTGCTGCTTTAATGTACAGTAGAATAGGCTACTGCTGTGTAGTAGGAGATGTGCCCAGGGTGTCCTAGAGATCTCTGCAAGAGAAAAGGTCTAGATCAAATAGAGTATTTAGGTGTCTGCAAAATAGGTGCTGCAGTGCTTCACTTTTAGGTACTGGATCCTCACAATGGAATCCAGAACATTATTAAATTCCTAGGCAACCTCTGTGGAGGCAATCCAAAAAACCTTGTGCAGAAAGAAGGGAGCAAGGCAACCTTAAGTCACTACCTCTCAATGATTTGCAACTGTTGCAAATGAATGTGTCCTCTTAAGACCATGCTGCAGTTTGCAGTGTAGATCTAACCTCACTGCCTAAGCAAGAAACAAAAGGAGATTAGCTTGCACTGAGTTCCAAATTGCCACAGTAAAGTCAAGTTATGAGTCAGAATGTGCTGTGAGCAGTTACATGTTAAGGGTTAATACCAGTTCTTGCCTACACAGGTCTGACTTGCCACTAGACAGCTGATGAGCAGGGGCATGGATAGAAGCCAGGACAGCTGGGCTCTACTTCTGTTTGGGGGAGAAATGGGGGTAAGGGGGAAGCACTGGGAGTGATGAATCCTGGGATGCCAGAGTAATGCAAATTGCTCATTTATTCTCCAGGGCTCAGACTGAAGTTACCTTAATATGAGCTATGCAACATAGCCCAGAGTTAATCTTCACCTGAATGGCGTAACTTTGAGATGCTTAAACAGCACCTAGTACAAGTTAATGAGCTTTACCATGTGGATGCTTGTGTTTTAAGTGCCCTTAGTATGGTCTAAGTGTAATGTGTAATCTCACCTTTAGATTGCTTTTGGTACCTCAGCTAGCTGGGTAAAAGCTAGCTCAGTGCTGCTAAAGGTGATGTCACAAATTCAACTTAACATATACTAAGTGAAGCTAAAACTCAAGCAACTACAGACTCAAACAGTTTAGCATGTGTTAAGTGTCCTCTTATGTGATGGTTTTCTCCTTAACACATTCTAACTTTAAGTCACTACCTCTCAATGATTTGCAACCATTGCAAATGAATGTGTCCTCTTAAGACCATGCTGCAGTTTGCAGTGTAGATCTAACCTCATTGCCTTAGCATGCAACCTGGGATAGGGTTTACCTTCTCTCATTGCCTCCTTTGTACAATGGTGATAACTTGATTTACTCATCTCTGTTACTTAATTGTTTGCAAAATACTTTCTTATTTTTTAATGTAAGAGTATATGTGCAATGCATCACCATTATATAGGCAGGAAGATCAAAGAGGAGATGGATTATGGAGACTTTTCCCTGTGAGGTCACTAATAGAAAACCAATCTAAGATTTGTAGTAAACCAAAATTACAGCCCTCTGATGGATATTACAGGGCTTAGATAAAATGAATTGCTAATTCTCAGTCTATCTTCTGTCTTAGATATCTGTATTACAGAAGTCACTATGCCAAAGCCAGTGTCTTTGATGGTGAAATTTCAAGTTTTTGCATATTGGTGATTTTCTGAAAGCCCCAGCTCCTGGATTCATGTGACAATCTGAGAATCTCAGGTCTCATTTAAAAAGATATGTTCTATCACTAATGATTGCAAAGAAAACCTTGAAAATGTTTATGGAGTGTACTTTAATGGTTCAGATGTCAAAATAATTTAGTATATATAACATGTAGGGGTGCACTGATAGATATTTTTTGGGCTGATACTGATGACTATTTTTAACAAGCCATATCAATCAATACCAATCTGATTCCAATATGCAGCCCTAAAGTGTAGAAAGCGGCAACTGGCTGGTAAGTCTCTTGTGGGGAAAGTGGTGGAGGGAGGGAAGGGGTGTACGGGGGGGGCAGATCAAGGCCCCCACATTGAGCTGAGATGAGGCACAGGATGGAGCTATGGAGCATGGTGGGGGGGAGCAGCTCCTGCTGCTGCATGCACCCTAGGAGGGCCCAGTGTGTGGGGGGAAGAGTGTACCCTGATCTGCAAGTGGGGCAAGAGCAGGCTGCTGCTGCAGTTTGAGGCCAGGGCTGTGCCAAGGCTCTTCCTGGTATGGGGCTGGGCTGGGTTGTGCTCAGTGTAGGTGGCAGAGCTGGGAGCTACAGTGAATTTTGGGGTGGCTCTAGCTCCCCCAATGCCTGCTCCCAGCGCTGCTACTGCCTGCCCTGCACGCAGCCTGGCCTAGCCCCATACTGGGAAGAGCTCAGCCCTGGATTCTCAGCCCACAGCGGCAGCCCTCCCTGCCCTGTGCACAGATCCAGGGGCACCCCCCCATGCCCTCCTGGGGTGAGTGTAGTGGTGAGTGTAGTGGTGGGAGCCAAACCCCCTCCCCATGCCCCACAGATGACCCATGGCTGTGTCTTGTACCCCTGTTTGCCATGGCTGGGCAGTAACTTCCCCTGCCCCAGCCCCACTCCCTCCCTCACCATGGCGCCCTCGACCTGCCCCCCCACACCCCTTCATTCCTCTCATCCCTTCCCCCACAACGGACTTACCAGCCAGACCTGGCTGCTCTCCACACTGCCAGGCTGCGCTCCTAGCCACCTGCATAGTGTGCTGCAGCTGCACACATGCACGGAACATTTATTAGCCCCGTGAGCCAAAAAAAGACAACTGCCGATGCTGTCAATTTTTCTCATATTGGTGCCAATCTGATATGGGACTGATGTATTGGTGATCCTCTAATGGCATGGTACTTCAGCCAATCCCATGATTTTGTGGGACTGGGGCCATGTTTTTTGAATGCTTTGAGATATCAAGATTGTAACTGGCATTAAGAAGCATCCTTTACCAAAGACTGAGGTTAAATGGTCCACGAAAACCCTTCCCCAGGAGAGATGGCATGGCCATCAGGTGAGACTGGAAGCACAGCAACAGGGAGTGAGTTGGGAGAAGGCTGCATTTCTGGCTCATAATCCCCTACACTGTAACTTACCCATGGGCTTTGCTTACAAGGGCTGTATATATGGTCCATTTTATTGGCATTACTACGGTGGAGTGGGGAGGGGGGAATACAGCTCTCTTAAAATTAAGAGGAAGAGAAAATGTGATAAAATAAAGATTATAGACCCTAAATATTTTAAATATAAATTCTACTGTTTTTTGTGCTTCCAATCCACCAACTACTCAGAGAATGACAGTCATATAGGAGAGGAGTGATCTGCTCCTGTACACTGCATTTAAATTTATATTGCAAACAACAAGCTCCATTACCCAAGGATTTTCGTGCTGCATTCCTAATACAGGGCTGCTGCTGTATTGTATTTCAGCATGCTTTATCATTCTTCATTTCCCCACATGCTTTTTGCTTTCTAGTTCCTAGTAATGCAGTCTACAACACATTTCAACCTTTTTTCTGACACAGTCTATCTCCAGCTAAGTATCCTGGTTTATACTTCTGCATGAGCATCAATTCCTGCTAGTTTCCCCCTGTTTCTGGAGCTCGTTTCTCACAGCTTCTTCCCTGTTGCCTTCTGAGCACTGAGGGGGCAATCTGCCGCCCCGACCCCTTAGCCCGGGAAGTCTGCTGCTTCCCAGGGGCCCGCATCTGAGACATTGCGGAGAGGATCCCGTAGCTCCTCCAGCCCACAGCCCACTACCCCACGCTCCTTATTCATGTGGGCACCAATGACACGGCTTGGAGCACCCCCAGCCAGGTCATGAGGCGCTACAGGGAGTTGGGAGTGGGGATTAGGGGTCTGGGAGCTCAGGT
>NW_017728943.1:77221827-77241973 GCF_001723895.1 Crocodylus porosus | reverse complement strand
CTGACTTCCTGCCCTTTGGGCAGGGGGCTTGACTCGATGATCTCCCGAGGTCCCTTCCAGCCCTAATGTCTATGAAATCTATGAAATTTTCTACTACTCCTCCCACTACCTTCAGTGATTTGATCACTAATTATTCTGAGATGCAAGCCTTCAAGTTCAGTGGCTTTAGATGGCTGACTTCTATGGTCCCAAGTTATCTGAGCCATTTTCTTCATTGTTCCAAAGCCCAATCCATGTGCTGGCTATCTCTAACAGGTTTCTTGATTGTAGCAGCAGTCATGTATTATCTTTCAAAGTAGGTGCATGTACACCAGTGGTGACTGACTTTATTTATTCACTTGTTTCAATGTGTGATATGCGGTTATTCAAGCCTCTACATTTTATATGCATTAACACAATAGGAAACAAATGACAGGGAAACCACCCCAACATGAAAGAGCTGCTCAAATTGTAGTGAACCTCTTACTCCTTTTCAAAAGTGTCTGCTTATTGAACAGACTGCATTTGACAGTATTCCATAAAGCTTAATACATGTGGACTCTGTTGGACCAAATAGGGAAACATTTTCCAGAGCTGTGGGACTTCTCTTGTTTAATGTGTTCTCTCCTGTCATCTTCCAGTATGGGGATAATCAGTGAGATTTATGTCTCTGATGGTCTCTATTGGTGTAAGCATAGAAAGATGATCCCTAAGATAACCAGGAGCAAACCCTACAGAACTGCATAGGTCAAAGTCAACACCTTCCATTGCATCTAGATCCAAATTGGAAGTCAGTGCAGATTACAGGATACTGATTTAAGCTGCATTCTATGCTATTGGAAATTACTGAATGTACTGAAATTGCAGTCTCAGTAAGAGCCATCCAACCTAGATGGCATCCCACCTGCATGTGAAAAAGTAATGGAAAAATGGCATGTGATCTGGCTCTCAGAGAGGAAAAGCTGCAACCTTCCAGTCAAACAAAAAGGCAACGATCTGCAACCTGTGGATTCCAGAATTTCAAAGGGAAGGTAAAGTCCAAATAGGATGCAGTGTTGAGTGCTGTCAGCATGCTGATGACACTTATCTCCCTCTGGCTCAGCAAGGTCACATGTACAATGAACAGAATGTGTGGCAAAATGGCAGCCTATAGCGTTTCAAATGCAAGAACCCTTGGGATCCATTGAGAGATATAAAATGAGAGTTCCTTAAATGGGACTCATCTCTGCTTGTCAGGATCTGCAGATGCAATAATACACTATGGTAAGCTCTGTCCAAGGAAAATGTCAGATCTAAATGTATCACCCTGGAGATGTTGCCTTTGTTATAAGAAGACAACACCATCCAACAAGATCAATACAACTTCTGTGCCTGACCCAAATTCAGGACCAAATTAAAAGCAGTCAGTGGAACTTGGGCATTCCAGATAAAGATGGATCTGCCTTGTAACAACCTCGATACTCTTTCCTAGAGATAGTTAAGAAATAGGATAGCTCTGGTAACAATTGCCTGCCACCATTAAGGAATGATTTTTTAATACTCACAGGGTAAGTATAAATGGACTCAAGTATCTCTAATACTTACTACTCATTAGTGTAAGAGATACTGTTATCTTAAGGAAGATGTAAATAATTATCCCCCAACTTAAGGAAAAGAAAAGCACATCCCAGTTAAAATTACACACAAAGTTGCAAAGCCACTGATGTGAGGAACTGCATAGACTTTTCAAGCAAAGGATGAGCTTTGTATGCCAGAGGAGATATACATAGTGTAATTAACTTGTGTAATTCATTGCCACAGAAGATGGTAGAAGCGGATACCATTGCCACAGACTACACAAATTCATTTATGATAGATCTATTCATAGTTGTTGAACAGAATGGCTGGAGATGGCTCCTCTGGCCAATATGCCAGGAATGGTAATGAAAAGGGGTTCACTCTAGATCTACCCAGTTCAGTGCTCTCCCTGTGTAGCATCCACTTCTGGCACACAGGATATTGGGCTAGATGGATCATTGGTCTGACCCACTCTGGCACTTTCTGTATTCTTATAAGAGCCAAGTAGTCATGTTTTAGAAATGGAAAATAAGTCTTGCAATATCTCCTTTATGTGTGCTCCAATAGTCTCCAGTGCTTTGTTCCATCTATTCTCAGATGGCCCAGGCCATAGAGTTCTTGTCTCCTCCTTTGGGGAGACAATCCCACAGCCTAATTTCTTTCAGCAACAGGAGGCTTTTCACAGGGTCCAACCGAACTGTTCTTTTGATCAGACTCACGCCATTATACTGGCTAACATAATCCCTTCTCATGTGTTCAGGTTCATGTTGCACCCCTGCGTATCACTTTTAGCTGCAAGTCAAACTGGAGTGGGTGGAAGAGAAGCTTCCACCGTGCCGGGAACAGCTGTTGCTTCTCCCAGTCAATGTTACCCACTCACAAAGCCTCTTGCCAGTTAGCTTCTGGAGGAAGTTACTCATGCTTTCACTTTTTTTTTTCTGGGCCAAATCCTGAAACCCTACTCATCTTAAACTTGGTGGGAGTTTTGTCTGAGTAAAATGTGAGTAAGGACTATAAGGTTTGGCCATCTTAGTCACTAGCTCCTCTTAAAGGTCACATAAAACAGAACGAATTCCTCTCCAACCTACACCATCATATTTAGCACAAATCGTGTAGCACCAACATCTTCATTTTCTTGATACAGTAGAATTCCCTGACACCAATAATGTGGTTGATGAATATAGTGTCTATGGAAGGCACTCTTCCTAGTACCACTGACAGGATACCAGTAAGTACTTTACACTTGCTTGCACAAATAATCTTCATAAATCTATAACTCGGCTGGATAGCACAAAACAAGTGCAGAAATGAAGCTTTCTGCAAAAAAGAATGCTGCAGCTTTTGAGTTCTGAGGTGATTTCCTTTTCTTTGAATAGCTTGCTTTTTTCCTTCTCAGCTTCTGGTATGCCCTGGAGTGTAATCATGCATCTTGTCCTATTCATCAACAGCAAGGGCATTATTTATCAAGGAGTCTTTTACCTACCTGGTGTCAGTGAACTATAACTAAGCTGGAGCAAATGAAAGGCAAATGTCAGTAAGTCCCTGGGCTGGGAGTTGGGAGTACTGGGCTCCACTTCTGATTCTGTCAGTGGCCTGTTCTGTGATGTAACCCTGAACAACTACTTCCCCGCTTTGTGCCTATGGATATAGTGATGCTCTTCTGTGAACAGTGCATTCAGATCCTCATGGATCTTTTTCCACTTCTTCTTTTTGCAATGAATAATCCCTGGCAAACAGGTTGACACCAAGCTTGTGGAGCCTTTCCTGGTTCAACCACTTTGATAAAGTATGATAATGAAAAACTGCTTCAGGGGTGAAGGAAGAGAGCAATGGTTATTCCTAAACCTAGGCCATCCATGACATAATGACATAAAGCTATCCATTGGCCATGGGACAGGCTTCCTCCCTTAGCACACTTGTTGAAGGCAAATTAATATTAGTATCAGCATCAGTCCTATCAAAAAACTCATAAACATGGGAGCAACAAGGATCTTTGTTATCTTTTGATAGTCTATGCTATACTGTGCAGTATGACATTTTAAAAGATATCCAGCATCTGTCTCTATATGAGAAATAGAGTTTACTTCTGCAGGCAAACTCCTGGAAAAACAGTTAATATATCTCCTCCTTATACCCAGACATCTCAGCCTCTATAAATGTTTCCAAACCACAGTTTAAAGGCACAGAAGATTTTGCAAAAATGTTCATCAGAAGATAGAAGTGAGTGTTCATGTGCATACAAACTATGATTAATGTCCCAGATTAGTGATATAAAGAAAAGTATTGATGAGTGACCCAGGTAGCCTCTCAGATACCACTGTGATGGTGAACAATAAGAATTTAGAAAGAAAGCGGCAGACCAGTGTGTCAGGTTTATACCAATGCTTATACAGTAACTTAAAAAGGAAGAAAAATATTTTTTCTGCCACAAATTATACAAAATAATCCCAAATTTTATTTGATAACCCTTAAAGGGCTTTCTTGACTTCACTCTGTGAACATGTGACAAAGCTGTGTCTAGTCCCTTTGCTATATAGAAAATTACTGCTGCCTGCTTAGACTTGAAAGGCAATGGAGACAGAAACTATTCCAGTGGCATCTGTAAAAATGAGCCCTCTTCATAGGTAATGTAATTCTAGTGTAGACTGTTAAATCATTCTAGTGAAGATTGTTAAGCAAGTATCTCTTCCAAGAAAGCAAGCTGGCTACTTTTTTCCTGAGTCACTGGATTAATTCCTACTGGATTTAGGTGGATCATGGTGCTGTAGAAATGCAGTCTGGAAGTTCCATGTTCCACAGACAAAGAGGGCGTCAAGCTGTTCTAGCTGATACATTATGGTAAAGCTATTGTCAGAGAAATCTATCTGCTTTCTAAATGCTAAAACTGATTGCAACCAGGTGCGGGCCAAGGAAGCAGGGATCCCAGACCTCTCTTTAAGGCTTATCACACACTTTTGAAATCAAGACAAATTGTACAGGGTTTTTTTGTGATTTAGGACAAGAACATCAAGAAGTGAAATGGCATCATCTCACTTCTTCATGAGCTTGGTTCTAGTGAGAGAGATACAGATTAAATCTTGTAAGTTCCAGGAGGGAAGGTAAGAGTAATGAAAAATAAGATTGCTGTGGCCAGGGGATAAATAGTGGGTTTCAAATTTGGTCTCACTGGTGTCCCAACGTTTTGGCATTTACTCTGGTAGAGACTTGTCCCATCTGTTGACTGCAGAAATAACCTATGTTTACACTTGTTAATTTTCAATAGTAAAGAGTAGAAATTAAAATTCCATTGGGATGATACTCTAGGCAATTTTTTGTAATACCATTGTAGGCAATATTATACGTTTCAACTTTAGAAAAAAACAAACAAACTCTCTTCAGAAGTCCCTTTGGGATAAGGTTAAAAGTTACTCACAGCAGGAATGCTTTAGACACGTCTAAACACATCCAACTGAGTGATCCAAATTGGATGTACAGAATCTTTTCTTTCTATATATCACCCCTTCAGTCTGAAAATAGGAAATGGCTAGTCAGGCATCCAGATACTACTACTGTCATTGGGGCCAGAGAAGTACAGTGATAGAAGGACAGAAATATTGGAAAAGGGCACAGGAAAAAGAGAGATATATGCTGCCACAGAGATGAAAACAAACTACTGTTCAGGCAATGTCACTTTTAAGAGCTCCTGTTAACTGCTTCACTGCTGCCCAGTGCACAAGGTCCCTGGAGGCAAAAGCCACTTCTGCTGCTTCCACTTATGTGAGTTATAGTGTTAGTTAAGTGTCAGACAAGCTGAATGCATTTACAATGTTCAGAGATGCAGCAAGTATGTGTTTTTGTATCAAGGCAACAAAAAACAATTTCTCTCTGTCGCTGTCTGTCTCTCTCTTCAGAACCAGGCACCTGCAGCTGTTTTTCTGAAGAATAAAGGGAGATCAAAGTTCTCACAATGTGATACCCCTGCCTTAGGAACCAAAACTTTGCAGGAATTTGCCATTCTTAAAGAAAGGGGAAAGAAAAACCTACTCTTTATCAGTACAAGTCAGGCTGTTTCTGGAAATGGCTGCCCACAGCATGAAATACACTGAAACAATTCAGGCTTCCTAAGGCTTTGAAAGGCTTCCCAAATGGAGGCAGCATTCATGTTTCAAATGCATCCCCTGTTGCTTTTCAAAAGGCATGCACAAGACTACCCACAGGGCAAAGAGCCAGGATAAACTGCAAAAGTTCACTGCTGTACTCCTCCCATTGCTGCTCATGAGCTTAATTCACTGACTTCCCACATGTCCTGAGCCTGCAAAGCTTTCCCCCTCACTGAAAGAAGTTGCTAGCTGTGCTATAGCCTGGTGGCATAGAAAAGCATGCACTAAGAATAGGACTGTTTGAGCCAAATCATTTTTTTCTTTGCTTGTCTGAAGTCCCTGAGTATCCTGACTCAGTATGGAAGAAAACTGAATACATTTCAGTAGCTGGGATCCCACTGTCTGCAGCAAGAGCTGTGCTTTAGTCAGGAGGAAATGAGGTCTTCATGAGCTGAATCCCTTGTTTATTAAGTCATGTCTCAAGCAAATAAAAATGGAGTTTAATTCATTCTGTCAGACTAATGAAGCATGAACTCTACAAGAATATGGGCTTTTAACTTGGAAGTCATAACCAGGTCAGAGGAAGTTTGGACCACCTTCTCTTTACAATATTGCTAAATAGGAAAAGATAAGGAGTTCTTTGAAATGGGAATTCTGGCAACGGGGTGTGGTCCAAAACCCAAGTCCTATTTCTTCTTTAAGGTATTAATGGAAATATGTTGGACTGCTCATAAGTGTGACCACTGAGGGCATGGGAGAGATATGTGTGTGTTTCAACAGGGTAGAATAGGATGGTTTTCTGAGGTTGCATTGGATTGCCTGATAAGAAAATGAGATATATACATTTTAGATGTGGAAGATCAGCTCTCCTAAGGGTTATGTGTATGCTTGAGATGAGAAACAATGCTCATAATAGATGTAAAATAGGATTTGGGTGCAAGTATTTAAAAAATGTTAAGGGCCATAGACTTACAATATCCAATATCCTATATTTACCCACATACATACTTTTTACCCCCCAAAATTAGCCTGCCAAATTTAGAGTATACATCTTAAGAGGGGAAGCAGATACTCTAACCAGACTAGAAGTACCCTACAGTGATTCCTTCTCCAGCCAAAGTTTAAAACCAACTGTCAGTTATCATCAGGGGCACTTCTATGGGAATCAATTGACTTAATGTTTTATCACTCTTCACTCACAGGTGTTAATTGCCATCGCTCCTTTTTAGTGGTCTTGATGTTCTACTGATCAAGCTAACCACTCCTGTGGCAATTTTGCTCTCTATTCTCTTATTTCACATCCCTACATATTGTTTGTAGTTCTTGTAAAATTCATGGATATGCCCGTGGAGACTACTGATTAGAAGCATCTACTGTTTTGGCTTCTAACTGAGCAGGAAAGGGAGGGTGAACGAGCTGAAGATTAGGTTCTGTCCTAGCTCATGCAGCCATAACTCTGGAGACACATATTTCTTCATTAACCATGGTGCATGCCTCGTTGGAGGGAGGGGAGTATGCAGAAAATACAGTATATGGTTGGTGTCCCTGTTGCTTTTTTAAAATAATATGTGGATGATAAAAAAGTAAATAATAATTGATACCAAAATAATACCAAAATAAATTATACTAAAATAATAATAATACCAACATACTCATTTTATGGTAGCAAAAATCCTTAGTAACTGAAATAAACAGTAAATCCTTAGTAACTGATATAAATTTTAAAGGGATCAAAAAAAATACTTGGTCTTTCACTGACTGGATTTGCATTGTTCACATCGACAAAGTAAAGTTCCATGGACAGAGACCCTCGTGGAACAGCAGGGATCTCTGTGGATGGGGCTTAAATGTATGCCTGTCATCTTTTAACCTCTCTTCCACATTCATTGCTGCCAGTTGTGTTGGAAAGACTGTGTGTAACTTTAGTGCAAATGCGAGAATCCCAACCATTTTTAAAAGACTGTGACTTCACATACGGATCCAAGCAAATTAAACACTTGCACACAAATGAAAGAATTTATTTAGGAGGCCAGATTGAGGGGAAAAAAAGAAATGTGTATAGCATGGTTAAGCAATGAGTAACTGTTTACAAATATTTGAAAGATGTAAACACCAAGGGTGGAAAGTAATTATTTTAAGATGGAACAAATGTTTGTGAACACTGATTTGTCAATGTTTATAAAGCAAATGAAGATGAAAAAGGAGGATGATTTGTGGCACTTTACTAAGTAAAGTCAAAAGATCACAGTCCACTTCTCTGGCACAAACCACGGATGTGACTTTGGGAAAGTCATTTAATGTCACTCCACATTATTTTTCCATCTGTAAAATGGGGCACATAATTCTTCTTCCCCCAGAGGTACTTTTCTGTGTTTCCCATACAGTATGTAAGTCTTTTGGGGCATGGACTTTTTCTTTCTACATGTTTCTAAAGTCTAGTGGAACCCTTTTCTGATTTGGGACATCTAAGCAATGTTATAATAAAATTATAGTAAGATGAAAACTGCCCTGTGCATGTTAAATGTTCTATTCTGGTCACTCATTTTATACTTTGGTCATTAGACCATGCTATATAACACATTTTTTAAAAAAAATTAATGGAAAATTTAACATGGATAAAAATTAAATAAAGAAAATAAATGTACCTAAGTAATTTAGAAGATTAGTGAAAAGTGATGTAGATCCAAACAATGGTGATCATGTTCTGTGGTGATCAAATCCTTTCTGGAAATTGGATTTAGGGGCTTACATCATATAAAGGATGTTTACACCACATCACACTGTACCAGGGAGTGTTGTAGTGAAAAATCTCCCCATCTACTCATTTTGCTCTGTGCATACTGAAAAAATGTGATGAAAAAATGTCATCTGGTCCCTCTCTGGCATGCATAGAAAGCATGCTGTTGGGTGAACATTACTGTAATAGTGACTACATGACATTTTTTAGCATTCAGTCAAATGTGTTAATAGTGGCACTTGCTAGACCAGTTCAGTTTGAAGTGGACATGGTCTGAATGGCTTTTCAACTTTTTGCCTGAGGTATTTTAGATTGGGGAATGTTCTCTCAAAAGAAAGGTGGAAGTCTAATTGATAAAGATATTTAAAAATGAAATGGTTAAAGCACTAAAACAGCATTCACTAGAGAAAATCCTATTGCAGGAAACAATCCTATACTAGTAGGAGGTAGACTCTGTGAGCTAATAGGTCTTTTTCACCTCTAACTTCAATGATTCTTTTGTAAAGCATTTTTTCCTAATAGCAAAAAAACATCAGAAGAAACCTTTCCTTGCTGCAAGTTTAAACTCACACTGTTAATTCTTTGGAGAATAACCTCTCTCATTAATGTAAACTGCACTCTCATGCACACATCAAATAATATGTCAAAAGATAAGAATGGAAAGCGGAAGAACTTGGGTGACATTTGTTGACATTTTGAACACAGAAGAAACAAACAAGTTACATTGTAGCTGAATGTTAAAAAGGCCTTGGAGAGTGTGTTTCTTCTCATCAATGTGGCCCTAGGGGTAATTTTAATGCAGCCTGATATTATGTTCCTTAGCAGGAGGTACCCCTGCAATACTTGGAGAGGGGCTGACTCCTCTCAGCATTTTGGAGGCCTCAATAAAAAGGTCATAGATCTTTCATTTAAATTTACATTTTTAAAAGATCAAGGTCAATTTTACAGGGGAATACCAGGTTTCTCAGTATTAAAGCAGAATGCTGATTCCAAATAGAAACAAAAATAAAATAAAATATGGCTATTTCCATTGTTTCCTCTGAAGTTTCTAGATTCTTTCCTTTTCTTTTTTCCTTTTTGGAAAACATGTTCAAATCCTTTTAGAGGTTTCAACTGAGAAACATCAAAAACCTTAATGTGGCCTGAGGGTGGCTTACTACAAAGCCATGTGCTAATAATACCTTACATTTATACTTCTTTTCATCCAAAAGAACTAGATCCCCAGGCACTTTAGAAACTATGTATGAAGGAATAATTTCAGTTCATGACATACTACTGATGCTGAATGTGGCTGATTCGGTGCTGACTTATGGTACCTGATTTGCCTGCAACAAGGGTGGTCCATAGCATTTAGGGTAGATAGAAAGGAACAACGTATCCTATTGAAAGTGTGGAGGGAATTTCAATGAAGCAGAAAGTTAATGCCTAACATAGACTTTAGAGATGTGAACCACGCAGTACTACTTCAGCAGCCTTGCTTATATCATTAATGACTCTTTGAAGAGACAGCATCTCTGCAACAGAATATGTCTCGTCATCTCTATAAGGCCTTGCTTTTAGTACTGATCCATAAAGAAAATCTTTGCCTGCTACCTCAGCCATGTGCTACTTCCTAAATGTTCCATAAAAGGCTCCCACCTGAGTCTTGACAGGAGCCAGTTGCTTTCCAACATGACCTAAGGTACTAATATTTTTAGGTTATATAATAATCACATTGCGTGGATATCCAGAACTTCTCTCCTTCTTATAAACAGTGATGAACTATCCATCATACTGTGTTTAGAGGCCACTAGTTCATGATGCAGACAATAGAAAGACAGGAATGCTTAACATTGTATTATTGCTATTGAGCTGTACAGATTTTTTATCACATAACTCAAATTTTATGTTTTGATAGATTTTCAAAAGATTTGGTTCTTGATAACTTGCAGATTAATATCAGTTTCATTACAAGTTTAAATAATAAGGGAAATGTTCTTTCATACACATTCATGCACACTTAATAAGAGGAATATATGCTATGTTTGTTTTATGGGTGCAAGAAGCTGTATTCAAGTTCTCCTTGGCATATGACAGCATACTCCAGTGAAAGTCATCAGATAAAGCTCTTGGCCTGTTTTTTAGTATTTACATGTAAGAATTATAAAATAACAACAATGGGAATATCTAACATTATTCAGTGACATTAAATCTGAAATGCCTAGAAGTGATCTTTAACTCCCTGCATATGGAAACATGGACAAAGAAGAATCACTTTACCCACCATAGACATTCAGCCACCTATGAGAGGAAATGCAACCTGTGTTTAGTGGCATATACTAACACTATGAAATCACTCAGGCTAGGATATGATGAAGAGTCTGATTGAAATCACTGAAGGGTGAATATAATGGAGATACTCAAAATGGAATAAATAGTTTAATATTTTGTGAAAGAAGCCATGGGATGTTATGACAATTCAGAAGTTCAGTTTAACTTCTCACAGTGCTAGGCTAGAATGTGGATTTAGTCCTGATCTTCTGTGAAAAGCTTTCTTTTATATTATTTTCCCATGATCTTCTAGCTGCACTTGCTACTATTGGTGCTGATATTGTTATTATGATTTTTATTGACGTTATTATTATGCCATGGGTTCCCAGTATGGGTCACTGAATGGATACAACATGCAGGGTATATACTGACAAGATGTACCTATTTCTTCACAAAGAGAGAATCCTGTTGGTAATTCCTGCTGTCTACAGGAGTGTGGTTTTTTAACCAAGCTAATAAGTCATTCCATTCCCGCTATACTTAAGTCCTTCACAATTGACTTCAGTATAACTACTTTCACAGACATCACTTACTATTATTAGTGTATTGCTTAACATTTTAAAAACAGCTGGGGGGAGCTGTCTTGTTTGGGTCAAAGCTTCACAAAACACTGCTTTCTCCAGCAGCCTGAATACCCAATTCAGAGCTTCTAAACATATTGTATTCTGGAAATTACTTGTCATTATAATTCAAGCTGCCTCATGGAAAGCAAAATAAAAAACAAAATACAGTCCCAAACCAAACCAAAATAAAACAAAAATGCCCCTGGTAATACCTTGGCTTTACTGTCATTTTTCCCAGGGATTTTGGATCATGTGTCTTATTGTACACGTGCCATTCTATTCATAGTACTAATGAAATAGTTCATGTATTGAAATATCTCATTTACCTCTTGTCATATACTCATGGATTAGGCTTAGTTCTTTGAACTTCTGGTACTTTAGCTTTTGTACTTTTCATGAGGGCTTTCCCTCCCTCCCTTTCTGCTTTCCTTCCTTCTTCCCTCCCTCCCTCTTATTTCTTATTTATGTGTATGATACAACCTTCTCAGTTCTTTTTGTTCAATGGGTATAGATCCCTGCCACTGAAAAAGCAACAAAACTCAACCTTGTGTAAAGTCCAGGGATACTTTCAGTTAATTAAGGGGTTGGTAGCTAAATTATAGCTGGGTGATGTGGAGAAAAAATAGGGCATTGCTGTCACTCATTGTTAATACCTTTTACCACCATCTCTATCAATGTATAACAGAGCACTCAACAAAGCCTATTTGTTAGGTGGGCCTAGTTTAAGCCTTTAGCTCTCTTTGTGTGCACTGGATGATAAAATGTGCCCAAGAGACATGCTGGCTGACAGGTTTGGTTGTCTAAAATTACTCATTCAATTCTGTTTGATATGGGCTTATGTTCCTATGAAATGTCTAGTGCTAAGTACAGCATCTTGGATTTTATTCTATTTTTGTAAAGGAAAGAAGATATCGTAAATACTGTTGTGCAAGCTTCAGCTAAGCATAACGTGATCCGAAGCTTATGATAACTGGGATAACTTTTTGTGTATCTTCAGTGTATGTCAGCAAACGTTTAGGGAAGCGGCACCTAGAACAGTTAAGACACAAGGATCAGAAACAGGAAACTTAGGTTTTAATCCCAGTTCTACCCCTGACTTACTATGTTACCCTTGGCAAAGTAGATAGTGCTTGGTTGTGCTGGCTTTCTAAGGCATGTGCCAAAGAAAGCATTAGTATCATCTCTTCTATTCCCTATAGATTAGTCTTAAGGACAAAGCTGCCACTTTTCTATAACACTGGAGCTCTGGATATACAATTGCATAACTTCTGTGGCAGCCAGTAGCATTTGCCACATCTATATCAGTGTGCATGTTCAACTTTCTTCTGGTACAAAGGACCTGTCCTAGCATGTTCTTATGGCAATATACTTGTCTGAGGCACATTTCGTCCCAAATATCCTAGTAAGGCATGACACTGCTGCTCCACTTTCATGGTATAGCTGTGACTACAGACTTTAGCTTAGCTTTGGGTAGTTCTAGGCCACAAAGAATTAAAATACATGTAATTATAATAATACTATTAATTAGCTGATTTGTGTGATGAAGTTTCAATGAGTAATGTTTGTACTGCATTTTCAAACCACTGAAGAAATAATGCTCCTATGTACAAGCCTGTTTTCTTATTTTAAGGCCAGATCCTTGGCTGTTGAAACAGATCCTTACAGTTAATCAGAGCTGGTCTTTTTTCTCCATTAATTTAATGTAAAATGGCTATTTGAAGAAGCAGTACTTTTTTCCCTCTTTTTAGTGTCAATGTTCCCTTGCTTAAAATTTTTCAATAGTATGGTGAAAAAAAGAGGAACAATTTCCATTTAATTTCAAGAGTATTTTTTTTTTGTTTTTTCAATTTTTATTATTTCTTTATAATGTGGAGGGGGAGGGGGAGATCTTTCCTTCCTTGTGTCTTCTCCCTTCCATATGTTTTAAGTAGTAAGAACGAGGCCAGAAAGAGAACACCTTAAAACTGAAGAATAACTGAAAAAAAACAATTTAAAAGAATAATTAAAAATACATCCTGTTTTATTCTGATGCATTTAGTCAGATACCCATGAAAAATTATGGGCAAAACACGTTTTTTTTCCCCCTGAAGACTTAGGGCAAATGCCTAACCTCCCTTGATTTTCCTTCTTAAGACAAGCAAACATTCAGTTGAAGTCTGTAGGTGTTGTGGTAAAGTTAAGGATGAGTAAAAAGTGGTTACTTATCCAGTTTTTGACCCAAAATCCATACATGGTGGTACCACACAACTCAAAAACCAAAAGAGATAGCACAAATATATGCTTGAGAGCCTGAAACGTTGTCTATCACAACGTATGATTGCATAGCTCACCTTTGATCTCACAAATGAAAAAAAAAAGACAGGTTTTCCTTAGTGCCTAGCAGCCATTTATTGAAGGGCCACTGCACAACTCGGATGCCACTAGCTGTCTGCCTCAGGGAGCCCTAGGAGTCAACAAGCAGGGCAGCTGCAGGTCAGAAGCTCTTTAGACTAGATGAGACTATGTGATAATATCTTGAACACCCACTGAATATGGCCGTGTGACCTTGAGAAAAGGAAGAGAAAGCTTATATGCGTTTGACTAAAGTCTTGACAGACGAAAAATGGTCAGTGAAACCCACAGGATACCACAGAAATGCAAGAGAAATTCAACATACAAGGAAAACTCTGCCATTCATACTCAGTTCTCCTAACAAGTTATCAGGGAGAGGAATTTTTGCTCCTGCACAGTTTTAGTCAACAGGCCCCTCCACTTTAGATGCAAAAAGGAGCCCTGTGTCCCCTACTGGGAGATGAAATAAAGAGAAAAATGCCAAATCCTTTGTAAATGACTTCACTCTCCTAGAGAGGATGAATAAATGTCAGGCTGATGCCCTGAAGTGCAATCTTTACCCATTAAAATAAATGTTAGTCCATTATCACTTTGGTCAATTTAGGATGAGACACAGACCTTTTTTTCCTGCTGAGAAGTTATAATCCTTCAGCTGATTCATTTGTGCAGGCCCAGACAGTTCAAGATGCCTTCAGCCCTGAATCAACAGAAGGAACCATTCCTGAGGAAAAATTTCACTCCTGGGGGAGGACGATAAGATAGTACTCCCTCCCTTTAGCAGATATTCTACCAGGAAATAGCTTTGAAATCTAAACAGGACTTGCCACTGGACTCAGCCTGTGGTAGGTGCTGACTGCATCACTTAATCTCCTTGTCATGTCAGTTCTGCTCCTTCCCAGGCTGCATCCCCCACCCTTGCAACTGTACTGGCTAACGTGAATACAGTATATGAGTTCTGCCACTATGTGCTGGCAGGGATGACAAAGTGAAAAGGGTTCTTTGTCTGTTTTCCTTACTGAGCAATAGATGGTTTACTGCATATTATCGAAAGACACTATTACAGCTGCTTTTAGCTACTGTCACCCAGGCTGCAGCTAACCTTGTGGGATGGCTACTGACAAAAGAAGCAGAAACAGGTTTACTGCCTGACCTTGTATTTGCTTGCACTTTAAAATATTACAAAAATATATCCCAAAGTCTATCTGGCTATCCATGACAGCACAGCATAGATTATCGTCTATATCAGCTGGAGAGACTTGAGAGGTGGGAGGAAGGTAGCATACAGATTGGCAGCAGGTCTTCCTGAATTTACTGAGTTCTCCAAGTTTCCCTCCAACCTATACTCAATATTTATAAATGGCTAGTTCTAATATTTTAATAAGTTATCTCTAATTGGTTTTATTTAAATTTCTTGATTTGACTGAAACTTCTGGAACTGGACTGAACCAGATCTCTCATGGACTTGGAAGGTGTCAATTAGCTGTGATTTATATCCTGGGGAAAGTTAAAGTCGGGGAGGGTTCTTATCTCCTTTCCTTCCCCATTATTGAATGCTGTTCAACACTGACTTGTTTCTTCTTTACCTTAGTTTATGGTCTTCTCTGACAAAGCTATATTGTTTTTACACATTTAACCCTCTTAACAAAATATATATCTATTATAGCAAAATAACATCTAATACATTTGGTTACATCAATCACTATTATTAATATTTTAAGATAAAGCTATGATATAGTGTATTTGGGTTATTTAATGCATGTTCTTCCCTTATAAAGTCTCCTTTCAGGCCCTGTGCTTTGTTTAATTGTATCTCATTACTGGTTAGGTTTGACATGTGGTTGGCTTCCTTTACTTTGCTGACCAAGCTAGTTGTCAAATCTGAGAAGGTTCATGCTACACTCACTCAGAATTAGGCTTTGGGGCATTGTCCTTAGCCACACATCTGCAGCTTGACCCAGGCCCCTTGAAAATGGCCAAGGCTGGCAAAATCACCAGGAATGCAAAGGACTCCTTTGCATCCTCCAGCTATTACCTACTTAGCTGCTGAGGGGCCCTACCTTTCTGCCCTGTATATCATGGGGCTACAATCAGAAAAGCAACATGTGTGTAACACCACCCTACAGGACCTGAATTAGTGATCTAGGGATCATGCAGTAGGCTGCCACAAAATAATTTTGAATTCCAATACTTGGATTCAGTCCTTAGCTCCTGGGATAGCATAAGTCAGGAGTGTTGAGCAGATAATACTCATTAGTCATGGAAGGAAAAAAGTGTTTGTTCTTCCATATCATTTGTCAGAAGATGATTAGTGTCCCCAACACCATTAGTGGCCCTGAATGATGAAACAGTATCATAGGCAGGATGCCAAGACAAGACAATATCCTTTCTGATAGTGCTTTCCCCTGCTGCTCAGCTCTTTGTTGATATGCCTAGAAGTTAAAGAACTGTGAAAATCCAACTGCATGTAACAAAAATCCTTGCACTCCATGATCTCAAAGCACTCAAGAGTTATTGATTAACTAAAATGCACAGCCCCTACGTGGTAGTCAGGTTTTGTTATTCTGTTTATTCTGAAGAGTGGGCTAGGGATGTTATTTCAAATTTAAACCCTAAGTCAGTGTTTCTCAGCCATTTCAGACTTGAATCCCTATTTGGAATCTTTGGGTTTCTTTTTTGAATCATGTTTGTACACCTCACAGTGCTAACACTGCTTAGCACCACTGAAAGGATGTCAAGGCACCCCAGGGTGCCATTACATCCTAATTGAGAATCACTGCCCTAAAGTGATGTACAGACCTTGAGCTGGCCTTCTGGAAAGTACAGAACTTCATTCGTGCTGATGCAACCTAGATCCCACAGTGGGGAACAGAGCCCACAAAGCCTTGGCTCCCATTATTTTAACCTAACCATGAGACCTTTCCACATGTCTGATAAGAAGGGAATGGAGCCTTGCATTTGACCATTGCAATGCTTGGCACATAAAGCAAAAATTGAGCCATACAACGTAGTAAGTAAGAGGTAGAGTATGTTACTATTGAGACAGTCTTGACTTTCTTTAGGAATTGTCCTAATTATTAGACTAGCCAGGTGAACAAAACCATCAGCTACTTAAATCTATTCTTGCTATGTAAAAATATAGTAAAGCCACAGATGACTTGTAATATAATAAAGCCACAGATGGCCTGTAAGATTTATTCTCCCAATAAAATGGGCAGAGGCCCCAGGATAGGAAGGCAGCTCTCAGAGACCATAAAGACTAGGGAGGTGGTAGTCATGGGGGACCTAAACTACCCTGACATCTTCTGGGGGATGCAGACAGCAAATTCCCACCGTTCACGCAGGTTCCTATCCTGTGTACAAGACCTCCACCTGACGCAGGAGGTACATGGTCCCACTAGAGGGAATGCCTTACTGGACCTGGTATTGGCAACAGGGGATGACATGGTAGGGGACCTGCAGATCAGTGGTCACCTGGGGGACAGTGACCACCAAATAATAGAATTCATCATAAGGTGTAGAGTGGGTAAGGTAACTAGAAGGGTGGAAGTGCTAGACTTTAGGAAAGCTGACTTCAGCTAACTCAGGCGTTTAGTCAATGATGCACTGCAGAGTAAGGGATTTGGCAAGATGGGAGCCCAGGAAGGGTGGCTGTGCCTTAAGGAAATGATCCTTCGGGCAGAGAGAGAGATGATTCTTATAAGGAGGAAAAGGGGGAAAGGGGCAAAGAGGCTTGGCTGACCAGAGAAATCCAGAGCAGCCTAAAAGCAAAAAGCGGGGCATATAAGCAGTGGAAACAGGGAGTGATTACTAAAGAGAAGTATACCTCCTTGGCTTGCAGTTGTAGGGAGGCAGTTAGAAAGGCCAAAGCTACCATGGAGCTGAGGATGGCATCTCAAGTTAAGAATAACAAAAAATTGTTTTTCAGATATATAGGGTGTAAAAGAAGGGCCCAGGGTGGAATAGGACCACTACTGAATGGGCAAAAGCAATTGGTGGCAGACAGGGAGGACAAGGCTGAACTCCTCAATGAGTTCTTTCCCTCAGTCTTCCTAAACGAGGGGCAAGACAAGTCTCACAATGGGATTGTAGAGAGGCAACAGCAGGGCACCAGACTACTAAGCATTAACCCTGAGATATTGTAGAGTCACTTGGAAGGACTGGATGCGTTTAAGTCAGTAGGCCCGGATGAGCTCCATCCGAGGGTACTGAAGGCACTGGCTGATATCATTGCACAGCCACTGGCAAGAATATGTGAGAACTTGTGGTGCATGGGCCAGGTCCCAGAGGACTGGAAAAGGGCCAATGTGGTCCCTATTTTCAAGAAGGGGAGGAAGGAGGATCCAGGCAACTATAGGCCAGTCAGTCTCACCTCCATCCTTGGCAAAGTCTTTGAAAAGTTTATTAAGGCTCATATATGTGAGAGCCCAGCAAGAAAAAGTATGCTGAGGGGAAACCAGCATGGGTTCATAGCAGGTAGCTGGTAGATCATGCCTGACTAATCTAGTCTCTGTGGGGAGAAGTGGACACACCGGAGGGCAGGGAACAACTACAGGCAGACCTGGACAGGTTTGATAAATGGGCAGAAAACAACACAATGCGATTTAACAAGGAGAAATGCTAAGTGCTGCACCCAGGGAGGAAAAATGTCCAGCACACCTACTGCCTAGGAAATGACCTGCTCAGTAGCACAGAAGCGGAAAGGGATCTCAGAGTCCTAGTGGACTCCAAGATGAATGTGAATCCTCAGTGCGGTGAAGTCATCAGAAAAGCTAACTGCACTTTATCATGCATCAGCAGATGCATGACAAACAGAACCAAGGAGGTGATACTTCCCCTCTATCAGGTGCTGGTCAGACTGCAGCTGGAATACTGTGTGCAGTTTTGGGTGTCACACTTTAAGAGGGATGTGGATAACTTGGAGAGGGTCCAGAGAAGGGCCACTCATATGGTTAAGGCTTGCAGGCCAAGCCCTATGGGGAGAAACTAGGGCACATAGACTTCTTCAGCCTCCACAAGAGAAGGTTGAGGGGTGACTTTGTGGCTGCCTATAAATTCATCATGGGAGCACTGAAGGGAATTGGTGAGGCTCTACTCACCAAGGCGCCCCTGGGGGTCACAAGAAATAATGGCCATAAGCTAGCAGAGAACAGATTTAGACTGGACATTAGGAGGAATTTCTTTACAGTTAGAGTGGCCAAGGTCTGGAATTGGCTCCTAGGTGCTCTCCCCTACCCTGGGGATCTTCAAGAGGAGGTTGGATGGGCATCTGGCTGGGGTCATCTAAACCGGCACTCTTTCCTGCCTATGCAGCGGGTCAGACTCGATGATCTATTGAGGTCCCTTCCGACCCTAACATCTATGAATCTATAACTCTATGATACTTAACATAGAGAAATAAAACCAAAATTACTAGTCTAGTTCTGTGATAGGAGGACAGTAAAGAAGATGATTTCCTGAAATAAAGTCCTTTTACTTCTATTTCTATGTTTCAATTGTCTAGGGAATGGATTAGAATTTGAACATTAAAGGTTTTCATAAAGTATGCCCATGTACACCATAATAAGTAAAGGATTAAAAATCAGCCTTAACTATTTTTGAAAATAAATGTAGTATGATTTCTGATATGCTTTTATATATATTTATTATTAAGAATAAATCAATGTTGGAAGCAGATGAATATTGCTTTTATATTCAGGGACCCTTTATGAAAAGTAGAGGCTTTTTTCTCCTTCAGATTCTTCTCCTAAACTTTTCTTTATGCTTCAGGCCCTCATTTCTGGCCAATATTTTCTTTATATTTCATTTTAACAAATGCCAATTCTTGAAGTCACAGGGGATTCTTTTTTTGTCCTGTTTCTCTGAATAGCCAAACCATATTCCTTCTCAGAAGGGTACAAAACCGCTAAGATCATAATTCAAAAAGGAAGGACCAAGATGAAACAAGGAAATGTTGCCCACATGGTGGCAATGCACCAAAGCAACCCTTTGATTTTTAAAGCAAAATCTATGAAAAAAACTGACTAGAGGCTACACAGCAAGGTTTGTTCATGGCAGTTAAAAAAGAAATAGCTTTGCTGAGAAATGCACTTATTGGAATAAATGAAGTGATCTACATCCATGTACTAATTCAATTCTGATTTATGTAAAATGAATTTTTAGTGCTCATGTACAAGATGTTAGACTGACAGCTCTGGAAACTGAAGCATTTTTCCTTGTTCATGAATAGGGGTAGCTTAGGCAGAAGAATAGCAATCTTTACATAATATCTACAGATATCTTTTATTGCAGTAGCATAATTAGGCCAGGGTGAGCAGGGGACCAGGCCCAAGCACCAATTTAAATGGATGCCAGATTGATTGATTGATTTGGATGAGGGCGTAAAAAGCACCCTGTTCAAATTTGCTGATGACACTAAGATGTGGGGGGATGTGGGCACACTGGAACGATGCAACAGGCTACAATCAGACCTAGACAGACCTAGACCTAGACAGGTTACAAGGGTGGGTGGACAAGAATACGATGGGTTTCAACACAGACAAGTGCAAGGTGATGCACCTGGGGAGGAACAACCGGCACCATACCTACAGGTT
>NW_017728943.1:77203246-77221408 GCF_001723895.1 Crocodylus porosus | reverse complement strand
TACTTCACTGTCAGGGCGGTTAGGATCTGGAACCAACTTCCAAGAGAAGTGGTGCTGGCTCCTACCCTGGGGGGTTTTAAGAGGAGGTTAGATGAACATCTTGCTGGGGTCGTTTGACCCCAGTACTCTTTCCTGCCATGGCAGGGGTTCGGACTTGATGATCTGCTCAGGTCCTTTCCAACCCTAGAAACTATGAAACTTTGAAACATCTTGATACAGCTAGCATTGCAGCTATTAGTCTGCTTGCCCCCTGGCTGTGGGGGAGGCCAGAAAAAAAGGATCAGACCCATTGCCACTTTTGCCCTCAGCAGGCACCTGCTAAAGGCAAAAGAAATGAGAACGAGGGGTCTCATACTTTTTGTTTCAGTGAAGCTTGCCCACCTCTCCCACAGCCATGGGGTGAGCTGCTGGCAGGCTGAGTAGCCCCTGAGCTGCAGGGGACCTTTGTCCTTCCCTCCACAGCAGCAGTGCCCCCTGAGGCCACCTGGGTAGGCTGCTAGCAGACCATGTGCTGCCCCAGTTTGGGGTTGGGGAAGAATTGGATCAGACTGGATGCTGGCTCTGAGCTGGAGACCCTGGGGAGCACTGTTGCCATGGAGAGAAGGACCAGGGCCCCCCACAGCTCAGGGGCCGCTCAGCCCACTGGCAGCTAGACTCACGGCCATGGGCAGGCTTTGCTCAGGGGGTGGGGGGAGGGAAGGATCAGGCCCATAACCATAACAGTGATGGAAACCCCTAAATTGACATGGTGGGCTTCAATTAAAAACCCACCCTTTCAATTTAGGGGTCACAGAATGCAACCCTAAGAATGAAACCCCCATCATGTGTACAAGCGCCCTACAGTGAGAAGTAAGTTCCATTTCTGGAGATCGTGAGTCTCTGACCTGTTGCTAAAGCTGTCAGAATGTGTGCCTTATGGGATGATCATCTTTTGGTGGAGGAAAGGTGTTGTGGCTAAAACACCAGAGGAGGTATATCTGTCTTCTGCTATATCTGGTGAACTGTTACCAGCTCAATAAGTGACCTCATTTAGGTGAAGGCATCCTTTTGAGGCCTCATTTTCCAAAAAAAACATGTTAATATGTTACTGCACAATAGTATTAGGCTACTGTGCAGTATGCATCACTAAAAACCTGTGTGCCGGTGCTACTGTGGAGTAGCATGAGTTACTGTGTATTGATTTAGTACTTGATTAACCAAGTACTAAACTTAATGTGCAATAACTACAGCTCATTAATGAACGTGTAGATGTGTAGATTTGCAATCTCCTGGCTTCCTGATTCACCCTTGGCAGGTATCTGAGTCTCCCCACTGATTACGTAGTACCCTAGGTACCTAATCCTATCCATCTGGTTCACCCTGCTGAGGCCAGAAACCTAATTTTTAGGCATTTGCACTGCCTACATTGGGGTGACTAGGTGATCAATCTGTACCTGTCCCTTTGTTTTTAGTCAGTACATTTTTTCCACAAAAGAGACAGATACACTGTGCTCTCTTTATCAAGGATGTTAATTTTGTTTCTTTCCTTTGCTACCTTCCTGCATCTAGAACAGCAATCAATTTAGACAAGAAGCATATGTGTGTAGAAAAAACCATGTTAATCTCTGCTGAGTAATTCCTCTGACCTGAACCGAGGTAGTTTTCTAGAGCTGAAGAGCTCCATATCTCAGAACTGCTAAGTCAGTCCCTTGTTCTAATCATAAGTTATATGTTCTTACTACATCCTTCCATTTGCCTGGGGGGAAAGGTCATTTTCAAGATGAAGTGCTCATATTCTAGTGCATGCAGCACCTCCCGAGCTGGGGCTTTACCAACTGGTGCTCTGTGCTCTCTCTGCTGTAATTAACTAGCAAAAATCTCCCACTGTAAGGATTCATCTGTTTTCACCAAACAAAAGCAGGTGGTCATGAAATGAATGCCAAACACACAAATTAGGAGGAATAATACACAACATAAAAAAAAAAGCACTCCACACCAGGGAGGCAGAATGTCTCAAATTAAACAGCAATTAGAGTGCATCTCTCACCTTCCTGCAGTGATTGGCTCATGGAAAGCTCTTTTCTGGTAAAGTCATCGGCATCATAAGGCTTATTATTATTGTTGTTGTGTTGTTGTTGTTTTGATTTTAACACATCCAACAGAAGTATTTTGTTGGCTCACTGTTCTTCATCCTTCTCCAGCATGGGTGTCTCAGACATATGCAAGAAGGTGATGAGGAGGCGAACAACATGACTAAGGCACTTGGAAGTGGCAGCTGTTGTTGTCTGCAACACTGGAAGGTCAAGTTTGTCAGAAAGTGGCTTCCTTATTAACGGTACTTCTTAAGTAGGATCTGTGTGTGTGGAGCTCGGCGGTACATCAGTAAGTTATGGAATGGCATTGCTAAAAGAAAACTTAAAAGATAGATATGGATCGTTTTACCCTGGGCTGAAAAAAGCATCATTTGAGGGGACATGAGAACAGGACTGGAGGGTTCACAGTCAGCTCTAATCCAGCTCAAAGAACTAGCAGCTCAGACTAGATGCAAAGAGACTTTTTGCAGCTTATCTGAATGGACCTCAGGGATTCTCACCTCCATTCTCAAGGCTGTATCCACAGCCCAATAGGATTAGTGGAAAGTTGCCCACTCATACCAATAGGTTTGGATCAGAACCATATTGAATAGGTAGCTGCAGCACAAAACAAAACAAAAAAAAATCACCCACAGAATTGCTCCCTTAAAGGGACTTTCATCACCAAATCAAAGACTGAACAGGCCTGTAAGCAAGTCCTCTATCACCAGTGAAGTAGTGTGGGTGGGGGAGTTTACATTTCTGCTGCCCATGTTTCACCTGCTGCTGGCATAAACAGAGGACTCCAGCCTCAAGGACTGCCAATTTGTCACTTTGAGCAGCATTAAAAACCTCTCCCAGGAGAGGAAGAGCTGACAAATCCAAACTTCACAGTTCAATTATCTTCCTTTAATGTCATGTCATAAATGGTGAAAATCTGACCTGCAGCACAGCTCCCTGCTGCCCCCCTAAGGCATGCCAGCATCACTTGGCTGCCCATTCAAGCTGCTGTCTGCTTCTTGTCCAGAACCATAAACTTCAGTGCAACATAAAATGCCAGTATCAGAAGCCATAAAAGGCAGTGAACACAGTATAACAGCTCAGGAAATCTTCCTTCCCACTCTTCCTGCCCTGCAATGACCACATACCTGACACTGACCTTGAGTTTGATTTATGTTGTCAATTCTAGTCAACATACTTCTGGAGGAAGGCAGAGAGACCCTTAACAGACCTCTTGAGGAAGGCTAATAATTTTGACATATTAGGTCTGAGATGTCATACTAGGACATCTGAGAGAGGTGTTCCCTAGTGGCGGTAGCAGAGAACCAAAAGCCAAAACTAAAGCTATTTGGCACATTTTTGGACAAAATGTATTTTCATCAACATAGGCTTTTTTGTTTGGTACAGAACTGTGAGGGCTGATGAAGTTTTTTTGGTAGGAAAGTTGCTGGAGTACACCATTCTCTAGTGATTTCTGATAGAAGAGGGAGGAAACAAGAACCTGCTTTTTCTTTTTCCTCTGAAGAAGGTCATTTCAATCAAATTATTTTTCATAAAAACTTCTGAAAGGTTTGGTTTTCATTCCATGTCAAATTTCAAAGCTCTTAAGTGTCTACTAAATAGAGTTATCAGTGTCTGGCTAATTTTCTCCTGCCTCCATCACAGATTTGATATAAAGCTGCAGGGGTGCCACTGAAATTCTCAGTGTCTCAGCTTCCCCAAATGTGAAATGGTAGTAATGATACCTACTGGCTAGGTACAGATGGTCAGAAAGCCCAAGGTGGTATTGATCTAAGATATGCAGCTTTGTATAAGTGGTGTAGTTTAGATCAGTAGTGAACAGAACACTTATTCAACATTGGTGGGGGGCAAATCTTAGATTGGATCCTGCCATTGTTAAGCCAGTCTGTGTCTGCCAAACTTCTGTTAGGGATATAGACCAGTTTCTAATCACTTACAGTGGTAAAAATTTAATGTGTCTGCTCATTGTGTCAATATCTAAGTGGTGTTGTGAGGTTTAATTACTCAGTTTACTAAGTGATATAAAACTCTTATTGAAAACAGCTAGAATTATTATAAATATACAAAATCAGCTAGGAGAAAAACAGACATCACAGCCACTTTTCCACTGTGAAAGGCTTCTGGCTTTATCTAAACAAGTCCTCTCCTGCCAGCATTTAGCTGTAGCTGTTTGAATCATTTGTCCAACACTGTGGCTAGCGACAGAAATTACGCATAAACCAGTTTAAGTGATCAGAAACTGGTTTAAACCTGTAACAGAACAGACATTCAGTGTACATAAACCAGTTTCAGAATGGCTGAAACTGGTTTAAGATAAACCTGGTTGAATGCAATATCAGAGTTAACTGATTTGGGTCAAACCAGTTTATGAAACTTCTGTCCCAGACCCCTAACACTGTAGAAATGGGACTTCCTCTTGTTTTTGGTAGTGTTTGAGAAAACTGCCTTCTGCCTGGCATTTTGGTTCTGAATATATCATGAGTGCTGAGGTCCATGGATAATGAAAGATAATGGAATGAAGAGAAGGTATTCATCGCCCTATTCTGAAGCTTTAAAAAATGCATTCATTTTAGAACTGAATGTTATGGCAAAGAGGCATAAAGATGGAGGGCAATAAGTTTGCAAAATGCAGCCTTCAGCATCCTGCAGGTTAGGCAATTGGCTAGTTTATCTCATTTCCATCAGACTGATAAAAGCTATGAGGTTTGTTTTGTTTGTTTTACAGAAAATTCATTGCAAAATCTCTTATTGGACCCCCCCAGAATCAGCAATGTATAAAAGGTGTCCAGGGAGAGAGAGGAGGTTTCAAACTAATTAGTATTCTCAGGTGTCCTCTCCTCCTCCTGCAGTGAGTATACTGCAGTCCTCTCTTCCTCCCTCTTGATTCCACTTAAACCAGTTCATGTGTAACTTCTGTCACTAGTCACAGTGTTCTGTTTCCTGCTGTGCTGCTGTGCTCTTGAGTGCACTATGCTGCTGAGAGAGATTGACATAGGATCTTGACGTCTGTAGCACCTGCACAGGGCACTTCAGGAAACAGGATTCCAGTCAATTCACATGGCTGTTGGAGCACGTGCACCAGAAAAGCACCGCCTGAGTTGATTATCCCAGAAAAGAAATGGCACAGGCACGTGTCCCACAGCCCGCTGATATTCCATGGCATGCTTCCTCTAAGAAGGGCTGAAAAGGACTTCTTGGTTCATCTAAGTGCATATCTGCCCCCTCTGCGCAAGTGCTAGTGTGAGATTATCTATAATACGGTGCACACGCCCTATTCAGCAGTTGGTAGGAAACCAATTAAAAGCCTTTTCCCTAGTGAATGGGGACCTCAAGCAGTGCATTACCCCTTAACACCAGGCCATTCACTACAGAGGAAACAGTGTCTCACACTGAATTGCATCCACCATTTGAAAACAGTTACCAGCACTTCCCCTTCAAGGAGCTGTATATCAAAACCCTGCTCAAGGCTTCACTAAGGTGCTGAGCCACTGCCTTTTCAATATAGCCCGAATGAAACAGTCTCAGTACCTCCAGCTTGTGCTGCATGTCTAGAGTCTACACATTTAAAGTTTGATACTTTGTTTGCTATTTTAAATCTCCTAGAAGGAATGCAGTTTCAAGAACCCTTCATACTGCAAGATATACTTCCTAAGACAGGAGCTGTTTTCACTTGACCTGTCTCACAAAAGGTCTAGGCTTCCTCACTCAACCCCTCAGAGTCAATCTTTTACATGACTGATCATATCCAATTGAGCAGAGCAAAGAGGCACCAGCAACACCCATGTAACGTGCATTCTTACATTCATTATTTGTTCCAAACAACATTTCCTAAAGAGGCCTGACAAAAAGGTATCAAATACCAAGGCAGTTAGTTCCCCATCTTTGGAGATGGAAATCATTCATTTCAACCCTAGGAAAAAATAATGTTTAATTTATCAGACAACACCACAAGATGTTATTTACTGGTATATGGCATGTACAATTTAGGCAACAAAGCGTGAACATTTTAAACCAGTTCACGCTTTTCCTCGATGTAATAATTAAAAAGACAGCTTGTAGCGCATGTATGAGGCAACAGAGCATCTGAACAAGCAGCACAGAGGGCATACCACTTGGATATCAATCAGTTGTCCCTTTTTCTTTGCATGGGGATAGAAAGTGCAGCTCTGGGTCCACTTTTTTTTTCTCAGTAGCCCAGGATATTTGGGTGTGGGCTACATACTACCCAAGAGATGTAATAGGAGGATGAAGACACTATTTAGCAAAAGGTGGTATTATCTGGTATATAGGGATCGGTCTGGCACTCAGAAGACCCAGGCTTTATTTCTACACTTGCCACTGACCTGCTTTTCAGAGTGTGTAGGTCTCTTTGCTGTTCTGTACTTCTTTATTCATTTCTCCTCTTTGTCTGTGATGGATATTTCAACTTTTCTATTGAGAGACCATGTCTCAGTACATTGTAGCCAGCACAAAGGAGTCTTAGTTCTTGTTGGGGTCTTTCTGCCTGACTATAATGGAAATAAAAATAAATATAAAACTCAGACTATCAAGGATGTATTCGGATCTCAGTTATGCCAATGGAAAATTAAAATTACTCAAATGGAATTTCACTGCTATACCTCAGATTTCAAATCTTGTCAATTATAAAACAGAGCACAGCAGGCTACAACTGGTATTCAGATCGTTATGTAAGACACAGGGGTATTGATAACCAGTGCAGAGGCCAAAGGTCTTTGATCCTGATTATCTTCCCCTCTTGCACCTAGGAAGCCCACAGAAATACTCTTGATATAAGCAGGTGAGAGGAAATCCTTCTGGGGTCATTTGTCTCCTAGGAGGGTATTCTGAAATGTCTCGGCACCGTATTTCTTATGAATAATTGCGTCACATCCCTAGATTAATACAAGGTCTAAATGAACCCATGAAGGTGACTGTGCTAGACAAATACAAAAAACTGAGCTCTCTGCCACCAAAAGTATATCTTCTTCCTGTGTTATTAATAAAAATTACAAGCCATAGCCAAGGAAATGTTAAGTTATGACAAGGGAGAATGAACTGAAGCATTCTTTATGGGTACAGTGATTTTCTGATTTATACATTTTCTCAGGTTACCACTTCAAGCATTTGGGCTAAAACAGTATCTTTTCCCCCTTCTAATTGTCAAGGAGCTGACTGATTGCTTATGGACTGACAGGTGTCTGATAAAGGAAATAGAATTGCAGTGTAGGAATTGGCTGGCTTAAGATGAATGAAGAAGGAAAAGCCACTACTTATATTGTGATATTATGCTTTCCCTTTCTTTGGTGGAGTGTATATGCTGATTGAGAAATGTGAGCTTTACAATCTGGAGAAAAGCTCAGATGTGGGGGCTGTTAACTGTACATAATTCTAATAAATGACATTAATTGCATAATCATGGACCAGAAACCATTGAACTAGTCAATATGAAAACACAGAAAAAAAGACAGGCCATCAAGCCTGATTCAGTTGTCCTGGAACTTTATACATGCAAAGCAGCTGCACAATTCTCATCGAGGCACAAGGATCACCTTTGGATCTTCTCTTGGATCATTGGTGCTAATTATATTGGTTCTTTGTCTCATTCCTCAGATATCAAATGAACATAGAAAATATCAGGACAGGAAAGTGGTGAGAAGAGGCATGCCTGGGGTGGTGTCCTTAAGGTTGACCTACACTGTGCTATGAACCAAATGGTCTTCAGGAAACCCTGGAACTAGTGAGGTGCACTTATCCTTGTGTTAGTTACAGGGCTTGATCAGGAACAACTGCATGGCGTTTTTAAATAGACTATATCAGATTTAGTCCAAAAGACAGCTATGGTTTGAAATGAAAGAATTCACTTCTACCCAGAGTTGAACTGGCCCCTCCGTGAAACATCATGGCACTAAAAGAAATCAGTTAAAGTGACTCTTCTGGATTTGAACTGGAAAGCACTGTGTTGGGAAAAAGAAAGTGAAATTGACTGAAAGCACAAAGTTACATTGACCAGCCAGTTTCTAGGGCCAGGTTAAATGAAGTACACAAAAAGTAGATGGATACAATGAAAAATTTAAAACAAAATCTTAATTCAATTTCAGTGTTGATTAATTGATTTTATTATCACAAGCAAAGGCCATGGGGCTGCTCTTGTTGTGTGGCTCAAGGTTTTGTATGTCGGGATGGAGACCAGAGCCCTGAGGTAAGTGGGAAATGGGAGACCTGGAAGAAGAAGAAGCAGGAGGGAGCCAGAGGAAAGGTGCTTTCATACTTCTTGAGAAATCAGGGCAATCAACTAGTTATCTCAGGTGCTTGTACATGAATGCACAGAGCCTGGGAAACAAGCAGGAAGAATTGGAACTCATTGCACAGTCACTGAACTATAACGTGATTGGAATAACAGATACTTGGTGGGATAGTTCACGTAACTGGAGCACCATGATGGAAGGGAATGAACTGTTCAGGAAGGACAGGCAGGAGAGAAGAGGAGGAGTTGCACTTTATGTAGAAGAGCCATATGATTGCTCAGAGCTCCAGTATGAAGCTGAAGACAGGCCTGCTGAGAGTCTCTGGCTTAGGGTCAGAGGGGAGAGCAACAAGGGTGATGTCATGGTGAGGGTCTGCTATAGATCATCAGACCCAGAGAAAGTGGTGGATGAATCTTCCTCCAAACAACTATCAGAAGTTTATCGATCACAGGCCCTGGTTCTTATGGGGGACTTGAATCACCCTGACATCTGCTGGGAGGGCAATACAGCAGTGCACAGGCAGTCCAGGAAGTTTTTGGAGAGTGCTGGGGAAAACTTCCTGGTGCAAGTGCTGAAGCATCTAACTAGGACCTGTATTCTTCTTGACCTGCTGCTCAAAAACAGGGATGAATTGGTGGGGAATGTACTAGTAAATGCCAACCTAGGCAGAAGTGACCATGAGATGATTGAGCTCAGGATACTGAGGAAAGGAAGGATGGAGAGCAGCAGAGTAAGGATCCTGGATTTCAGGAAAGCCGACTTTGACTCACTCAGGGAACTCCTGGGCAGGATCCACTGGGAAGCCAGACTTCTGGGGAGAGGAGTCCAGAAGAGCTAGCTGTACTTTAAAGAAGACTTACTGAGATGTATTTACCATTTCAAAGCAATTTGGAAGCCTACTAGTAGTTCAGTCAGTATAACAGAATAAATTCTAAATAACTGTTCCTTACTCCAATGCAGCATCAGTCTAACCCTAAGCTAGAGGGGCAGGACCTGTAGCTGGGATCGTCCTGGGTTGAGTCTCAGCAGAAGCACTGGCACATTCCTGATTGCTGGCTGACCAACCTCTTCTTCAACACCTCCAATGCAGGAGAGTTCATAGCTTCCTGGGTGTCTGTTGCACTGACTCCTGCTCCAACAGAGAGTTGGACTGGAATTGAACTCAAACCTAAGAACTGGTTAGAACTGGTGTTTTGATTTGACCCTGAATTAGAACTGAATCATCATTTGCCCTGTCCTACTGAACCACAATGGGAATCAAGCCCCCAAAAATCACTGGGGCCACGAGCTAGACTTGTGTCACTGGTTAAATGGGGGTCACCACTTACCCCACCAGTCAGATTGAGGTGACCAGTTCAGTCTTCATTAAAACTGCCTATAACAATTAATTTAAACTGTAAAAACCACTGACTCACAGGAAAACACACAAAGATAAAATGACATACTCACTGATATCACAAAGACTCGTCTCACTGCTCTATCACAAGTCCTAGGATTTTCTCTGATTTTGCAATTTCTATCACACTTTTTTTCTCTTTCACTCCTTTAGTCTATATGCTAAAAGAGAATGGACTTAAATGTATGTAACCCTCCCCTCCAGGCAGGGTTGGGACTTTCCCGCCTTTTTTGCAGGAAGCTCTTGAACTATGCCCACCTGCAGAGCTCTCTGCAAAAGTGGGAAATTCGAGTGTATCTCCGCTAACAGGAAAAATCCATTTTTCTGGTTTTCTGTAGGAAACAGAAAACCTGAATCCCTGCAGATGAAAGAACAAGGAGCAATGGTCTCAAGTTGCAGCAAGGGAAGTTTAGGTTAGATATTAGGAAGAATTTTCTCACTAGGATGGTAGTAAAACACTAGAACAGGTTACCCAGGGAGGTGGTAAAAGCTCCATCTTCGGTGTTTTTTAAGACCTTGCTAGACAAAGCTTTGGCTGGGTTGATCTAGTTGGGGATAGTAATGCTTTGAGCAGGGGGGTTGACTAGATGACCTCCTGAGGTCCCTTCCAACCCCCATATAAATGCCATTAACAGCACAGCTAAAAAATGGTACTGCTACAGCAGTATTATGAACTTTCTGTACCAAACCTGCTCCACTTATTCAAGCATATCATGCAAATGAAGCCATCAGAATTGTACACGAGTCACGGTAGCCAGAGTGGGCCCATTATTGGAAGGGGTTGAATGGCAAGTGTTGCTTAGGAGGGTCAACAGGACATGCATGCCATGCCATTGTGTGTTCCACTTATACAGCATTTTAGAAAGACAGGGGAAAAGTTACTCTTGAAAAAAATTTGAAGTGATGACATCTTTATTGCTACTGTTTGGGGGATCCCTTTTGCTTGTAAAACCATTTGATATAGTTACCGTCAACAGTTCTAGGGATGATAGAAAATCAGCTCATATACATTTGGGCTTCATCAAAAATATTTAAGTTGGAATTCCCACAAATCATGGTGCTCTGGCTTTTAAAGTCAAACAGCTCACAACCTGACAGGGATAAAGAAAATACATGCTGGGTATATCACAGCCTCATAGCCCTTCTCCCCAGCACAACACAGCAGGTATTTCTAGCTCTGATGTTTGGCAAGGTACCAGATCTCAAAACTTGTCACTGGCACAGAACTGAAACCTGTCAGTTTTGTGCCTCAAGGGCAGTGAAATTTTTGTAAGAGAATTTCATAAGGGGAAGGGAAAGGACATAAGTATGGACATAGATACATACACTCATTCACTCACTCATGGGTAGCATAGTGATGCAGAGTGGAGTCTGCTGGGACCTGCGTATATGACCAAGGTTTTCCCAGGCTTTGATGTTATCATTCTCAGGATATACTTGCACATTATCTGAAACATCTGTGTCCTCAAAACTCCACCTTTCTGTTTAAAATGTAAAGCACATGAATCAATTGCCTAACCAGCCTATATTCCACACTTCCTCCTATGAAAATATCCCCTTCAATGCTCATTATAATCTTCCTGTTTTGTTTATTAAAACATCACCATACTGTACTTACTCTACATATTTGCTCCTTGAAAAAAACATCCACTCCTATCTCCTGCCTTTGGTGACACACACAGAAAAAAGATTTTATTCCAAATGGCCCTGAAGAGCCAGCACAATTACAGGAAACTGACCAGGATTGTATTTTTCTTTGTGCATCAGTGAAAATGTCAGCTAGATTGTGAGTGTAGAAACTTCACTAGTGCTGGTATAAGGGAAGCAGAAAGATCCTGGCATGATTTTTCCATCTGAGGCTAGGGCTGCAATGCTGGCAGCTAGAAAAATCATCTTTTGACTTATGAATTGAACAAATTTGCTCAGGAGGCCACACAGAGAATAAATATGGAACCCCACAATGTCACTTTGACAATTGCTTTCCCTCTATAACTGCATTTTAAAAGGGAAGCCAACATCATTTGGAATAAGATATCTGCTTTCTCAGCTGACACAAGCCCGCTGAATAGCAAAATGACAAATATCTCTGTGGTTATTTAATTATTTAGGGCATACTATGCTATTTTATTTGACAATCTGTTTGCTGTGTGGATAAACTGTAAGACTGAGTAATTTTTTTCCTGATGAAGGAAAAAGATTATCTGTTCATTAAATAGCCTTCTTGGCCCAATTGCCAGGTAGTGCTACAAATAGAAATGGTGCAGTGAAAAAGAAGAGAGAAGAAATGCCTAGTAGTTAGAGAAAACACTCTGGGAGATGGATCTGTCCACAGATGAGAAGAAGAGACAGGGAGAGGGTGAAGAAGCTGCAGTACTACTGCAGTCTGAAGGGCTAAAGAAAAATGCAAGGTCAGGGAATACCTGTGGTGATGATAGCACACCCCCTGGCTGAGAGAAGCGAGCTGCTAAACCCTAAGACAAGGGTGGGCAAAGTTCAGCCTGTAGGCTAGTGGACTCCATTTCCCAGAAGCCCCTGCTCATGTCTCTCCCCCTGGTCTCCATAGAGATCCCAGGAGCCTTGACAGTGTGGAGTCAGCGTTTCCATGGAGACCGGCCCGAGCCATGCTGGCAGGTTGTATGGCTGGGCAGGGAGCATCTCCAGGGCCAGGACTGGGATCTTGCAGCAGTGACAGCATGGGACAGAGCCAGGGCAGAGCCATGATCCACTGCCCCAAGGATGTGCAGGCGGTGGATTATAGCTCTGCCCCAGCTCTGGCCCGTGCTGTCTCCGCCACAGGATCCTGGCCCCAGCCTCGGACCTGCAGTAGCTCCCCATTGAGCTGAGTGCCCTGCCAGCCCTGCTTGGGCTGGTCTCCATGGGAACACTAGCCCTGCACTGTCACGGCCCCACGGCTCCTGGGGTCTCCATAGAGACCTGATGGTGCAACACAGGCAGAGGCTGCTGGGAAGTAACTGGCTGGATCCACTGTTTTGGCCACGCTGTCGTAAGCGTAAGGGCACAAAAAGACTTGAAGACCTTTCAGAAAGAGAAGGTTTGGAAAAGGCAGCAGCTGGTAAGTTTTAATTGTTATGGGTGAATGAGCTGAGCATGATTTGAATGCAGCAAAACCCTCTTCAGCTCTAACACTGCTTCATCCAGAGTTAAAGTTGGAGTAGGTTTGCTGCATTTGAATTGTTCTCAGCTCATTCACCCATAACAATCAGAGCAGAGAAGCTGCTGCCCTTTCCAAACCTTCCACTTCTGAAAAGGCTTCAAGCATTCATGTAGTGAAGACGATTGATGTCTCCACTGGCATGGGCTGGCTTTCTTGGATTTCAAGCTACATCAAAATCAAGCAGCATTCTCTTTGTTTCCCTGGTGTAGCTGGGTCAAATGCTGGACATGCACCAAGTGCAGACACGGTCTTTGTTTTTCCAAGCGTCTTCTCTTTTCCTTAGGATTTGCAGGTGGAAAATACCATGGAAGGCCCAGTGCTTTGTTATTTTTAAAATGACAGCAGATATGTCATGAGTCTCTGGTTTGCCAGTACTGTGTTTTACATTTAGCTGATGATAGACACAAAGCTATATAGCTCACTACCTTTCATCTGAATATATCTAAACTTTTTACAGAACTGGATTATCAGCATCTTCATTACCACTTCACAGAGAAGAAACTGGAACACAGAGAAATGTTTTGCCCAGGGTCATATTATAAACCAGTAGTGGGTTTGGAACTAAGTCTAAGTCCCCTACCTCCCACCCCTGTGCTCTAATGATGCTGCCATCCTAGAAGCATATCTAAAGACAGATAAGATGCCCACTGGTAATGTAATATTGCACAGTTCTTATTATTTGTGCAGGTGCAGCAGTAACAAGGCAAGTTTTTATTAGCTTACATTTCCAGGCACCAACAACTTTCTGTCTGTGAACTAATAATAAGCTTGTGTGGCCAAACTAGTCTCTAGTGTCACAAAGCTGAAGCCAAAGGAGGTATATCCTGTTGCAAAGAAGGCTAATGGCATATTGGGCTGCATTAGTAGGAATGCTGCCAGCAGATTGAAGGAAGGGATTCTTCCCCTCTATTTGGCACTGGTGAGGCCACATCTGGAGTACTGTGTTCAGTTTTGGGCCCCCACTACAGAAAGGATGTAGACAAATTGGAGAGTCCAGCTGAGGGCAATGAAAATGGTTAGAGGGCTGGGGCACATGACTTATGAGGAGAGGCTGAGGGAACTGGGCTTATTTAGTCTGGAGAAGAGAAGACTGAGAGGGGATTTAATAGGAGCCTTCAACTGCCTGATGTGGGGTTACAAAGAGGATGGAGCCAGACTGTTGTCAGTGGTGGCAGATGACAGAACAAGGAGAAACAGTCTCAAGTTGCAGCAAGGGAAGTTAAGGTTAGATATTAGGAAAAACTTTCTCACTAGGAGCGTAGTAAAACACTGGAATGGATTACCCAGGAAGGTTGTGGAATCTCCATCCTTGGAGACATTTAAGACCCAGCAAGACAAATCCCAGCCTTGGCTCGGATGATGTAGTTGGGGATGGTTCTGCTTTGAACAGTAGGTTGGAGTAAATGACCTTCTGAGATCCCCTCCAACCTGATTTTTTATGATTCTATGATTCTATATCAAGGATGAATTTGGCTGGTTCTTAATTATGTTAACGCTGGGAAATGGTACCACACTGAGAACCATGAAGAGTTAGGTTTTCTGTTTATTCAAATAACTAGTAAACTACGGAAAATACTGGAACCTGCTTTTCTTCTATTGTTCCATTTGTGTGGTCTGTTGCATTTCAGTAAGATACCCCTTCCACACCTTGTGTGGTTAAGGTGTGCATTGCTGTGTATTAATGCAAGTGAAAAGATGGTCCAGCTTTTCTGCTATTTAATCAGATAAACACTTGTGTGTCTCACAGTGTAATGTGTAATGTGCAACCTGTAACAAATGCCCTTATTAATCATGTATGGGAAGGTTTAACCTAAAATGAAATCAGTGCTAAGGTGCACACAGACTTCAAAGGGAATCTGATCAGCTTCTCAAATAGTACCCTAAATATGCTCTTCATTACACACTTAAAAATATTTGTGCCAGAAGTAAAATGGGGTGTCTTTACATGTGCTCCAGGGGTTGGGGAGGGCACTTTAACTAGATTGGCTCTCTGGAGCTGCTCTAATTAAAGCGCTGGCAATGTCTCATGTATTCAGCATCCCACACTTCCAAATGGTGCTTTAAAGCTTGTTCGACACTGCATGCTCCAGCAGACTCAATTAATTGAGTATGTTCTAATACACTGTAATTAGAGCTGTAGTTAGACAGCATCAGAGAAAGCATCCTGCACAGGCACCCATAGCTTCCTGGCCTGGTGACCTTTCTGTTTTAAGACATTGATACATGCATTGCAAACAATACAGGGATGCACTCAAAGTGCAGCACTGCTGTTAGCACCTTTTCTTTACTTTCTGCCAAGCTTTTCTCTCACAGAATTAAGTAGTGACTAACTGTTGTTTGCCTTGTGGTAGCACCATGGAAGCATAGACCAATGGTTTTCAACCTGTGGTCTGCAGAGCCTTGGAGGACCACAGACTATGTCTAAGGGGTTTGTAATGACTACAATTGATCAAAAGTATGTGATTACCCACACTTACAATTCAAAGGGGTGTGCACATCCACTCACATGTTTTTAGGGGTCTGCAAATGAAAAAAGGTTGAAAACCACTGGTTTAAGTGATAAACCAGCATCCCATCAGCCTGGGCTGTGATGCAACAAGGCAATCCTTACCCCTAAAAGCACAAGTACCTATATGGATGTCATCTGGCATAATGAGGTCTAATGTTAGAAAGTGAAGGTAGAGAAATTCAGTCCAGCTAGCACATGTTTTTTTTACAATAAAAGTCATTATCATTAGAACAATTTAACTATGGGCATGGTGGATTCTCCATCATCTTTAATACTGACATTGAGACTAGACATCTCTCTATAAATTACCCTATACTTCAAACAGAAGTGAGAGGCTCAGTGCAGACATTCCTGGGTGAGGTTTCATGATCAGAACCATGGATTTTTTCATGGTTGCAAAATGTCAGACTACATGAGATCAGAACAGTCCCTTCAGGCCTTCCAATAAGTGAACCAGCATGTTCCCAACTGGATACCATACTTCCACTGCTATTAGTCATTGTAGTTTAGACAGTGCCACTGCCTCATTCCAACACCCCTGGGACTATTCACATGAAAAGCTAAAACAACATAAAGATCAGAAAAGCTAACAATCAATAAATATGTCATAACTTGCTACCTAGACCTTTATACAGTGTTCATGTCTTTATCCAAGGACTAAGTACCTGCTGAGACAAACCTTGGCCTTCTCAGTGCAAGGGGCATGGTCTAGGCTTGTTCTCTGTGTGGGATTCCTAATGATGTGAAACTGTGTAGCTCTCAGCTATCTGTTTCAATAACTGTGATAGCTCATTAAATGCCAAAATCATGTGGCCTTGAGCTGTGCAGATCAGAAGGCATTATGACCTTAAGTGCTGCACATTCTTTATCAGGTTTAGTGTCTTACAGTGTGGAGGCTATATGTGGGTCTGCCTGCATCTCTCCCCTGACATATCTACTGCTTCCTATGCCAGCTATCCTTTCCCCCACCTCTCAACCAAACATTAGGACAAATTAGATGGCTGGACCCTGCCTGGGCCACCAGCAGTAAACACTTTGATTCAGTCCCATACCACATCTGCCAAAATTGTTTCCTCCAAACACACCCATTGCCAAGGGGCTACAAAGCAGTTTCTTGTTTTTAATCTTTTCATTCATCTGGTGTTCATGAGGAAACACAGCTCCTGAAGCAGCTCTTCCAGGGATACATATCTTGCATTGTCACCAGATTACAGAATAGAAGTGTGATTTTTTTTAGTAGTGAAAGGAGCTGGCAGCAGAAGTGAGGGTGAGGCATGGGATCAATTGATATGTGTAACACAGAAGAATAAGAAATGAACATGTTTTGCAGGAATGGCATGGAAGAGTGATTTGAAGAGTGGAGGAGCACAGAACTTCCTGTGGCTACAATTTCTGTGCATTGTGTCATTGCACAGCAGGATTTTTAATGCAAACTGAGTAGAGTTACACTATTCTAAGACTTAGTCTCTGACTCCTAACATACACCATGGCAAGGAGATAGTTTTGGGGACTTTTATTAAAAGTTGTGTCATGAAGAAAAATAATTATAAAAGTTTTGCAAGCATATGGCCTTGTTTGTTACCAAGCAACCTGGTTTCCTTTGCAGAGGCAGATTTCTACCTTAATTCAGTTCTATTCATTTAATTTCTCCAACTTTTACAGTAACAAAAACTAGCTAGGGACATCTACAGTCAACAGCTGTAAAAAAATACCATTTCTAAATATTAGTGAAATTTCTGGTAATTAATGCAAGCAAGCAAGCAAGCAAGCAAACAAACAAATATATAACTAACTTCCCACCATAAGTCCTTCACCACCAAAACTCCTCATATAATAAGGACAGGAAGATAAGCTTTGTTATATAGCTGAAGCACAATAAGCTGGCTTTCCTGGACCAGGCTGTGAATGAGTCCTGGGGTTACAAGCACTCTATTGAAACCATCCTGTCTTCTGTTCTTAAGGGTATAAACCTAACAGAGAAACCAAAGCTTACGCACAGACAATGCTTCAAAGCCAAACAGAAACTAAAGAATAAAAGGCTTTATAGCTCAAATTTAACACCATGATCTGTGTCCACTGATGAACAAGAAGACAGTATGGTCTATGATGCACTGCCGTAACTTCTCATGAGAAAACAATGACTAAATAAGCGGCCAGGTTCTCCAAGTAGCCTCTGTGTAGAGTGCACTGCTGTGGTGACATAGTAGGGATAAGAATATTTTGGACCAATCTGAGAAGCCCCAGATCCACTACCAGCCAAACATGGAAGCACTGCTATTATCGAAACAGGAAAGAACAGTTGAAAACTCACCAAACCCTCGCCAATACTTCTTACCAGTGCTCCTTACCAATAAAGTGTTTTTGTTTTCAGAATCATTCCCTGGTTTCTTGAATACTAGATCACTGACATCATTTTACTTGCATAGACTTTCCCTTGTAGCTTTAGGCTTCCTGACTTTCTTCTACCATACAAATAATGCTTGCACATTGTGTTCTTGTTTCCTCCTTTCCTCCAATCTACTTCCTGCTTTGAATCCCCTAATCTAGTCCACCTAATTTAATCCACTGTATGTTTCATAGTTTCATAGTTTCGTAGTTTATAGGGTCAGAAGGGACCTGAGCAGATCATCTAGTCTGACCCCCTGCCATGGCAGGAAAGATTACTGGGGTCAAACGACCCCAGCAAGGTGTTCATCTAACCTCCTCTTAAAGACCCCCAGGGTAGGAGCCAGCACCACTTCTCTTGGAAGTTGGTTCCAGACCCT
>NW_017728943.1:77197295-77202391 GCF_001723895.1 Crocodylus porosus | reverse complement strand
TTGTAAAAGGCCACCAGGTTGGTCTGACAGGACCTGCCACTGATGAACCCATGTTGGTTGCCCCTAAGCATGCAGTCCCCTGCTGGCCACTCCTGGATGTGTGCCAGCATAATTTTCTCAAACAGCTTGCCTAGGATCGAGGTATGTTTTGTTCTTGACCCAATCTTTAATTTTGCCAAGTCCACAATTCCCTAACAGTTTCCTGTTCAACAACATAGTCTGATCTCTTAAGATTCACAGGCGACACAGATAGCAAAGTCTCCAGTAAAGGTTGTCTGACACTTTCTATTATAAGAGAAGAAGGTGCTGAGTTTTGCTAAAATTAAACTACTCAGACAGAAATTTCCCATGTTAAATGTCTGGCTCAGACTGAATTATTTTGAGATTCAACTGCTTCTGCAAATGAGATTAAGGGAGAATCTGTTGTTTTCTCCATTTTATTGACTGATTTTAAAAAAATGCATGCAACTGAACTATTCTAATTCACTGAAATGTTCCAATCCTCCATGTTTGCAGACAAGAGCTTGAAATCTGGTAAGGATAGCACAAGCGTCCATATTGTTGGTTTTGTGCAAAACATATACCTAACCCTGGAGAAGCTTAATCTTCTGAAGCTAAATTCTCTGAAGATGCCATCTGCACCAGTTATGTTCCATTCTCTCCTCATGTCCCAATCCGGGACTCTGGCCATGGCTACATTATCCCCAATGGAACCTGGAAAAGAATTAATCATTTCTGAGCCCCAGCTTCCTTTTTCATCTTAGCTGATCAATGAGAACCGCACATATGTCTCCATTTTCTTGTAGAGGCAGGTCCATATAGAAGGTAATAGCTTCTATGGTTCCCTGTCACTTCTGTTAGTTCCAGTTTAAGGAACTGTTCCATGGACTTAAATAGTCCAACCATCCTAATAACTGGAGGGAGGTGTGTCAGTATGATTTCATGATAAACTGGGTTTTTTTTTTTCAATTCTTGCTTTTTAAAAAGTTAGGTATATGTAAATAAATACATTACATATAGGTTATTTGCATTTATTTACAAATAACATGTATAGATGTTAAAAGACTGTTATTAAGTTTACAAAATCAAGTACTCCAAAGGTACGAAATACCAGAATTAAGGAAACCTGCATTATGATGCAGTCTTTAATTACATGATCGCATGCTGGCTTTTCCACAGGATTCCTGCTTCATTCAGTGCACAGCATGAACAGTGCTCTGGGAATGAATTGGGGTTGTGTATTGAAGGAGGCTGTTCTCTATAGGACACCTGCCTTATTTGTTGCAGAAGTTGGAAGGTGTGAAGTGAATAAGGCAAGGAACTATAAGAAAAGAAAAGATAGCCTTGTGGTTAAAATGCCACCCTACAGAACTAGATTCTATCTGTGTCTCTCCACAGAAACCTTAGTTGCTGTTGGTAAGCCACATAAACCAACATTTTTACTGACAGACACTTGCAGCGACTCTGTGTTCTCATTTTCTGGGTGCCCAACTTGTGACCCTACAGTCTGATTAACAGAAGCACCTATCGCTGCAACTGAGGTCAGAAAAAGCTGTGCTCTCAACATATAAAGTGCTATAAAAAGCTAAATACTCTGAAAAGCTGGGTCCTAGGCACCTCATATTTGACACCCAAAATCATCTGGCACTTTTGACAATTTGACAAATGGGAATAATGAAAAAAATCAACTTTGATAATACTTACAGCAAACAAACAGCCTTAACAATGATGTCCTAACTCCCTGGAGAATACATCTAGGTCTAACTTCTGTCCTATCTCTACTCACACTGAAGTCAAGGCAAGGAATTGATCATGAAGCTGAAGTAAGATAATGTGTGAACTAAATTACTGTTAGAAAACTGCGTGGATGGGGAAGGGAGGTGAATCTGCAAATAGGTCCTATGTAATTTGCATAATAAACTACGCTTTCTAAGTTACTCACTTGATTCCAATCATAAATCAGGAAGTCCTTTTCAATACACCACAAACCAAAGAGGCGGACAAATGAAATAACCATGGAATAAAAACTTCTTGCCCAAAGGAATAGGAGTTCTAGATTTCTTCTCTCATAAAAAGTATCTGATGCAGTCATGGCAGTGAGGAAGACAGAGCATATAGGGGCTTAATCTCAAATCCACTGACACTTTTGGTAAGTGTTTGATTAACTTCATTGGGCTCTGGATCAGATTCCAACACTGCTGATCATTACTAAAAGCTTATTAACTGGTTGTTAAGTGACCTTTATAAGGAGTTCCTGAAATTCATCTCCCATAACTGCAGGGCATTTTCACAGGACAGTCACTTGCTACAGATAGCTGAGGTTAATGCATTCACTGCTATCCATGACTCTTTACTCATCCAACATCAGATGTTTTAGAAAAAAAGATATTTAGGATCAGCAGTTATTATGACAACCTATTTTTATGATGTGAAGAACCAAACAATTGTCACTGTGGTCTCACCAATCATCTCTTGTGTACTTTGTCTTCCAGGGGCTGCTTTATGGTCTTTATAAAATTGTCTTGTGGTCTAAGACCTGTACAATTCTGAAATTGTGTTGATACAACCAGCACTACTTAACCAGTTGGCCACTGTCCCAGCAGGCAGGTGCAAGTTTAAATATATTCATGCTGACTGAATCATCCTATCCCCACTGGGTGTGCCATATACAGGTTGGAGTTGAAGTGACAAGTGAGAAAGTACTACCATTTCTCCTGCTATCCATGCTATCTAGATAGACAGGATCTCTGCCCTAGTGATCTCATATGTCATAGTCATTTGGGGAAACCAATGTCCTCAGTAACACTAATAACTACACCATTTATTGAAGTGCCTTGCTATATCTCTATGAGTGAAATTCATCCCTGGGCAGGATGCCACGACTTGGATCCCAGCTAAGCTCTACGTTGAGGTTTTGGTGAGTCATAATTGATGCATGAGGTTTATGCAGCCTCCCTACACAGAAGTGAAATTTATTTCTAAGAGTTGAAGTCCTCAATTCTTTCAAGTCAGTAGGAATTTTGGTACGGACTTCCATGGGTATAGCACTTTCTTCTAGGTTCCTAATATTAGATAAACACTTTTGAAAATTGTGCCCTAAGCTCAGTAAAAAAAAAACAGGACAAAGAAAGAAATTAACTGAGTAAGAATATGTGCTAAGAATAAGAAGCAAAAAAAAAATGATCTCATGGCTTGATTTTTTGTGGGGCAGAGGGGTGGAATGTACATCTTAATCTGTTCATTTTCTTTTCAATAACCCCCCCCTCAAACCTTCACTTGTCTATGTGAAGATTTTTTTCCTGAATCAAATATTTTTTTCAAAACTTGCCATCTCTTTCTGTTGTTCTTGTTTATGATTATGGCTTTGATTAAATCCCTGGGTTAATTTTAAAGAGTGACATGGTAAGCCTGCAAGCCATAATCCCTTTAGTAGTTCAATATGTTTATGAGGGTGAGAGGATGTTAAATGTGGCAGTTAAAATGCTAAGCTGAGTAATCAGTTCATTATGAATTTGCTCAATATGTTTGCTGTTTGCAGCCAAAGCATGCAAAACTGGACTCGGATAAATCTGCAGACCATTTAGTGCATGAAGAAGATACACTTCTTAAACACTGATTGACCAACCCTGGGATTTCAGTAGCACAGATACATGTTCATACACACACATGTGTATGTGCATGCAGGCACACACAGCTGTACACACATGCACATAAATGTGTGTGCACATGTTTTCTTTGTTGCCAGAACAGAGCTCCCATAACAGGCATTTCTGGCAACCTTTTGCCAGTTCAGTCTGGAGACAATATCAACAATGGATGGAGAAGGCTGCAAAGACTTGGAGGTCCTACTAGTAATCTATTTCTTTCTGAGCCCAACCTACAGCTCAGCAGCGGTCAGTGGGACTCTTTCCACAGATTTCAATGGATTCTTGATGTCTTTCTTCTGAGCACCCGCGATTAATGGGAGTTGCAGGTGATCAACACTACTAATGATCTGTCTCTGTCTAGAAACACCTATTCTCTCAGCCCAGAAGAAGGTTTCAAGGAAAAAACAATCCCAGTTTGTTGAGTCTCCTTTCTCCTTGCTTTACACTGTCCTCTTTCCTTCTTCCCAGTTTAGCCAGTCACACCTCTTTACCCCAACCTACATTCCCTTCTTTCTTCCCTCAGATCCCAGACCCTTCTCTTGTTCACCCATCTCCCTTTCCTGGTAGGGCCCTATTTTTGTCGAGTGGGGGCTGGAAGCTGCATGCTGCTGGGGCAGGGGGGCATTGTCTCTGCCCATGCTCCACCACCAGAGCCTGCCCCGACAGCAGGCAGCTCCCAGAGGTAGGGAACAATGTCCCACTCCCTGCCCTCCACAAAGAGACGGCTGTCTCCTGGCCCCATGCTCCATGCCAGCCCCTGGGCTACTACTCAGGGGGAACCTAGAGCTCTCTCTGGCTGATACAGTGGGCTGGGCTGGTGCCATAACCAGCAAATCTGCTCCCACATCCCTGCATGAGTAGATGCCTGCTCAGGCCAGTTTACAGTAAGTTACTCTAGAGTAAATTGACCCAGGACAGTTTGCACATGTAGACACACCCAGTTTCACCATTACACCTCTGGAATAATGTTCCCAAAGCTAGATTTGGCACAACTTCTCAACCTCTTAGTTATGATTCAAATAGTATTTTTAAAAGGGTGCTAACCTATTTTTTGAAGTGTGATTACAGGAGGATAACTGGCATGAATGGATGGCTTACAAAATGTACTTGTGGAAGCATCTAGGTAATATGTTGACAGTTTCTAACATAGAGTTCTATGAGGCTGTAAGGCTTATAATTGAAGAGACTGCATAGCTTGATTGCCCCAGAAGGAACCATAGGCAAAAGCTGTTATTCAGGAACACAATCCTTTCTGCTCCCTATTACAGAAGTATTTTACTGCAGCCTCTACTCTCAGTTTCTATTTTGGAGCTGGGATCCTCCCTGGATACCTTCAAGTCAGCCGGCCCTCACAATCTGCACCCCAGGGTATTCAAGGAGCTGGCGAGCGTCATAGCCCAGCCCCTGGCACAGATCTTTGAAAACTCCTGGCGCTCTGGTGTAGTGCCC
>NW_017728943.1:77099277-77196283 GCF_001723895.1 Crocodylus porosus | reverse complement strand
CTGACTTCCTGCCCTTTGGGCAGGGGGCTGGACTCGATGATCTCCCGAGGTCCCTTCCAGCCCTAATGTCTATGAAATCTATGAAATCATTACCACTGGTCTCATATGCTGTTGCTACACCTAAGCACCACCACAACCTGTGTGAACCCTCTCTATCCTCTCTCAACAACTTGAGTGTTCTTGGTGGATGCTGAGTAGAGCACTTTGTTCTCCAGCAATCAAATCCAACATCTTCACAGCCATGTGAGGGAGAGATAAGTCCTGACTATCTACCACTGCCCTGACCAACATAGCACAACATACGTTTTCTCCATAGCTAGATGGCATTTTCCATTCTTTACTAGACCTGTAGACCATTAAGTCCAATCTCTAGCTTCTGACAGTGTCCAATAATTAGTGCTTTAAAAGACAGCATGAAACCAGCTTCATTCACCCACTAAAATTGCGCTGTCTCTTATAGAGGCAGAAAAATTGCTTCCTGACCCTGCAGTCTCACAGGCAATCAACGTACACCCTGAAGCATGCGATTTGATTATATTTAGCATGCATAACTATGGCTGCTATTATTGGTTAGAATAACACTTGTTACAGTTCAACAAATATGTCTTAATCAATTTCAGTTTATGGAATATACTGTATACAAGAATTAGTGCAACCAAATATAGCTAAGCTTTAAAAAGACAGGGCTAGTTCTTGCAATACCCTCTGCACTGTGCACTTTATTCAGTTAAGAAAAAGAGTCTATTGAAATTACAGTTGTATGGGGTGAAGGACAGAACAGAAACTAAAGAATCTGTATATGGGAAGGGGTGAGGGGGGAGCTGTCTACACGTTTATTTTTAATGTAATGCCAATTGATTGTTAATCTTTTAATTTGAGCTTTAATCATGTAAAAGCTGAGCACCTTGTACATAATGGAAATGTTTTCTGATCTCAGTTGTACTAGATATATCCAGAATAATTACAATGGATTCAATCCTGTCGTGCAGGATTTACACTGTTGTAACTCACAGAAAAACTAAGCTCATAATTATTGAAGTGGTGCCCTGATCTGAAAAACAAAGGAAGAAGTTCTGTGCTTTTGTTTCCTGATAGCTCCTTATCAGATTTTCTAAATTTTTTATGTTTCTGAATAGGTTTCACTAGCACTATAAAAAGAAGACTACTGTTTTAAAAGAAATAATGGGTTCTCAGCTAGAGGTGGGCAACTTCACAGGAAATTTCCCCTCATCCTGAACAATAACTAACTCCACTACATGAACTGGTCTATTTAGACAGTGGAGAAAGAGTTCATTCCCTTTTAGTGTGGGGTAAGCTGTTTAAGATCAGTTGAGAATAAGCCCAATCCCCCCAAAAACCTGTCACTCAAGACTCAAAGCAAACACAAACAGAACTCGTTTTATGTTATACTGAGGCCAAAATTATTCCCAAAATATATTTTTATACTCACAAACATAGACAAAACCAAAATGGGCATGGCATTAAGGTCAGGAATAAACACCTTCTCATAATTTCACCTGGTTTATGTAGTCACAAACGATACCTATACACATGTCTGACACCTGTTTCGATGAATTCTAAATTAGAGTGCATCGGAGCAGACTCAATTAATTAAGTCTGCTGGTGCATTCTAATTAGAAACCGCCAGCAGCCTCAGCATCGTGAGTATTCAGCATTCTTGCATTTCAAAATGGCGGTGGGAGCACTTTAGCTAAATCCCTTTGTAACAGAGCACCCTGGGCTCAGAGTCCAGTGAGGGGTCCTGGGGCCTGAGAGTGATAGGATGCCCGGGAATGGGGCTTGGGAGCCTGAGCATATGTTTGAGAGTCAAGAGAGGCTTGTGACCTATGGACAGGGCTTGGAGCCCAAGGATGGGGCCTAGAGCCTATGGAATGGGCTAATATGCCCAGGGATAGGGCTGGCAGTCCAGTGTATGATGAGGCTGGTTGTTAAGCCATGTGATGATGAGGCCAGTTATTAGGCCATATGAAACATCTGTGTGGCATGGGACACATCAAGGAGAGGTCGGAGCGTGTATAGAGGCCTTATCATCAGGGCAGCTAAAGGGCAGCCTCCTGCCTGATTAAGATCAATCTGTCAATCAGGAACAACAAGGTATGGCAGGTGAAACAGGCAGGTGTTTAGCCTAGAATAAGTGGGAGGAGGGCATACATCAAGAGTGGTCCCAAGACGCCTTCTTGCTACACCCTTCAAAGATTGAAATAACTTCCTCTGCTACCCCGAAAGCAAGAAGGGAGTGGGTAAAAAAAACTGTAACAGAAAGGGTTTGGGGCCTCTCAAGGTTACCGTTTGGTAGACCAGTTGATCTACCTCCTTTTGCCTAACGGCACAATCCATCCTTCAATACACTATGAAAAGCCACTCAGTTTGGATGTTATTAACTTTCCTTATTATGGACAACATCTGAACAACTTACTCCTGTACTTTCTGAACCAGTCAGGAGAAATGCATCTACATTGTCTCATTTGGGTATTGAGAATATTTAGAATGCAGATGTGGATATGTACTGGTGCCTTGGCAATTAATTTCATTCATTCCCAAAATGATAATTCCTAAATTTTGTTGTTGATTTTTCCCTGACAGAATGATGAACAATTTGAATTCCATACTATTGGGCTCAAATAGTGAAGCAATATGTAGTGATCCTGTTAAATAAATCTGAATAAATTAGCACAAGATCAGAGAAGTATTAATATGAAGAATGCCACCCCCTATATGTGTTCAGAGACAGGGTGTCCCACAATGCATGGAAGATAGAAGAGTGAGGTAGCACTGTTGCTTTATAGGTTTTGAAGAACACAACAGCTTCACAAAGATGGTGATATGTTTAAATAGTGTATGTATCCAGGAATTTCTGAAGCCAGAAGAATGTTTAGGACCAGTCACGGGAGTGTGGTCACCTGTTAGGATGCTGGGTGTGTGTGGTTAGTTTTATTTGTATGAAGATGCCATAGCTTACAAAAAGTTTAAGAACTGTTGATATAAAGATTTGGAAAATAGAGAATACCTTACATTTATAGAGCTATCTTGATCAACCCTGAACACTAGAAATAAATCACATTGCCTATTTGTGAAATGCAGCTCCCAATTTTTAACAGTACAGTAAGACACCAAACAAAATCATAGGAAATAATGAAGACTATTGGGTAATTTTAGATATAGTAGATCAAATGTAATTATACAATAGGGACATGGGCTAGAACACTGTGGTTAAATATTTCAAGTGTTGCAAAAACATCATTAGATTGTTAATGACCATGCAGAAGCAAGCTCCTGCTTATGGTTCAGGCACTTGAGGACTCAAGGCAAGACAGCTTAATGGTTCCTGATCCTACCATCTTGGTTCACTGGCTGTAGTATTTCTGCAGGAAGAAGGGAGTCATGTTCTGCCTGACCAGTACCTGTTTTTTTCCTGTAGGTCACCCATCGAAGCAATATCAGAGGCTGACTTTCCTTAGCTTATGAAATCTGACAGGATCTAGCAGTTCAGTGAGGTAGAACAGCTTAATGAGCGCTTATCTGAATGAATCTAGATCTCTGATCTAGATGCTATGCTGGAAATATAGTAAAGAGATAATTGGTTACGAGCCTTTGGGGAGTTTTTGGTCTTTTTCAGGAACAATTTGTCGTGCAGTATTTCCAAGGAAAATCAGAGATGCATGAAAACTAAAGGAAGAGAAATGGTGGAAACCCTATCACTTGAGAAAAGTATATTGGACAAACTGGACCAGAAAAGGCACTGGACCTGTCATTGTGAGAGATGATAAACCTGTGCTGGTTAACAGGGATGGACTTGGAATTAATAGATCCTTTTCATCTCTAGGGTCTGTGATTAACCCAAATGCAGTATACTGAATGTCCCACATTTCTAGGCTGTCTCTTGTTAACCTATTGAGCTGAACACAGCTGAAACCTTTTGAGTGAGTCTCCTGTTTTTCCAATGACTTGTTCTAGGGCAAAGGATTTGCATCTCTCAGGGCTCAGTTTTTTCACTGTAAAGCCATTACAAAAATCTTTATTGGTCAGGTGATACAAGGTTTAATTAGTTGGGGCCAAACTGCAAACACTAATAGCCAGTTATTCTCTTGGCTAATCCCATGTATTTCTCCAGAAGTACCCATTTAACTGCTACCTAATATGGTTCACAATCTGTCCCCATACAGTGCTTGAAGACCTTTTGTTTAGCAACAACAATGCCTGTGATGGGATTTTTCACAGGGAAGAGGCATAGGCATAGGCATAGTCATAAGGACATCATAACACATGATATATTATAAGGCACCATTGTCCAACCTTTTATTTAGATGTTTCAATGCTTGTAACATTTCAAAACATCAATACGAAAGATTTAAAAAACAACAACACTTTTTTGAAGGTGTTGTTCATATACTCAGAAATTTTCATCAAAATAGATTTATGAAAAAAATGACTTTGACAAAAACCCACTTTTGGGGGTTTTCAACTGCAGATTTTTTTTTTAACCAGTTCTAGTTCTTATGCTAAGATCTGGTGTGCGTAACTGATCTAGAAACTGAATTATGGAGAAGAAAGCCACAAATGAATTATTTTTATAACCACATTCATTATAGTAGTGCCTAAACCCCTAAGCCAGGGGTCAGCAACCCCTGGCATGCGTGCCGAGCATGGCACACAAGGCCATTTTGCTCAGCACACCGCCACCAGCCCAGGCTCTAAGCAGCTGCTGTCAGCGACAGAATCCTGGCTGCTCCCAGCAGGTGGCTGGGAGGCTGCAAGCCCTGCTGCAAGCAGACAGGGCTCCATGGGCCAGCTGCAGTCAGGAGGCTGCAAACAGCTGCTCCGGGCTCTGGCATGTCGGCACTCCAGCACCTTCCAAAGTAGACATTGTGGGTTTTTTGGCGCTCCAGTCAAAAAATGTTGCCTACCCCTAAACCAATATCAAAATACCATTCTACTATGAGTCTTATTCAAACACAATTCTTCTACAAAGAGCTTCCAAAATTAGTAGACAGAAGGCAAGAAAAAGGACCAATACCCATTGTACAGATGTAGCAAATCAGACACTAAAATTAACTGACATGGTCACACAGACTCAGGTACTGATTCAGAAATTGTTCTCAAATCCCTGTCTTCTGACTTAAAAACAAGCCCATCTCTTCTCTTTTGTAAGCTAACAATCTGTTGGGCAATCTGATATGCGGGGGGGAGGGGACTGGAGGAGGAGGGGACGGAGGGACAGACGACTTATATGCCAGTCAACTGTGCCCATTTATTTGTATAGATCCAGGATGAGATTCTTTCAGTAATCAGATCTTTAACTAGTTCCACAGGAATTTCCATCATATAACAGAGCCCAAGTATCCACTGTCCTGCTTCAACCAAACCTTGGCAAACACAATGTATGTGCTGTCAACCTACGTAAGTAGCCAAACGATCAAGTAAATCATTTGACGGGTATCTCTTCTCTGACTAGCTACCACAGTTTTTCCCTCACATCTGCCCAGAACTGGAATGCCGTCCAGCCAGCAGTGGCATTGACAGCATTTCTAGTAAATGGCTGCTACTGCTGCTGGTACGTATATGCCCTTGGAATGCCCAGCCTGCCAGCTTGCAGCAGCTGCTGCCTCATTCATATTACATGAGGAGTCATAGGCAGCCCGAAACACTGAAATTAATCCTGACAGTGTCATGAATAAAATGTAAATATATCTCTAGAAGGAAATGTTTGCAGTAGAATCTCAAGAAGCCAACCGTAGGGGTGGTGGTGGGAGCAGGGAGAGAAATGCTGCATTGTCTGCTGAAGGCACACCTGAGTCTGCTGGCTTCATTTCGGCACCTTGTTTATCAGGTTCTGGGATGGACGCTATCACATACAGCCTGTCACCATCATCAGGAGGAAGCAGAAGGACCAGGAAAATGCTAGGCGAGGGGAGCACATAATACCAGGGAGCTCTGAGCTGAGACAGGATAGCATGAAGAGTGCTGAAGAGCATAGCATGCTGGCCAGCTATATTTGGGGATTAACTAGCAGGAGGGCAGTCAGAGGCCCTCTAAATTCTTAATCCTTGCTCTGTCATTCACTCACTATGCCAGGTGATTTAAACTTTCTCTTCCTCAGTTTATACATCTGTAAAATCAGGCTAGCAACCTTTACCTATTTGTCAGGTGAATTGGACAAAATGAAACTATGTGTTTCTGGATCCCTAGATATAAGCTAGCCCTTGGGCACAAAGATTTATTACGCATTGATAATTTTATACATCCCCTTCTATTCTCACAGTGGTTTTCAGAGTGTGGGCCCAATCCCCTCTCCTTTATACCATGCCATCCTAACTCAATTAGTCTAGCACAGAGCAGAAATTGGTCCCATGTACACAAGGCTTTGTTTCCATCCCTAACAATGCACAGAGGTGGCACTCAGAAGCCATCCTGTGACAGCAATACTACCTATCCAGCAGGGAGCATGAGGGAGACTTGAAGAATTGCTTTCCCAGTGGAAACTACAGGGGGAATTTTAAGTAGGCAGAATGTAATTACCTGAAATGGAATCATACATTATACCCATCACTCCATTCCCCATAAAAAATTTAAAACATGACTTACAACAGAGGAAGCGGGAGTGAATTTCTGGATGTTATTAATCTGGTGCCTTCTTTTTAGCATATTACTGAGAATAAGGGCCGGATTTGCCTGGCAGGAGCAGTGTCATATTCTGCCCATAGCTACCCATCTGTGGCTGCCAGAGCTGACCAGCACAGCCCAGAGTGTGACTGATGCAAGTCTGCAAGGGAAAAGGGTCAGGCTAGCTCAGAAAACATGCACACTCAGTATATTTCATGAGGTACCCCAACCAGTAAACCGAATGAACTAAGTCTTCTCTGATTCTGTACTCTTCACCATTTAGAACTGTGTTATTTGAGCCTCCCTGCTTCTTGGTAAGGCACTTACACCTTGTTGCCCTATCAAACAGAATCCAAGTACCTCTAGTCATTAATACATTTGTACTCACAATATTTTTTTGGGATAGGGAAGTAGTTTTATCCCCAATTTCAGATGCAAACCTGTGAGGAAGCTAGGAGTTGAACCCAGCTTTTTCTTTAAGTGTCCATTTATTGGACCCAAGATGAGACCCACTTACTTTCTTATCCTGAGATGAGAATATAAATTTGCACAAAAAGTACTGTCTGACTTCATCCTGCTATGAGTCCTGCCCTCAGCCGCTCACAAATGCTCTCCTCAGGTGCATGAAGAGTTTGCTGACTGAGCGCCTCCACTGCTTCAAAGGAGACACTGGGCTCAAGAGTGTTTCTGAAGAAGCATAGGACAGGAGCATCCTTGGCTGCAGCTTACAAGGAAAGGACTAGAAAGAAACACAGGATTAAGGTGATGAACCTCCAGAGAGTTGCTGACTCCTACCCTTTTGGGTTTGTTACCCCCAGGCTGGCAATGCTATAGAAAATCAGGGAGGAAATGATGATGTTGATGGAACAGATAAGAGAACAACTCATTCCACTTTTAAGACCCACACAGCAATGAAAATAAGGATAAGTGTTTAACAGAAAGGTGGGGGGAGGGGGAAGCGGGACACAATTTTCTATATGCCCCTGCAAAAGGACAAGATCCTGTGCCTGTGTAAAGCAGCCAGAAAACCAGTGGATCTGATCCTTTTTTGAGTTTCTGTACATTCTCAGATGACATAAAACTATTCAGCCCTGCAGTGCCCTGCACAAGATTGGGGGTAAAAGGGGCATGGGTAGAGAAGCTCTCTGTTCAGCCATCGCTGAATCCTGGACTAGCCCCCTTGAAGCTTTGGCAGAAAGAGGAGCAGCCAGAACCCTCTCTGTTTGACCTCAGATATGAAAATAGCAGCTGGCATGATGGGAAGACCATAAAAGTGACTTAACAGTCATCTTTGCCTCTGTTCCTCCAAGCTGCAGTTGGCTTTGCTCAGGTGCAGCTGGCGTCATTCTTCCTTTCTTTAAATGACCTCAACACCTCCCTACAAATTGTACTCATACCTTCTTATCACAAAAAGGCACGCCCCCTTGAAAATGAGACATTTTCCCAGCTTTCATTGTAAAATCCAAAAGGAAGCTTCATTCTGCTATTTCCACCATGCCATCCTTTGGGAGGTGTTGGAAATACTTCTGCAAGATTTGATTTCACTATATTCAGTGCTTTACTTTCTGGCACAAGCTGGGAACCAAAGGAGCATGCCAGGTAAAAAGTTAAATAAACTAGAGCAGGGCTGCCCAGCGGCTGGGAGCTGAATGCCCCAAAGGCTGCATCGGTGGAGGCTGCCTACCTGTGGACACACCACACAGATGCCCCTATCTCTCCACCCCACCCCCGCAACTGTGCATCCATGCCTGTCTTGCACCACGTGTCCTGGGGCAGCGATGGGGGCAGGCAGCAAAAGCCAGGAGGAGGGAGCCTGGCTGCTGTTGCAACTGCAACAATAGGCAGAGCAGCAGCCAGACAGGAGCCTCTCACCCCTCACAAGCTGCATTGGGCTGCCAGTTGGACATTTTCATATGGACCAGCATGATTCAACCTTTGAATCACCAGGCCTGACTGTCTGCTACTTTGCACACTGAGAACAAACATGTTTCTCCCCCAGTTTGTACAAGGGAACGTGACTGCAGAGAGCTAGGGCAGTGTGGGATCCGGTCTACTGGGTTTGATTGCTCCTCTTATATTTGGAAGGTGAAAGGAGAGGCAAGAGACAAACATCCCCTATTACCTACATATTCCTACTTCAGCAGGGATGGTTTTGTCTGATTTGTCTTCAAACTAAAATTTAAAACATTTAGGAAGCTCTGCAGGAGTGATTCAAGAGATTCAGTAGATGCATTAGTACTTCGGGATTTTGACCTGGTTTAATTTGAAAAAGAACTACATTGTACCTTCTTCCCTGAACAGCTGAACAGAGGTGAACTCTTCTAGCAGAACAAAAAACAGAGCAAAAGTGAAGGACAAGTTATAAAGCCATTGAGATGGAAAATTAGAAAGCAGTTTAAATAGGCTCTTTGGAGGAAAATAGGTCTTCCCTGCTATAGTGAGCATGAATAAACAATAAAAGCTCATGTCAATAAGGAAAACACACTTGCTAGAGGAGGTCTCTTTCCTTTTCAAAGGCAAAGTTTCATCGGGAGGCAGTGGTGCGCAGGTGGGGAATTAACCTTACTAAGCTCTTTAAATGTTTCAATCTCTAATAGGATTTATTATCCCCCTGAAAAATAAAGTGATGTGGTATCTTCTTTAATGGTAAAGATTCAACACAGACAGATTGGGGAAGAGGAAAGATAAAATTTTCCTCTTTCAGGACTGTGTTAAGCTGTAGAGCAACAGTTCCCAATCTGTGGTACGGGTACCACCAGTAGTACGCAGACAACCTGTCAGTGGTACACATTAACATATTTTTTATAATTACTTTATATGCCAAAAATTTGCTGGTGGTACTTAAGGTTGTATCGTTTTAAATTGCTGGTGCGCAATCTGTCAGATTTGGGGAACTGCTGCTGGAGACTAATACCAATTTGTCTGGAAAAGCAAAGCATCATTTGTGCCTTTACACCTCCCATCAAAGTTTCACAGTGCAAACAGAGTTTGAAAAGACAGAGTGCTTCTTTAAACAATGCTTTTAAAGTGTGCTGTAAATAACTGCAGCCAATTTAAACTGAACAAATGCAATTTGAACTGAACTGAATTAAGAGAGTCTACACTAAGAGATTGCACTGACTGAACTGGATTCATTTTTAATCAGATATAATTAAATACATGTAATACCCTCTGCATTGTCCAGGCCATATTACACCAGATCCTCAAATGGTAAAACAGAACCATTCTCAGGGGTTCTATGGATGGACTTCACAGGTGCACTAATTTCCAAAATTATTTTGTTTCTTTTATTATTTACCACTGAAACAAACAACAGCAAAGCCATATAACTGAAAAAATAGCTGGGATTTCATTCAGGTGAGTCAGATTTATTCACAAGCATAAGCCTCTCCAAAAGAAAAGAACGGTTCAAGATTTGGTCTGTTGTTGTTATTAAAAAATGAAAAATTGGGAGTATCTAGAATACTTTTCACTGTATCCTCTGTATTTACCATTTGCATTTCCCTCAGCCTGGGGAATTTTACATCTCCCATGTATGGAATATTTCTCTGTAGCAGTGCTGTAGGGAATGCTCCAGCTGCTTCAGGGAATTTTCCTTCAAAAACCTTGTTTTCACTGAAAGTTAAAAAAAAAAATCTCTTGGAATTATTTATGTAACACAGCACTCTCTATCTATCTCTTCCCCTCCCTCCTTCTTCTACTACTTATAAAAGTAGTTTGGGCATAACCTTCCTGACAGCATCTCTTGAACAGAGTTAGAAAAAACCCACTGTATCTGAAATAACATCAGCCGATGGAAAAAAGCTGCTAATTGACTATAAATGCTGAGAAAAGAAGCACTTTGAGGGTCTTTCAAGGGGGTAAGTGGGTGAAAGACAGCTACTGGTTTGGTCTTTAGGAAGAAGGACTTACTGCCATCATCTTGTAAATCTCTTCTAGCAGAAGAACAAGCAGGTGGAATATAAAACATTCCTGCGAATGATAATGAGACGTACAGCTTGTAAAATGGAGCACAAGGTCAAGCTTAAGGCTGCAATGAAAAGAGGCAATTTCCTCTTCTTGTTACAGCCCTTTTCATTAAAAGGGATTTATTCTCCAGTCCCATTTTTGTATTTTTTCCCTTTGGAATGATTTTTGGCACAGAAAACCTCAAAAATGTAAGAGTTTTAAACCAAGTAGATCATCCTGACTATAGTAATGGCCTCTGGCATTATGACCTTTTCAGGACTGACATGGTTTGACTGGCCGCATATTCCATCTCCTAGCACGGACGTATGAAACAACATAATTCCTCATGTGCCCATCTTCACTCATTTCTAGAAGAGACTGCAGGTCCTCTGATAGATTCTGTTACTCCCCTCCCTTCCCAACTCTAGAAGATAGGCTCAAAATTTAACTAATCCAAAGCACAAAGCAGTCCACTAAAGTTATGACTATACAGGGAGGGATGCTTACAGCACAGGTTGACATCTGAGCTGGCTTTCGTCTAGCTCAGATTAAAACAGCAATACTAGCAATCTAATCACACTCAGTTTTATGTAGACCTATTTTTAAAAAATCTTTAATTTAATGTGTCCAAAGTGAAGAAATCTATGATGTGAACTGTTGTAACATGGGTCTGTGATGAAATCACACCTGAATACACTCTTGACACACCCTAAAATAAGGTGGAATTCTGCCCCGTGCAGAGGCCTAGCACTAGGTTTATGTGCCTTTCCCCCTCTCAAAGGCCATATTTTGAGGGTTGAAGAAGTACAGGTGTTTTGTGTTAAGGCACTTCACAGGGAAGAATTTAATTCACTTCTGAAAAATTAGAAACTAACTCTAGCCATTTGGAACCAGATTTCAGTTCAGGTATGTGTTTTGTCTCAGCCCATTCTAAATACCAGGACAAGCATAAGGTTTTGGTTGGAGTCTACTGTATTTCATGGTGTATCAGTTAAAGTTTGAAGCCAAACTATTTACCCTTAAATTTCCACCTCGATTTACACACCATATCAATACTTTGAAATAAAACAAATATTGTGTTTCAAAGTTGTTCATCTTTGAAACAGGGGTGAGGCACAGTGGTACTAATTGCATGAAACTTCAGATATCGAGGATCCATACAACGATCAAATGAATCATCTGGATGATTAGATGGAACTGCTTGGGGCTCACACTTCTGATGATGAAAATGACAAGGGTTTTAAATTGTACTTGGGAAACTGTTCATTGCATGTAACCTGCGGCTTGTGGTAGTTCCATGACTGTTGTCAGAAACAATCATGATGGCAATCGTTCATTCTGAATTCTTTCCACTGCAAGAGAATACTTACCATACCTGGACTTTTTTACAAATGGAGTATAAAATGTGGGTCAATGTATACACGGACCTACAAAAATCCTAACTTTTTTCATCAGATATATGGGACTGACTTATATACCGCACAGACTTATACACCATGAAATAGAGATTTTTAAAACATCTTCTTGGTCTTCAACACCCCCCTCTTTGAGTTTTGGTTTAGGCCCAAGCATTAATAATTTTGGTAAGAGGCATCCATTACAGAAATAGCAAGTCAAAAGATAAATCTCATGGCAAGGAACTCAGCAAAGGTGGAACAACTTAATCCACTTCTACTCTGCAAAAACCAAAAGGTTAAAGAATGACCCTGATGCAAAGTCTAATTTCTTAGATTCTTAGAATTAGAAGATGGAAGAGCCTTTTAAATCAGTATGTTTATTTATTAATAGAGAATTTTTTCCAAGCCTGAAAATGCTTTAAAGAATTACAAATGATCATCTAAATTATTTCCTTTGATCTGATCAAGATCCTGTCCTACAACCAAGAGAAAATAATTTAACTTTACACATTTAACAGAGATTGCTCCACTTTGCTCCCTGCTGTAATTCAGCTGCCTTTCAGCTGGAATGCAGTAGCTATTATGACCTCTCTGATGCAACAAAACATTTAGGAACAGATTTGATCCTACATCAACACATTTAGAGACAAAATATGGGAGAACAGGAGACTTAGGAGGCCACTTATGGTTCTCTGAATCTCTGGGTCACTGCTAAGATGAATAAGAGTAACTTTGGGGCTATTCTATTTTGGCCATGTTATTCCTTACTGTAACTTCTAATACCTGCCTTGCATCAGATTTGAGGTGTATCAGAGAAACAGAAGCCCGCTGAGAGCAACCAAGAGTACACCTTCATCAGGATTTCTCAGCCAGCCAGCTATGGCCACATTTCAGCTCCAGTGCCTAAATAATTTGACATTTAATGAGGCTTGTCCTTTTAAGTGTTTTGGAAAATCTCCCCCCAAATCCCTGAGATTATTCAGAAAATTAACACAGGTTGTCATGGAGGCCATGACATTTCAGAGCACAGATTATTTATATTCTTTATGCCTAAACACAAGGAAAATGATGGCAAGCAGGGAAGGGAACTCTATCCGGATTTTCCTATCTAATAGTGTAGATAACAGAAGTCTCATAGTATCCTCTCATAGATTTCATAGACTTTAGGGCTGGAAGGGACCTTGGAAGATCATCAAGTCCAGACTCCTGCCCCAAGGGCGGGAAATCAGCTGGGGTCACAGGATCCCAGCAAGATAAGCATCCAAAAGTTTCTTAAAAGAGTCCAGAGTAGGTGCTTGCACCACTGGAGGGAGTCTATTCCAGGTCTTGGGGGCTCAGGCAGTAAAGTTTTTCCTTATGTCCAGCCTAAAATGGTCATGGAGGAGTTTGTGACCTTTGGACCTTGTCATCCCCTGGGGCTCTTTTTTGTCTCACTCTCAATAAAACGAAACTACATTCTTTAGCTTCTTTTGTTTATAAGTGTTAATCCCTGCCCAGTATGTTGACTCTGCAGTAAAAACGTGAATCAGATACTGTTTTCACTAAGGTTGGTGTAGATCCTTTCAAGACCATGAATTTACTCGAATTTACACCTTTGTGACCAAGATCAGAATGTGGCACTTTGTCTGATTTAAAAAAAAGTATGTAGATAATGGAGCATACAAATTGGTGGGTGATCCCTGAGGGAGGTTATACTACATCTTATGCATTAGACAACAGCAATGGGAAACAGCTGCCTAATAATATATCTGTATTCTAATACCATCTGCTTAGACTGAATCTCCATAATGAACTTGCCCTGCCCATGTGTTACACATTTCTGCAGTTTCAGCCTCTCTGAGGATCTTTCTGCAGGTTGAAGGAATCCCCATCAATGTTCACCCAAAACACAGGATTAGGCCATTGGCCTTCTCTTGTTTATTGGTGAGGTTATTTTCTCTCCATTTTGAGCCTCAGCATCCTGGCACACGGTACAACTCAGCTACATTCCATTTCCGCCTTTCCCACAGCAGGACATTAAAGTTGTCTTGTTAAATCAAATCAACCCAAAAACCTTTTTAAAAAAAGATGAATCCTGAACGCACCTTTAAAATACAGATTCAATGAGACATGTTATTTCACTCAGACTAAAACAATTGATTATTTTTAAAACACACTTATTAAGGTTTAACGACCGTGAAAACAACTGGTCCCTCCATTTTCAGAAAGCTGAATCATTATTGCATTTCCTACACATACATATGATTTCTGAGCTGCTTATAATTTGTATTTCCTGACTAACAAGAGTTTATTGCTCACAGAACTCTAGATCCTGGCATTTAGCCACAACTCAGCTCTGAAAGAGATAAAAAACCACTCCAATTCCACCAATCCAGGGGGACCATAAGAAGGCATTCTACCTCAGAGTGGCACATTGCTTTCAGGAATGTTGTCCTGTTGCTTTTCTCCTGTTGTCCTGGAGGAGAAGACAAAACTTTAAGCAGTCCTAGCTTTGTGGTTAGTCAGAGTAGGTTAACTTCTGGCCTTGCCATTTTTCTTGCCTTTCTCTACCCCCCCTTCCACAGAATCATAGAAAATTAAGGGTAAAAGGGACCTCAGGAGGGCATCTAGTCCAACCCCCTAATCAAAGCAGGACCATCCCCACCTAGATCATCCCAGCCAAGGCTTTGTCTAGCTGGGTCTTGAAAACCTCCAAGGATGGAGTTTCCACCACCTCTCTAGGTAACCTGTTCCAGTGCTTTACTACCCACCTCATGATAAAATTATTCCTAATATGTAACCTAAACTTCCCTTGCTGTAACTTGAAATGGTTGCTCCTTGCCCTGTCATCTGCAACCACTGAGAACAGTCTATCTCCATCCTCTTTGTAACTACCCTTCAAGTGGTTGAAAGTTGCTATTAAACCCCCTCTCAGTCTTTTCTCTAGACTACATAAGCCCAGTTCCCTCAGCCTTTCCTCATAATTCATGTGCCCCAGGCCCTCCTCACCATTTCTGTTGCCCTTTGCTGGACTTTCTCCAATTTGCCCACATCCTTTCTGTAGTGGGGGGCCCAAAACTGAACACAGTACTCCAGATGTGGCCTCACCAGTGCTGAACAGAGGGGAAGAAACACTTGCCTGGACATGCTAGTAACACACGTACCAAATCAGCCCAGTATGCCGAGTCAGCTTGATTTTACGGCTGAGATAATCCAGCAGTTGTAACTGGCTTTCATGCCAGCTGTGCAAGGTAAAAGGAAATTCCTTATTCTTTGCATTTATTGCATAAGGAACATCCACCATCTTGCCAATAATTTGAGTTGTTCTGTTAACCTATACCTAAACCAGATGGGTTAATAAGAACAAACTAGCAATAAAAAAAAATACTTAAAGGATGATTGCACTGATTCATTATATTTATATCAGTGAGGTGGGTTTTTTTCCCCTGTTGATCAACACCAGTAAATTCCTTTGGGTGCCCATTACGTTTCATAAACTTATAACTGAATGGACAATAGCAAACAAGAAATGTGTTATAAAGTACTAGACTTTATATTACAGCACTGACCTAGAAAAAAAACCCAACACATTCTACCATGCTTTGCAGTTTGTTGGAAGTTTACTTTGCTAATAGTATTGTTTGGGAGAATGGAGTTGCCTTTGCTTTGAGCCAGGTCCTTTGTCCAATTAAGGGTTCAGTTACACACTACACTTAGACCACACTAAAGGCTCTTAAAATGTGAAATTCTGCATGCTAAAGCTTATTAACTCATGCTAAGTGTCCTCTGAACATGTCAAAGTTAGACCACTTTAGGTGAAGTTTAACTCTGAGGTATGCTACCTACCTCATCTTAGGCTAATCTCAGTCTTCTCCACAAAGATAACAAACAATTTGTAGTCCTTCATGATGCTCCATTTCCAACCTTTCCCCCCAAACTAGAGTAGGTTTAGACCCCAGGTGTCCTGGCTCTTACTTGACAGCCCTCCAGTGGTCTTCAGGCAAGAAATGGTATTAACCCTAAATCTTAATACAATTGTTAATGTTAATGTCAACTGCTCCCAGCACATGTTGATTTAACACTGCTTGACATTTCACAGATTTAGTATGGTCTAGGTGTAACATGTAACTCCACCTCTATTTAATTTACTGCAGTTCAGCTTCTGGCATGAATGAATTTTTTTTCCCCTCTTTGTCATTTAAGAATTGTTGAGCCCCCTAAGGCAGATTTGCTGAGGAATGTGCCATGAGAACTAGTATACAGAAGGACAAGCAGAGCTGCTACAACCCCCAAATCATCCTCTGCATTGGTGGAGAGTCTAGTTGGCAGGTTCCAAGCTCAGTCTATTGTTAAATATTCCTCTTTAAAAATGTTAATGAAGCTGGAACCATACAATAATGGAACAATCTGCACAGCTCAAGCTTTGAAAGTTATAGCTAAATGATCAGTATAACCAAAGATGAAAAACTGTGGCCTCAACGAGACAGGTAGCATGAATCAAAATCTCCAGCTGGCAAAGACAGCGTATTCTCTTCATGTCCCTGGCTCTTTATATGTTGCAAGTGTTTTTAGCACTTGATCTAAAGCCTGTTGAGTTCAACAGAATTTAGGATGTGACCTTTACATTTCAACCACTTTGGAGCACGTCTTGTGGTCTTCAGTCCTGACTGGGGCCTGAAGCAAGAATGTTGCTCTCTGTTGTTCTAGTACAGTGATCACCAATCTGGGGAACCTGATCTACAGGTAGATCTCAGAGCCTCTTTAGGTAGATCCTGGGCTGGGGGACAGCTGGGCATGTGCACATGCGCACACCTGCTACCTGCAGCCCCAATTTGTGGGGGAGGGAAGAGGCAGGGTCCAGATCGGGGCCCCTGCGGTGAGCCGCTGACTGTGCAGACAAGCCAGCATCAGGGAAAGGTAAAGGGGGCCCCATCCCGGCCAGGTAGTGGGAGGATTGGAGCCGGGGGGGGGGGGGGGCTGCCTCCCCATCTCTGCAGGGGCAGAGGTGGCAGAAGCTGCTGCCGCTGCGCCTCGAGTCCTGCTGCAGCTGGCCACATGCGGGTATGGCTCAGCTCAGCAGTGGGACTCATGTGGGGGTGGCCCTGGCCCAGCCATGCATGAGAAGATCTGGTCATCCAGGGGTGCATGAGGGGGCTCCTGCCACTGGACACAGCCCAGCAGAGGCCTTGAGGGCCCGTGCCTTGCCCACCTGTGCTCAGGGTGCAGCGGGCAGCCCGCAGCAGCAGCTGCCTCCTCCCAAGCACAGGTGTAGGGGGCGTGGGCTCCCAGGGCCTCCGCCGGGCTGCGCCCAGGAGCAGGAGTCCTGCCCCCAGCATGCCCCTGGACCACAGAGACTTCCAGACCCAGTTGGACTGAGGCCTGATGCCACGTTCCTCTGGCTGCTGGGCGGGCACGGCTCAGCACAGTTGCATTACAGAAGTGAGATTGGGCCCCAGCCTGGCCAGGTCTGGGAGACTCCATGGTCCAAGGGTGCATGGGGTGGGGGACAGGGTAGGGGGTGGGAGGCACGGTAGGTCCTGGGGTGACCTTTACTTCCAAAAAGTGATCTTCAGCACAAAACATTTGGAGAATACTGTTCTAGTATTACTACATCTACCTCCATCTATATCACTTGTCTGCTGCACCTCTCTTAATTGGATTCTTCTGCCTCTACCCAGCTCTGGTCCCACACAACACCTGCCTCTTCATGAAGCATTACTACCCATTAGAGTGCATGTATAGCACTGCTTCGTATACATACCAAAATGGTGCCCTATCCTTTCCTTGTTATGTTTTTTGTTGCTCCATATTATGACACAGCTGGATAGAGAAATGGCTGTTCTTATTTATTTATTTATTTCTTAGAAGGGGATGGGGAGAGTGGGAATTGCATTGTCACCTTGCCAAGAATGAGTGTGTAGCACTCCACTTGCTTGGGAGCTTTGAATTTGCACTGTATGTTGTGATGCAAATGTTATAATGTTGTGACATTCCCAATTGATTCACTTTCTTCACACCCTCATTTTCATTTCCCGTATTTGTGTCCTAATGGAAAGGGATCTTTCAGATCACCTGGAGCGAGCAGAAAAGAAACAGGTTTTTGCTACAGCACCACTGAGACAGGAAACAATAGCTACAACAGACCCAAACATAATATCAAATGTCATTTTCCCATAAAGAAATTGAGTGCCAGCATAGTGACTGTGTAGGGAATGTTGATTCCATCAACAAGCTTTGAGTAAACAGACAGCGCATAATATACATCAAGGTTATTTTAACTGTAAATTGAAATAAGTGACTGAATATTTTTACCTTATTCGTTCTTATCTTTTATCCAAGAAAGGTTAATAATAAATCCATAAATGTAAGTGTCTGGGGAGTTTTGGTAAGTCAAGCAGCAATAAATCAAACAATGTTCATAGCTGCATGTCATTGTTTCACATCCTGGAAAAAAACAAACAGTGAAAATATTATAGTTTATACTGAAAAAAACAGGTGCAAAAAATGCAAAAACAAGGAAGAAGAAAGCATAGCTAAACCAAATGCTTCTCATTTCAATGCTCCTGGCAAAGCTCAGAGTATTTTAAATGACATTATTCATGAGAATCCTCACACATTTTCTGGTATCGGCACTAATTTTTCATTTTTTGTGATATTTGACTGTGATGTTACCCCACTGAATTCAAGCAAAACACAGGAAATTGGTACATTTTCCTTGCAAATCCACATTTGCAGCACATTACTGAAATGATACCCTTTTCTGATTAAAAAAAAATACATTGTTTGTACAGTTGATGCAAAAACAAGGCAATTCAGGTTTTGCAGCAAAATATGTAATTATATTCATTTTGAGTGTTTCTTAGTAATCTTATCAGTGCTTTGTATTTTTCTCTCCTTAATTATTCACACAAATGTAAATGTTACCGAGTTTTTCCTAAGAGTTTTAGAAACGTTGTAAGTACACGAGAATAAATACCACATTTACTCAAATCCAAGATAAGGTTTCATCTTAGATTCATTTACAAAGTGGAGGGTGGGAGAAGGCAGCTCCTGTAGCTCTGACTCTATCCCTGGAACCAGTTCAGGGCCAGAATCAAACTCTCAGCAGCCTCCTCCTGCCCCGTCCCCCCTTCTGTCCCCCATTTCCACCCCCTTCCTCACTTAATGTCCCCCATTTCCATCCCCTTCCTCACTTAATGTCAGGGCCAGCTCAACTCCAGCCTGGGATGGATTGCCTCCTGGGCATGGAGCACATGGAAACTCTGTTCCCTGCCTAGCCAGTAGCAGCACGAACACTCCTGCATGGCTGTCTGGAGCTGCACTTCCATGTGTTGTGCTCCAGGAAGGTAACAGAGCCCAGAGTCTGACAGTAAGTGTGTAGAAGGGAGGCAGAGACTGGGGAGAGTAGAGGGAGAGGAAGAGGGTAAAAGGAGCTGGGGGTAGGAGGGTGCAGGTGATGGGGGGGGGGCCAGGAGGGCTGGAGGGAGCAGTAGGGGGGTGAGGGTAAGGGGGATACCTGAACCCCCCATCTACCTGACCCCTCTAGCCACCGCTTTTCCTGCTGTAGTAGTTGGGGGAGCAGAGGGGGTTCAAGACAAACCTTCCATAATTAGATTTTATACCTGGAAAATGATAACAAATTTATAAATTTTCCATACATAGATTCTGGGGGGGGGGTGCTCTTAAATTCAGTGTCATCTTAGATTCAGGTAAATATGGTAGCTTCAGGCTTTCTCTAGACCAGGAATTATAGGTGTGGTATCTGTGCAAACCAACATGTTTTAGAAGCTTGCTAGCTATAACAAACCATGCTACCCTTAGTATGTACTACTTTTGTTGAGATCCTAGTCTACCTATTTATTTCAGGAAAAGTAAGATAATGCACTGATGTCAATCCAGATTAACCTCAAAGAAGTTAGTGAATCATTCAAGATTTACATCACTAAACCCAAGATCAGAATCTGACACATTGTCTGGTTAAAATGCAAAACATTTCCTTTATCCCCTTGACTTCAGATGGAGTGGAAGATGGTAGAGACTGTTGTAGAAGAGAATGTATGGAGATAGGAGAAAACATGCACCTGAGAAGAACTTGTAGCAGGAATTTAGAAAAGAGTGCATTTTCATAGCAGATCCCAATCTGGGTTTCAACTTTTATGTACCTCTGGATCAGACACAACAGGGCTTGTAGAGGCTTTTATGAATGTGTTCTCACTAGGCTGGTATTCCAGTAAGAAAAACATCACTGACACTAATTATTATTTGAGTTAGACTATTTATGATGCAACACATTTGTGTATCCCCTTTCATCCCAAAGCACTTTGCAGGCTTTGTAAGCTAATGTAACCAGATTCTGACAGACTCTTAGAAACAAATGCAATAAACCCATCTTTGCTGCAAAACCACACCATTGATAGAATGCAGGATCTTCATCACTAAAACCACAATGAAGTCGATTAAGTATAAAGTCAATTAGGAGAGCAGCTTCACAACATTTACTATGTACTACAGTTACCCCAGGTTTTCTATGGAATAAATTTACCCTGGAAAACAGAGACATGTTATGCAGTAAGTCAGTAAATGTTGTGTCTACTCCACTTTTATTAGACATTAAAGTCAATTTATTCTGTATTAAACGTGTTATGTATCCTTAGCCATCAATACTAGAGAAGCAGCTCAAATTTTACCTATTTTCTTGCTAAAAGCACTCCAACATACAGTCTCTGGCATTACTCCCTCCTGTGTTGAAGATACCTTTGTTTGGGGAGTTCTGTGACGGTATGAAACACACAAATATATAGACTGCAGCCCCAAATAACTCGGATATACCTTTTAAAGGCCTCCAAGATTTTTCAATGAGAACAGTCATTGAAATACAGACAGTTTCCTTCCTACTCTTCTGCTGGATGCACTTTTGCGATAGAGTCTTGTGTGAAGTTCCAGTCAAAATTTGTCCCTTTGTACATGCAGGGATGAATTCCTCTAAATGTAAAAATATCCTCTACTAGACCAACTACGGAGTTGGGAGAGAGGTCAGACAAGCTTTCGGGGCTAAAGTGCTTGTCCTCAGGTCCCTGGAGGAAATAGTTGATTCTGCAAAAGATATCATCCAAAAAACCCTTCCTTCTTAGATATTTCTAGGACCATAATAGTTAAACATTTCAACCTTACAGCTAAAAACAGTCATCTCTTGTGTTTAATGCAGTGCCTGTTTAGCACTGGGTTGGGACAGAACAGGAAACAAAAGCTGTAAAGAAGTATGGACCCTGACCACAGCTAGAAGGTATTGGATATCTCATGAAAAAGCCTGACCTTAGGATATTTCCAGTCCAAAGAGATATAAGGACAGTATGGATATTCCTAAAAAAAAAACAACCAGCCAAAACTAGCAGAATCATACCAAGGTTTTTCCACCACCATCTTGCTAGATGGCAGATAGTGTTTATGTAAAGATTTATAGTAAGTGGAACAGATTGGTACCTTGCATTTGGAAGGTGACACCTAATGAAGATTGCTCCCACTGACTTTCTACATAAGTGTTCCTGAAAAGCATGGGAAAGGCTTAAACTCTGTTAACCATACATCTCATGGCATAGCTGGCTGGTTCAATGGAAGGATATGAAGGTGAAATCACCATTTCCATGAATCCTCACATAGGAGGTAAAGATGAAGAACTGGAAGTGGGGCATTAGAAACCCACAGGGGGTGTGGGGGGGTGATTATCATCCCCAGTCCATCTTGTAGCAGCCTATCATTTAGTCAGATGTGGATGAAATAAGAAGAAAATGATGGTTTCTTCCTGCTGTAAGACTAATCACTTATATAACAATAATTCAACTCTGGATAGATCTAAACAAATAATAAATGAATAGAACAACCAGACGTGTGAATTTTCTCATTGGCATACAGGCTGACTTAATTTTGCCAGCATCATGCTCAGTTCTTTGTTAGTATTAAGCAAGAGTGTGGTTGGACTGTTGCTTCTAGTATTAAGAGTATTAAGAGAAGTCTTGATTTGTCATGCACATTTCCTAAGTTTTAACACAAGTATTTATCTGTCTGAAAATGCATCATGTATCATTGATTGCCCTCCTGTCTAAAATGATTCAATCAGAAGACTCTTCTGTGTGACTCAGAGGACCAGCTGCACAACACAAGCAAAAGCTTGCAACTAGAGCCCCTGGCATACATTCATTTAATGGCATGATGGGTTCTGATCCCCACTCCCAACAAATGTGCCTCCTGCCATCCTACACATGCATGGCAGGAGGTGTGCTTTTGGGACTGGGGATCAGATCCTAGCCACATCACTGCTGCTTGCCAGTGCAGGGGGAGCCAAGAATTACGATCCCCATACTGGCAGCTCTGGTTGGGCTGCCAAGCATAGGGGATCAGAGGCTCTGCTGGGGACATAAACTCCACACCCAGCAGTTCCGGTTGGGCCACTGGATGCAGAGTATCAGAGTTTATGAACCCAGGCTCTCCTTGCACCAGCAAGTTGGAAGCTGGGTGCTGCAGCCACACACACAGAGCTGACAATCAGCTAATTATGAGCCCCAGCCTGGATAGACCTGGGTCTGGTTGGAGACTCAGGGCCACCTGTGGGCCAGCCCTGATAGGTGCCCCCCCCCACACACACACACATTCCCCACACAAGCCTCAGGTTAATTACAGCAAAAATGTGACATGTACAGGTGGCCTAAATGGAGCAAAATGTTCACAAACAACTGCTAGGTGAAAATGCATATTTTAACTTCCTCTGGTCACCTGTAGGCATGTCTACATGAAATGTGTACTGCACAGTTGACTAACTACACAGTAAACATCTCAGCATCTGTACATATGTCCCTATTAGGGTGCATGAAACTAATAAACTCTGCAGCAGAGTAGTCTTGTAAAATACAAGTACAACCCTGCTGCAGGGTTCCTTCATGTGCAGCAGCGCACATGTAGACACTGCCCTGGCTGGTAAGGGCACAGGGTGGCCCAGTGAAGAGCTAGCTGGCAGGCAGCATCTGCACTGAAGCATACTGCACCCCAGCCAGCCACTCCACCGTCCATAGAAACGGGGGGAGCAGCTAGCCCAGAGCTGCCTGTTTCCCCCACATCCACGTGCTGGGGGTGCTGGCTGGGATGCAGTGTGCCTGCTGGCTAGCCCCATGCTGAGGCATACCACACCTCAGTCACCCTCCTTCCCCTTCCACCCCACAGCACATGGAGCCCAGCTGGAGCAGCCCTGGGCTGGAAGGCTGGCTCGCTGGGTCCCCTGCCAGCCAGGCTCCACATGCTGTGCACAAATAAACTCCAGAGCAATGTGCGCTGGAGTTTTTTACTTCTGGGCCACATTCAAACAGTGTGTCTGGGAGCAAAAAACTCCAGAATAGTAAGCTGCGGAGTTTATTTATGCATTATGAAACTAACCCCCAAGAAGAACAATATGACAGGGTCACAGACCACTTGTAAATCGCAAAATTCATCCTTGGGCAAAATGCCCAGCAAAAGGCTTTAGGCACCACTTTTGTCAGAAGAGTATGTGAAATAAGCCATATGATGATCCTTTTCTCAGGGGTATATTCTTGTTGCCCTTATATGAAAAACAGATTAAATTCACAGTAAACATCACTCCAAATGAATAAAAGGACTGACTCTAATGCTGGATCTAGAAGGTTTTCCAGGAGTTCTAGGCTATTGTAAATGGCTCTAATATTCCCAAGTGTGACTTTGGTATCCTGAGGCTACTTTAAAAGAAATATTAAAATCCTGTGGCCTGCATAAGTTATTAAAAACCAGCAAAGTTAACCCTTTCATCTCATGCTGTGGCCTCCTTATTTCACAAGATGTAGGTGAACCTCCAGAAAAAAAAATATTGTTCTTAACTTCTCTCAGCCTCCTGTAATGCAGGGACACGCATAGCATATGGTGTGCATCACCCTAACTGGAGACACAAAGCAAGCAAGCAAAATTCTGGAGTCCCTTTGAACAAGCCCCACACAACCATGAACTAAGCAAGAGGATATCTGACAGACAAATAAAACTGTGGAAATGATTTGCTCAGAAAAAACAGGTCCTTTATAATGTGACATTGTGCATTCTACACAATAGAGCCCAGCTGGACAGAACACCTCCAAAGCTTCAGCAGAACCATGGCACTGGTGAAATTCAAAGTGTGAAATAACGCACTTTCAGGCTGCAGGTGAACAAAGGCATATGAAATTTAAATTAGGGGGTTTTCTTCATGCTGTAAAAGTGTTAAACCACTAACCACTTAAAGTTCAATGAGCAAAGAAAAGACTGCATTACCTTGATTCCCACCCTACATGTTCTGCACCTCCTTCCACACGTCTCTTTACCATTTGCTCTCCTTTTCCTGGACTTGGTGGGACTCGTGCACCTCTGCTACTCCCTGCCTAAGGCCTTCAGAAATAAAGCTGGGTAGAAATTTTCTGAAAAAAATATTTTTCTGTGATAAAATGCCTATTTTAATTAATCCAAACCTGCTGCAGGGATAAATCAATTTATTCTGATCACCGTCAAGAGACATGTCTCATTTCCTGCCTGCTTACCTGTCTCCCAGACAGCCCCCCCCAATGGAGTCCTACAGAGCCAGAGCTTGGCAGCCCTGACAGCTCCAACTCCAGCCAACTGAACTCTTCCACAACTACTTCCTACGGTCTTCATGGTCCATTGCACAAGGTTTATGGCCTCCTGACCCTTTGCTTCGCCCTTCATGTCACTTGCCTTGACCCTTCTGTTCTGCTTTCTCTCCTGACTCTTCAAGATGCTTCTTGTTCCCTGCTTTGTATTAATGAGGCTCCTCAATCCTATACTTTCCTTTTTCATGCCTCCACAGCTCTGCTCTTGAAATTGTTTCTAACCACCCACTCACCCAAGTTTTTTTCTAGACATCTCCTACTTCCTGGCCTCCAGCTTCCTACAGTACACTGTACTCTAACAGAGCTGCAAGGAATTTTTGATGGATGGAACAGGTACCTTGTAGCAATTTGGCATTAGTGATCAGGAGACTTTACCACCTCCCAGGACTGCTCATGTTTAGGGCAATGCATTGCTGTTAGGGAAAAGGAGGCAATAGTAAACTTCCTTGATCACAAGAATGATTAATTTTGCTCAGGATTTTTCTTCTCCAAAGTATAAATGCCCTGTGCTGTGCCAGAGCAGATCCCCACTGTGATTAATTATAGCAGGTTCATCTTACAGGGGCTGCTACCAAGGAATCTTACTGGTCCAGAGAAGTGCTGGGAGAGGGTTAGAAAAGACACTGCCAAGGGGATGTCCACAAGCAGGCTCAAACAAAATCCTTAACTAGTCAGGAGAAACACAGACTGTCACTTGGAAAACAACTGAGTGAAGAGGGACAGATTATTGCTGGAGATCCATGTACCTACAGGCTTAGACAAAATAACACACTCTTTGGACTACACGCTTGTCTTCTACCCCGTCAGCAATACTTTTCTGCTGTCACCCCTCAGGCAAGTCATTATTTGTATTTTATTGTATCCCCGGTATTTTAAATATAAATCAGTTACCAATGATTAATTCATAAACATCTCAAACATGACATACTTAGAATTGCAGGCAGAGAGAGCTCTTGAAAACAGCAGAATAGAAAATTTAAATGGTTCCTCACTGCTCTCTCTTCACCTTTTAGTATCACATTAAGGGTAGAGGATTTTTACCCCAGTGTCATGTCACTAAAATAATTAAATTGCTGCAAGCTATTATTAAGCCAGACACTCCAGATGCTTTCAGGGAAAATTCAGCACCTCTGAGACATTGATGATGAAGCCAAACATGAACCCAAAGGGCTGTTACTTGCTGACATACTAAAACAGATAGACCCAAAGAAAATTACAATATACGGTCTAAAAGTTGTGCTCCAGGCTTAAACTTGGCACACAAAGTGCAGAGCCCAAGCGACAGTCTTTGTTACATGCTGATTTACAAAGAATGTGTGTGTGTGTTGGCGGGGAGGTGAAGGGGCAGGGGAGAGTGGAACACAGCAGTCATGTCTACGTGAGATGCTGACACCACTGTCATTACTTCGCAGTCATTTAGTACTTGTATAAGCAAGAACTAAATGACTGCACAGTAACCAGAGTTACTGCACAGTAGCGCCGACAAATGGCCTTTTTTGTGATGCTGACTGCGCAGTAGCTCGAAACTACTGCACAGTAGTGTCACATCATGCTTCCTGCCACGTGACACTACTGCACAGTAGTCTTGAGCTGCTGCTCAGTCAGCGTCTCCTGTAGGCATGGCCAGTGAGTACTATGCTGTATAAGGGTGAAACAAATTGCACAGGTTTTACTGGTTTGGACTGTTTACTCTTTTGCTACCTAGAAGCATCCTAAGTAGATCTGATTAAAAATAAATTCAGTTTGATGAAAGATTCAGCAAAAAAGTGAAATTCAGCTCTGGGCAGAGGTCCCGCACAAGGACTACAGGCCCAGGCAAGGTCCTACACAAGGGCCATCCAATACAAGTCGTGAGCGAGTGTTATGCTGCCGTCTGTTCTTTGCCACAGTAGTGAGTGAAGGATCAGACGTTCTGGGCGAATATTGTCTCAAGGATGATGTGTGATTTGAGTGAGATCTCAACCTTGTTCTGGCCCTCTCTTCATGGGAGAATTACATTTCATAAAGACAAAAGACAGATGGTAAAGAAAAGGTGAAGGTAAAAGTAAAGGTAAGCCATGAAAACTGTCTACCAATATTGGAAAGTGGCCTTGATAGGAGTCAGTTTGAGAAAAGGACAAAATAAATGAAATATCAGAGAATACATTTTACCATTGAGGTTTATGTGACTGTGGAATCATCTCCCACAGGAATGGATAAATCTGGCCCCATTCTTGAGTTATTTAAAACTGTATTTGATGAAAGGCTGAAAAATAAAATCAATAGATTCTAATGATGATTATTCTAATAACAGATTCTAAGGGAAGAAGGACCCAGTATGATAGTCTAACTTGACCTGCATGACACGGGTTGCAACACCTCCTCCATTAATTCTGCATCAGGCTGATCTTTGAGACCGAGCATTTCCACTAGCCAAATGCATAGTGAACAACTGCATTTTTCAGATGGAAGTTAGGTTGGAAGCTAAGGTAGCTAAGGCAACCAGATAGGCCTTTCCCACTCTAATATCAATGCAGATGTTTGAAATCATTTGTAGGGAAAAAGAATACAACCATTTAAGTATATAACAATAGAAAATAGCAACTTCAGACACAAACACACACACACGTACACACACGCGTTTGTATAAAACCTCTATCCATGTGAATTTTGATCATTGATAGCAGGTTTTCTTTTAATAATGTTATAAATATTTCCATGCTTTGCCCTAGTAGATCAGGGAAAGTTATTGTTAGCTGCTGGAGAGAGATTCTATGGTGTCAAAAAGTCCTTCATTCCACATTTTCTCTCTACAATACACACTTTTTAAAAAATCCACAAAGAGCCATCAGAATGGTAACATCACTAAGGCAAAATGTACAAGGAGGAAATATTGGCCTCAGTCCTGCAACTAGTTACCTGGATGGGGCCCCACTAAAACAAAGTGTCTGTCTGCAAGGATTTGCTAGCAATGTGCAGACTTTCTGCTTTCTTCTCTGTATCATACCATATCCTCTAAGAAGGCTGTTCCCTTTACTTCAAATGAGCATCCAAGTTTTCAGACTCCTGTATATCATACCTTGGCACAGTCACACATCAACAAGAAATGCTGAGAAAATAATATAATTTCTGGCCTATTTGAATGAATTAAGTGAAACTGCATTGTCTAAAAATCCAGTAAGCTTGGATATTGCCAGAACCACCACACTAGCAGCTACCTCCAACAGATGCAAAAGAATGAGTTGGCAAAATACTCGTTCTTCAGGTGTTTTCATGCCCATTCTTCCAAATTCTCTCTCCCTCCCCCTCCTCCCCAACCTGCAATACAATTATCCTTGGAGGTTTTTAAGACTCAGCTAGAAAAAGCCTTGGCTGGGATGACCTAGTTGGGAATGGTCCTGCTTTGAGCAGGAGGTTGGACAAGATGACCTCCTGAGGTCCCTTCCAACCCTAATTTTCTACGATTCTGGGGACAAAATTATATTACTGTATCATTTAACTCCACAATAGTGGTGCCAGTTTAAATCATGTAAGAAATTAATAAATATTTTGACTGAATTTACATAAGGGCTCTTTTTTTCCTTCGGCACATTACTGGAACCAGGGAGGAATAGGTAATTAGTAGGAAACAACTGCATCTTGTATAATGGTATGCAGACCCAGAAGTGAGTATAAATATTTAGTTGAGATTATTTCTGTCCACAGGCCCAGGGTTAAACTGATTCCTATAACTGGGGCCAAAAATGATTCCCATCCACCTCCACATCTTACTGAGGGGTTTTCAGGGAGTCAGAAATCATGTGTCTCTGGAGCAGGGTTCACCCATAATATTCCCTCTCCAGTCGGTGCTTTAACACTGAGGTGTGAGAGAAGCCTGTTCCCTCAATGTTTTTAATATCAGGGCTTTACAAGGCAATTCTGAAAAATAACCAAAATCAGACAGCAGCTGGTATTCAGAAGGACCTTTTGACTTCTGCTGGCTTTCCTGATGAATCCAGCTCTAAATACACAAGTTCATCACCTCCCAGATGCTCCAGGATTTAGCAAGAAAACCTTTAATCGAATGCCCAAGAGAGGCTTTGAAACCACTTATTAAAAACATATACATAAAAAGGTATTATGATTTCACTTTTTCCCTTTTTATACTTGCACATTGATCAATTTGTTGTACCAAGCTGGAGTTATTACTCTGATAATATTGTCAGGTGAACTGCATATACTTCTAGAACTCAGTGTGGACAAACACTCAACTAGGTCTCCTATGCTTATGATAAATGACCTGGCTTTTATGGCTATGAGGTAGGATCATACTCATAAGTAGAAGACTTTACATTTTTACATTTAAGATTGTTCCCTAGGTGTATCCAGAAAGCAGCTGGATGTGTAGCTGTTGAAATACTCCACAGTACACTGCCCTCACAAAATTCCTGAGTAGAGATCTCTTGAGAATGCACTCACACACATGATTTCTCAGCCAAAGAAACTGGATGAGCTCCAGATAAGCATCTGACCTCTTAGATGCCTATCTAAACCGAATGCCTGACCTACTCTAAGGTTCACTAGCAGCCAATTCTAATCCATTACTCTTCTGCCAAATTGCTAACCACACAAAGCAGCCTTTAGCCCACATCTGGCATTGTCTGCTACAATATTGCTGCTATGGGCACAGTTGTTCTTTGTGGTTTTTGATAAAGGTACCTCCTTTAACAAGCTTGGGAGGGGACATGGTCCAGTGCTCAGAGTTAGATTCAGGACTTCTCTGTTATATTCCCAGCTCTGCTACCATGTGCCAATAGCCACTGATTTTGGCTCTGTTTCAGGATGCTTAATTGTGATGCGCTGAAGTGGTTAGATTTTCAGGCATGAAGACAATGAGAGCTCTGAATACACAGACCTCTTGAAAACTGATTCTGAGTATCTCAGTTTGGTTTTTTAAAAACTATGGTACCCAAAAGCAGACTATATTTTTTTAACTTTTTGCCTGTAAATGCTGAGTGTGGCAGTTCCCTCACATGCACATATTTCACATTCATATATCAGAGTGCTCTGATATCCTCTGATAAAAGATACTCTTAGATGTTCAAAGCATCCTCATCACCACACTTAGTTTCTCAACAGTCAAGCCCACCCACCAGTCCCATTGTCTTTAGGTACTGTGTGGCCCACCTTTCAGGGGACTTGGTTGTTTGCATTCAGCTAGAGGCAGTTAAAAGCTTCTCTGCATGGTTTTATGCTGACACTGGATTAGACTGAGATGAACTGCTGAGAGCAACCTAGGAGAGAATAAAGCTTTTACATCTGCAGCTCTAGATTAAGCCCTATAAGATAGTACAGATCAGGGAGATGGTTGTACTGAGCAACAAAGGTGAATTTAGGAGCCTGGGCCACATGGAAAATGCTCTACCATGCATTTATCTAAACACCACTGGAGAAAGAAAGGACTGTACCAGATGTCCTCTCGGTGATTAATTTGATTTGTTGATTGCATATATTAAATAAATGATGTAAATTAGCAACAACAACAACATTACCACCTGATGGATCACAAAACCAAAAACAAACAAACAAAAAACCCACCTATGGATCAATACTCAGACCCATGGGCTCGGGACAGACGTTACACATAAACAAGTTTAAGTGATGAGAAACTGGTTTCAACCTGTAAGAGAACAGACACTGAGTGCACATAAACCAGTTTCAAAATGGCCAAAATAGGTTTAAGATGAACCTGGTTGAATGTACTGTCAGAATTAACTGATTTGGCTCAAACTGATTTATGCAATGTCAGTCCCAGACCCTTCCTGGTTTAACTAAAACCAGAGTCACTCAGCATGCTCTCTTCTCTGGGCTGGGCTCTCTGCTCCAGCCCAGAATGGATAGCTCTGCCCTTCTGCTCCCCAGCCAGACCAGGGACAGGCAGAGGTGGAGGCCTGGCTGGAGAGGGGTTTAATTCCCCCCCTCCCTGTCCCACCAGCAGGGACCCAAGCTGGGTCTACTGGGTGCTGTCCCCTTGCTGCTGCAGTGGCAGGCAGGTATGGCCCCTGATGCAAAAGGGGCAGGGAGGAGGGTTATTCTCCCCTCTACTCCCACTGCCCCTGGGGGATGGCAGCTGGGTCTGCCCACCCTGGCAGCCACTGCTGCCACTCGCTCTGTGCTTGGGGCAGGATAAGTCCCCTCTGTCACACACCAGAGGGTGACAGGCAAGAGCGGGCTTATCCCACCACTTGCCCTGAACACAGAACAAGCAGCAGCAGCTGGATCTGCCCACCCCAACCACTGTCACTGCCACGGAGCAGCAAAACAAGCCCCCTCCTTTCCCTTCCACCAGATGCCAGAGGGAGGGGAAATAACCTCCATCCCTGCCCCCTACAAGGGAATATCTGCTTGTTACAAACTGGTTCACTATCTGCAGCTTAGACTAACCTGCAAAGGTTTAATCAGTTCAGGCTCTGGCATTTTGATTGTCTGTCCCTAGTCATAATATAACTTTATATAATGTCTGTTTCTACAAAGAGATACTATCACTGCACCGAGCAGCTTGAGAGCATCATCCTCATGTCTCTACACAACACAAATGCTACAAATCAGCTGATGACAATTAACTCAGTCCCCTGGATGAGACCTGAACTATCTTTTCTGGAGCCCTCTGTATACACTCCCATGATCTCAGGGACAGCCATTAGCAGAGAGGCTTGCTTGCTTTCCTGCTGGTAATACAATCACTGCAAGCTCTGTTGATACACTCTTAAAATTCCAGCCGTTCTACAGAGAATGCCTTGCGCCACAAAATACATTTAGAGATTCGTAGGTTTTACAGGCAAATATCTACTCTGAACTCTTGTGTCAAGTAGAATTTTTATCTAAAAGATATTCTCTTTCCCCAGGTCAGACTCCATCATTATCATAGCCAATCCTCATAGTCAAGAATGATCATTGTCCATGATTGCCTTATCTGTGGGTCTGAAGATGGCTGACAAGGCCAATCTAGGATCACCAGGTTCTACTGCAACTTGGGAGGGTGGGTGGCTCTAGATTCTTCATTTGGTCTGCGAAATGCTGTTTATGCTGCTCCCACTTTTCCATGTCCTGTTGTTGTCATAAGGTTTCAATGTACTTATCCTTACAACAGACTCCTCCTCCATTTGGGGCAGTCCTGGGTGATAGTCTCCCATAAGGTGATCTTGATGTTACATTTTTTCAGGTTGGCATTGAGGACATCCTAGAAGCACTTTCTCTGCCCTCCTTTTCAGCGTATGCCTTAACTGAGCTGTGAGAATAAAACTTGCTGTGAAATCAATATCTGGATAATGTGGCTGGCCCAGCAAAGTTGATGTCAGATGGCCACTGCCTCAATGCTCATGGCATTCACTTGTGAGAGGACACTAATGTTAGTGAGTTTATCTTTTCACTGGATTCAAAGGATCTTCCATAGGCAGCAATGATGATACTTCCCTAATGACTTGAGGTGTCTCCTATACATTGTCCACATCTTAGCTCCATATGGTAAGGTAGGGATCTTGAAAATCTATGAGCTTGGTTTTGAATATGATGTCATGATCTTCAAATACCATTTTCTCAGACATCCAAAAACTGAACTTGCACATCTGATGCAATATTGGATTTCTTCATCCCTGTCAGCCTTTTGTCAGAGATGGCTTCCAAGATATGGGAAATACTCAACTTTCATTGTTATCAGGTCTCACAAACATCTGAATTACTGAAGCTGGGGACTGCTTATTAAAAACTTATTGATGAGAGGGTTTGAGATGAACCTGGTTGAATGTAGTATCAGAATTAACCGATTTGGCTCAAACTGATTTATGCAATGTCTGTCCCAGACCCTTCCTGGTTTAACTAAAACCAGAGTCACTCAGCATGCTCTCTTCTCTGGTCTGGGCTCTCTGCTCCAGCCCAGCATGGCTGGCTCTGCCCCTCTGCTCCCCTTAGCTCTCTGAATGTTAAGAATCAATCCCTTTTTCTTGTATGCCTCAGTAAAGATGTTGACGACTGTCTGAAGATCTACTTCTGAGTAAGCACACACTACAGCAATATCAGTGTACTGGAGCTCAATGACTGAGGTCAAGGTAATTTTGGTTTTGGCTAGGAGTTGGCTGAGATTAAACATTCATTCGGTAGTTTAGCTCCACTCCAACTAGAACCTTGTTGGAGGTCAGATGTAGAGTTACAGTAAGGAATATCAAGAAGAATATTGGTGCAATGATGCAGCCTTGCTTAACTCTAGTCTTAAGCTCAAAGGGAACTGAGAACCACCACTTGTATATCATCATGGAGAAGATGAGAATGGTGATTAATTTCATAGGCATCAATCCATACCTCAGAAGGGTCTTCCACCATGTTCTCAGTTGACAGAGTCTAAGGCTTTTATGAGGTGAAAGAAAACCATATAGAGAGGTTTATTTTGTTCCCAGTATTTTTTCTGCAGCTGGCAAGCAGTCAAGATCACATTGGCTGTGCCTCTTGATGGCCTAAACCCACACTGAGATTCCAGGAGTTGCTCTTCAGCAAGTGGAAAAAGATGGTTCAGGAGGGTTATTGTAATGTTCTTTCCTGTGGTGTACAGCAAGGCATTCCCTCTGTAATTTCTACAGTTGAACTTGTCTCCCTTGTTGACAATTGTTACACCTGAAGTCATCCCTGAGGTCATCTGGGATTTTCTCATCATCCCAGATCCTTAAGAGGAGGGCATGGATCTGTGATGTAAGCCCCACTCCCTGCAGCTTGAAGATTCTGGCAGGGATTCCATCTGGTTCCGATGCCTTGTTCTTCTTTATCTGCCTGATGACTTTCCTCACCTTGTCAAGGGTTGGAGTGATTCCAAAATCATCTCTGACTGGTTGTTGCAGGATGGAGCTGAGAACACTCCTGTCAACAACAGAGTCTCAGTAGAGAAGGCCTTCAAAATCTCTTCCAACTGGCATTGATGGTCCCCTTTCCTTGATCAGGTCTCCTCCATCCTTAGGTATCAAGGAGGTTGGGTCCCTGAGTGCTCAGACCATAGACAGCTTTAGTAGTATTATAAAAATGTGCATATTGTGGGTGTCTGAAATGTTCAATCTCCTTCATCTTGTCTTCCTACCTTCTGTTCTTCATATCATAGGCCCTCCTTTAGACCTTTGCTTTGGCTTGTTGATGATTCAATTTATGGACATGATTTTTCCAGATTTTCCCTGGGTTTAGATGGATCTCCTCATGTTAACTTAACTCACTTTTCTTTTTTTATATATATATATATTTCTAGTCCCAGCAAAAAAAGGAAAATGAGGGGCATGTAATTATTTTCCTCTATAGAAAGTGCTTTAACTTACACCCCCCCATGCTCAATTCTAACCCCTTCTTCCCCCAAACCTCAACACTGCTCTTTATTCTCCTGAAGAGTTTGTAATATTGGTATGAGGAAGCAACCATAAAGTATGTTCATCCACTTGTAGCATACCATCTTGTGTAGGATGCTGAGGGACTGATATGACCAAGAGTCTGGTGTGGTCCCTCCATCTTTAAAGGCACCATGACAGTGCTATTATGGGAAATCAGATCTCATTTTACACTCTGATTCCTGCAACTGTCAGGAAAGAAGCTGTGCCTTTTAACTCCACTTCTACAACATTACACAACTACCCAAGTATATTATGAATGGCTATCATGTTCTTCTGCAGCATCAGGTACCGGCTGCTGGTAGAGGCATGGGTCTACAGGTGATGGACCTGTGATGGATCTAATTGGGTGCAATATATCCTATGATAATTCAAACATACCTGTTCCTTCTTGCTAAGCCTCTTCATTTCTCTCCCTCTGATTTTGACTTCAGGGCCAAGAAACTTTCATTATTCTGCTATGTGAAACCTTATGCCATCTATGCTATTAGCTGCCTTGTAGTATTTAACCTGAAAGATCATGTTGGAATGAAATACTTGGTTCTCCATGGCACTCCACCAGTTTTACAACCAGAGTAATAATGGAGTTACATAGGTGTAAAATCAGAGTGATTCAGTGATGAACTGGGTCTATGGCTTATGTGCAAGGCTACACAAAATAAAACTGTATTGTAAAAATGGATACACAGTCACGCTCTATAGGAAACCAAGTCAACAAAGTACACCAAGGGAAATAAGCTATACCAATCATGATCATCATCATTATTAACAAGCATTCTATGGCTACTTCCCTAAAAGCTGGGCTAACAGCTTCTTAGTTAATCCACTTCCTATGTTAATAATGCTGAAGAAATCCCCCTGGCTCCCTAACCTGCAAAACACATGAGCATATGATGCTAACTAATGAGCCTTCTGCACACTTCACCAGCTTTCTGAAGAGCACAGTGTGGTGACAGTAATAAATTTAAATTCAATGTGAGGTCTTTTTCCTAGATTAGCTGTCTGCTTGCAACATTGTGTGTGTCATACAGGGCCAGGAAAGTCACAATTTGGGATGGGTAGTGGAGTTCCATATAGCTGAGTCAGTCTGTAGGAAATAACTGACTAGTATCAATTAGGAGTTGGGTAAGTGGGAACCTAGCATACCCAGTCCAAATAGCCTCAAATGCCTAACAGCCCTAGTCCTGTGGAACTGTGAAGCTGAGCCCAGAACATTTTGGGACCACCACAGCAATGAAGGCAGTAAGTTCTTGTTGTTCTATGTGAACTGGTGTATGAAGAGGTGACATACTGTTCATTGAATAAATAGTGAATTTGGGCTGATGTCACATGTTCAATTTACAACTTACTAAGTGCAGTTAAAACATGACAGGTGCATGCTCAAACAGTTTATCATGTGCCAAGTGCCCTACTGGCATTGCAAAGTTGTTTGCTTTCAGGCAAGGGGTATATTCTAACACATAGTAACTTAAATGCATCATGACATTTTGATGATTTACAACTGTTGCAAGTGAATGTGTGACAAGGCACTTGGATAATGAGAGACTGCAACAATTGTATTTTTATGGGGACATGACCAAGGATAGGTGAACTACAAAACTTGCAGATGTTCATATTTCAGGTAAGCCTTCAAATATTTGTTAAATCTTCAAACCAAAATTCAAGGGGACACCCCACAAGATGGACTTCTTCACATATTTTTTCAACTTTGCAGTTCCTCACACGACTGGTAACCCATCAATGAGTTTTTCTGGGCATATTCTATGATCTACCCCTAGCCATATTCTAGCATGTGCAGTCACATTAAAAATAACTGAAAAATGTCTATAAGTGATGTGGGCTTGAACTTTGAACAAGCCTGACCGTTTGTGGGAGACTGGAGCTAGGCTTCTGGTGTGTGCCCTCTCCAAGCGTTATTTCTTTAAAATTGCTTTTTTCAGCCCACGCTATGACCCAATGCAGACAACAACTAGTAGCAGTGAGCCTTGCTTACAATAAGGATTTGACAGCTCAGATTTCTTTAGATTTTACCTTTTAGCATTCTGCATGCTAATGCCCCCCACACTGCAAAACAAGAGAAATGTCGAGAACTGCAGAATGTCGGTTTCTGAATGCTAACAACAACAATAACAACATGTAAATGAAGCTAAGAACACTATCGCTGCCTGAAACCTGAACCTCTAGCTGTGTCCATGCACAAAATAGAAGAGCCTTATTTCCATTATCACTTCAATCAGATGTTTACAGCAGGATTATTCCTTTCCCAGTGGACCATGGAAAAGATCAAAATCAAATGAACACTGGAAAAGTTGAGAGACTCAATTTGCAAGCAGATTTTTCTTTTCTTTTCTTTTTTTTCCTTCTAGCTGGTTGACATTTCCAAGTAATTCTTACGTATTTTTCTTTCAAAACAACCCCCCTCCCCATTAAGTAAATTAATGCCAGGAGCTCAGCCCTTGCATGCAACCTTTGCTACTGTGCTGATGAGCATTATAAAGAACATACACAGATAGACAAGTATAATAACAAGTCAGTACATTCAATCAGTGCTTATGATTGTTAATAGAAATAATAATATTGAACTCTAAATAGTGCTTTTTTTCCGTATGTCTTGAAGTACCGTACAAAAGAAAGAACCAGTAAGTGAAGTGTCATTACTAAGACAATGAAAAACATTCCAATTACAGTTTTCAAAGGAAAATTAGGGCATTTGACAAATTTTTTCCACAAAAAATGTTTCTTTTTGTGAAATTCAGACTTTTTACAAAAAGAAAAAATAATGTCATTCAAGAGCTAAAAAAAATGAAATATTTTGGTCAAGAAGCTGAGAGATCTTGATCTAGAAATATTACCATGGTGTATCCTATACTGTAGATATCTGTTCTGTGGTCTGTATTTCCCAGTTTAATCCTAGATCCCATGATGCACTTTGTCAGGGGCATCTATGGAACTCTGCATTTCCCCATCAAGACTGATGGCATCATGGAAGATAAAATCCAGCAAAGGAGTCCAGCCTACAGAGAAGATGGACTAAGCCCCATCGACTAAGCCCTTTATGCCATTATAGAAACTGAGGGGTTTTTCAGCCAAAATAATTCGGCTGAAATGTTTCAGTTTTTATTTTCTTTCCCCACAAAAGTCAAAATTTGCTATTTTCTGACAGGCTTTAATCATTACTCCCATGGGAAACTTAGTCACTTACAGACGTGGGGGGAACCTCCCTTCCCCAGCACTTTAAGCTCAGTGTGCCCCCATGCCAAGCACAGCTTTAGATCAGCTTTTGAATCAGCTTTAGATAAAAGTGCCAAAAAGCCCTGCTGAAGTGCCCAATCTATACAGATGCTGCAGAGCTGGGTTGAACTAATGTGCTGCCTCTTCTGGTAAAACACTGTTTCGTTTTGTTCTTTCATGACTGTCGGTCCTTAAGAAATTAAATTACTTTTCTACAGTCACACTGTGATTCAGTATCCAAGGCAAGAGGAGAGCCCACACCCCCTGCTTCCCAATACAGTGCCGCATAGCATATAATCCTACGGAGCCAGTATGTACAGCTGAGCAGTCCAATAAGCACAGCTCCGGCACTCATGAATTCTAGAAAATAAAGCCTGGTTTAAACTTATCATTTTTAAATCAGTATAATAATGCCAGCAAAACATATACTGGGTATATTTTTGCTGACTTGCTAATACCAACAAACTTTTAGCGTAGACACAGTTATACCAGTATAAGGCACTTTCTGCATACACATCTTATTTCATTTTACTGAACCAGAATACACTTTCCTGGCATAGTCACTTCTGTATCAGCTTCAATGTTGCTAGACTAGGTATGGGTTTCTGCCACTTAAATTATATCAGCACAACTAAATGTCACATTTCTCTGGATGTTGGTGAAGCCTAATACACATCTCTAGGCTAAGTCATTATTTCAATGAAGGCAATAACAAATCCCACTGACTTCATTCAAAGCTACAGTCATATTTTGCATTCACACTTAATAACACTTTACATGCACCACATGGACTCCACTCTTGAATCTAATCATGTTACCAGAGGGTTGAACCAAAGTCAAAGTTACATCTATGATCCATTTCACACTACAACCAGGTTCTCTACTCATTCACTTGAGGGAAAATACACACTCATTCCACTAGATTTATACTGGTGTAACAGAGATCAGATACAGACCCAAGGAATTAATCTGCAGTGAGGTCTCTGGGTGAGAAAATAAAAAATAACCAGAACTAATTTTATGCTCTTGAAGCATGTTTAAAATTACATTTGGAACTTTATATTTAGAGGAACATTGTGATCCTGCTGAATGTAAACGCAATTGTAAATCTGACATAGTTTGCTATTCTTTTACACACATATGTCAGTTTTCCATGCAATGTCATGGCAATGGAATTGAAGACTGTCACAGGATGCTGGTCCCCTGCTGCTATGTAAATGCAGAGGGAAAGCTAAATTGGATTATCTTCATAGCATGAGGCATTGATCCTATAACAATGTTTTGTTATGATGATTAAGTTTCCCATATGCTGAGTGACTGATTTATGCTTCACCATCACTGTCTCTGAATGATATTGCTAGTACAATAGAGAAAGAGCTGCTCCCACCACCGTAATGGGAGCTGTCTAGGCTGCATTCACAGTCTAGTCAGTGGGCCTAGAGCTAGATCCAATAAAGGACTCAGGCACCCATAAGCTAGGTATGGCAATGCCTTTCGCACATATGACTCTCCTGTGGAGTCTAAACAGCCATCCCTCTCTCCAGAGCCTAGGTTTCTGAAGCATGGCTGCAAGAAGGTACTTCAATCCACTCAGAACAGAGCACACAGAATCCTGCCTACATCAGTTCTTTTACAAAACTGAGCAGGGCTCACTGGCTACATCTACACGGGACACTGACTGCACAGTCGTTACTGCACAGTTATTTAGTACTTGCATAAACAAGCACTAAATGACTGCACAATAATTGGCGTTACTGCATAGTAGCATTGCCCAACAGTTTTTAGGTGACACTGACTGTGCAGTAGCATCGCATTATACTTCCTGCCACACTACGCTACTGTGCAGTAGTAACGAGCTACTGTGCAGTCAATGTCTCCGTAGGCACGGCCACTATTTTAAAGCAAAGTGCCCCAGTGATTACCGTACTTTTCAAAGATGTGGGCAACCTGGATTCAATGGGCTTATCACCTGGAGGTTCAAATACATATTTCCTGTCTCCTGAAAGAATGCCCTAACCACCAGGCTATAGCCTAGGAGAAGTCACCTTCCATCCCTCCCATAGAATCCAGGCCAGTGGGCAAAGACTATAAAACTTCATGGGGCCAGAACAATATGCATGGAGTACCATGAATTGTAACCTAGTGATTTAGGCACTGACAGGGGTTCCCTTTCAATTTAGGAAATTCAGGGGTTCCTGACTCCTGGGTTCTGGTTTCTACTCCCACAATTATTTCAGGATGTGTGTGTATGTGTTTAAACAATCTAGTGATACTTTAATGGAAATGTGTAAATAGAGTAATCTCCATCCTTCCAAGTCCAACTTCTGAGTGCATGAAGATCACAGGGCCCCTGGCCACAACCCAGGTCTTCATGCCATGCCTTACCATGTGGCCCCCAACACACACCACAGGAGTCCCTCCCCCACCCCCTTCCATCATGTCAGTATGTCCATGCTTTGCACACCATGCCATGTGGTCCCTTGCACTGCACCACTTGATAGGTGACCCCCAGGCATCTCTCACTATACCATGTATAGTGAGACCTGCAGGCATCTCTCACTATACCATGCCTATGATCCTGCACTACACCACTCAGGGTCCTTGAGACTCTCCTTGCCACCTGGCTAAAGCCTCCCTTGGCCTTGACCCTGGAGGTGGGGGCAGACAGCAGAAGCTAAAGAAGGGAGTGGGAGCCTGCACACTCCAGAGGCAGCAGCAGCTGGAGTGATGCAGGGAACAGTACACATATGGCCGATAGATAGGCTGCTAGTTGGACAGCCCTGGCTTGTTGAGCTAGTATCATTCCGCTGTTCACTTGCATATACAACAGTGTGACAAATCTATGCAGGATTTTATTGCTTGCTTAATGGTTTCCCATGTATGTTGCTACCTGCCAGTCAGATTAGATGGAACAGATCCCATGAGATGTAGTACAGACTGTAGCTCTTCTTTTATTATCCTTTTAAATACTAATCATCATTTTGAGCACAACTGCACAGTTGTTATTGTTGCAAGTTGGTGCTGCCAAATCTAGCAAAGCAGCTATTCCATATTTATTCCATAAAATGTGTGTGCTTACCGCCAAACAACAGACAATCTGTGGCTGCAACCAGATCCTAATCTGTGACAGCAGCCGCCGCCCTGAAGAAGTTTTGGCTTTAGGTCAGTACATTGTGGCTGGGCAGACATGGGAGCAGCTCCAAACTGTAAATCAGTATTTCTGACCTAGGGAGATGAGCAGCAATTGGTGGGAGTGAATTGTTATGGCTATTTCGGACAACAAACAGTTGTGGGTAAACTTCGACATGTCCAGGGGCAGCTTCATGGAGACATGCACTGAGCTTGCCCCATGCACACAGCATCAAAATGGCAATAAAGGCAATCCTATCCATCGAGAAGCACACTGCCATCACTATATGGGAATGCACAACCACAAACAACCTCCAGTCCACAGCAAACCATTTCAGTATGGGCAAGTTGAGGGCTGGAGATGCAGTGCAAGAGATGTGTCTAATGATTTGTATGATGGTCCCATACATCATAAGCCTTGGTTGTGGATGTATTTGCTACCCTAGGGTTCTCCAACTGTGTTCAAAACATCAACAGCACACACAGTGACATGCTTTCTTCTGTGCCTATGCTGTGAATTCATCAAGTGGAAAGACTACTTCTTGATCATGCTTCAGACAGCTGTGAACCACAACAGCTGTTCCATAAGCATGAATGCTGGTTGATCAGGAGGGGTAACAATGCCAAAATATTTAGGATTTCCCTCCTCCCTGAGCTGACAGAGCAGAGATAATTTGCCCTTAGACTTCCTGACATTGAGGTGGAGGAACTATACCTCCACTACTAATTGGGAACCCTAGCTGATGATGCCCAGAAGGAACTGTTTAACCACCAGCTCAGCAGCTGCATGATAGCTGTAGATGGGCTTTCAGGCATCTCAGGGACATGCATGGATGCCAGTAAGTGTAACAGGCCCTGGTTTGTGGTCTGCATGCATGCTACACAACATGGGTAAGGCCTATGCTAATTGAGGCAGAGCAGCCACTGTATCCTACAGATGCTATGCCTGCAAATTCTCTGATGGAGGCAAGTTGTCTGGAACTGAGTGCAAGATGCACAAGTTAGGCTCTTTTCCAGACTCTGGGTTAAGAGTGGTGAATCACAGAACGATGCCATGCATCTGATTAAACACCATCATCTGAACTCATACTCTCATGTGGCTGTCTTCAGCACAGGCAAGGGACATCGGGAGAGGGGAGTAAATGTTCAGCCAGGTGCTGAGCTGTCCTCCCAAGGTTGTGCGGGTAAGGAGACGGCAGGGAGGTGGTGAGAGCTTAGGCTGTGCAAGACTGTGAGCACTACCTGGACCTGGATGAAGGGAGGGGAAGGAAGATAAACAGGGAAAGACAAATTGCTTTGCCTGGGTGGGAACAGCTCCTCCCTATCCATTTTGTGTGCCACTGTCATAATCCTGACAACAGGAAGAATTTTTATTAAGCAGAACAACAGAAATGTGAAAAGGGGAGGGTAGCCAGACAGATACACAAATGTAACAAAGTAAACATGCAACATTAAAGAAAAAGCAGTAACCCTAACAATGCTTTTAATGAAACCCATCACTGCTTGGTGAAGAACATGCCTCAGGCCTAGCATGGCTGCAGCGTATGCACGCTGCACATGCATATACCATATCCCCATGTGACAGTGTTCACCATTGGAGTATTTATTGTTCAGGTCATAGGTTCTCCCTGTTTGATAGCTGTGAGGTGCTTGTTTTTGCTCCTGCTGTGGGGGGACTTCTGTGGGACATGCTGGTAGTGTGTGCACACCCAGGGCCTACTGGATAGGCTCAGTTGTGTATTAAATTGCAAGGCGACACAGAGAGCCCAAATGATGCCCTCTGCCTGAAAGTTCAAGGCAGACACTAGGTGATTTATGGATTCCTGCTCAACCTTGGTAGACTTTCTGAGCATCTTGTGTGCATGCTGAGCCATGGCTACATAGCACCCCCTGGCCACTGCATGACACTTGATATACCATGTAGTGAGCCTCACAGTTGCTGTTCACTCCTTGATCCTATGACTGACTATGGCTAACCACTGACAGTGGTAAATTAACTTTTCTTCCTTCTGTTGCCTATCCTCCATGACCTAAGTGTGGCCTCCACCAAAGTAGTCAACATGTCCATCTTTGCAGTCTTCCAAAAAGAGGAAGTTTGCTGGGCACCAGTCTTTGACCACATTCTTGGGCTATTTTCTACTCACTGCCATTTGAAGGTGTCCGGCACAAAAGCAGAGAAAGATGAACGGGAGTTAATTGTTTTCCTTGCTGGTGCTATGATAACACGAAAAACACCCCCCAAAAAGTTATAACTTGAAAGGCCATCAGGCCACAAAAGAAGCTCATTCATTTTGAAGACTCTCAACATGGTAAAGTCACTCTTTCCTGTTCTCCATAGGGACCTGGATGGGGGTCATGCTTGGGCAGCCACAAGGTGAACAGACATGGGATGCATCAAGGATCAATTGAGTACAGCCAGGGCCTCTCACTCCCATGGGGGCTGTGAAACACAGTGGGCTAGCTGTAAGGAAGTGGGGCAGTTTGATCAGTTGCCCTAGGGTCCCCTATTTCCCCTTGTCTATAACTTCAGGACACCAGCACCCTGACCAATACCACCCTGTTCCATCTGACCCCACAGAAGAGGTAACCCCTGTTCTTTGCTGCTCAAGGCAAGTAAGTAGCCTTTGCTTGCTTCTTACTGCAAGAGATGGTGGTCCCCGATAACTTTGACTAGTGGAAACAGCAGACATGCTAAAAAGTATATCCCTAGAATATCAGGGAATACCTAATGGTGTACCTCACTATGACCACTTTGCATGGTCTGATGGAGATGTTATGAGGGGTGCGATTTATCCATCTCTAGTTAGCCATCAGCAAATAACTCAATGGCTACACACAGGTGTGTACTGCACCACTCAAAACTCATGACTCAAGAATGTGACAGAAATAAACATCCCCCTCCCCAGCCTGCTCTAGCCTCGCAGGGAATCAGCAGAACCCACAACCATATAAGCTCTATGAGGTATGTTGAAGGACTGGGGGAGGAGGCAAAAACCTTTTAGGGGTGGGAGGTTTGCTTCTACTTTTTCGTTGACATGGACTCAGGGCTCCCACCCAACCCTGTGACCCATCTTTGCCTGCTGTGAAACGGCCCTGGACATCATAAACCAAGTTAGCCAAGATGGGGAACCAAAGGGAGCTCAGACTGACTTTTGGGACCAGCTTCAACATTTAGAAGTCAGGGACAGTGCAACCAATGTTGTGGCTGATACAGAGGAACGTAGTGCAGACTAATAAGGCAGGTCAAACGACCAAGGGACTGACCTCACTATTTAAAAAGCTGCCTATTTTCTTCTTTCCCTGCTCACTGGCTTGCAGTGCATTGCTTGTAATTAAGTCGCTTTATCTATTCCTAGTGAGTTGTTTGCCATCCCTGCTACTTTCTCAGGGCAGGAGCCAAGGCAAAGAGCTGAAGGGGCTGGTAAAGCACTTCACAGCTCTAATACCTGGGAGTGAAGCCAGGACTGATCCCTTATCTTGAGCTCTGAGCATGGAGCACGGAGCCAGGAACTGCAGGGAGAGTCCCTTTTGCTATGCAGTACTGTGTGCTTGGTAAGGGGGTGCTTGAGGTTTTAAGTGGAAAATTACCTTAAAACAGTGTCAATCACTGCCTAACTGAAGTAAGGCCCACGACCCAATGGCAGGTAAAGATGTCATAGTGACCATTAAAGACCTTTTAAAATGACAATTCCATTAAGTTGCATACTTTGCCTAAAGTCATATGTATTTCACACCATACTCATATGTGGGACTGAGAAGGAGGCATGGTTAGATAGTCCCCAAGCACAGTCATACAGTTCCAGAAGAGCCCCAAATTGTAATGACAGTGTAGGATGGAGGGAGCAGAGGGCCATGGTTCAGCTGCTGCAGGGATTCCAGTGAGCCACTGAGTCCCACCGCACTCTGGCTCCTCACATACAGCGCTCCCCACATTGCCAGACCTAACTGTAATGGTGGCTTGCCAGCTGCCACCCCCTGGGATCGCTTGCCATAGGTGGGTCTTCTGAGGCACTGATCCATGTTGGGAGGCATCTATATGGGATGCTAAAACGTAGGGTGAGGACAGGAAGCTCCACACCCTTAATTTCAGAGGGCATGTGGCTCTGGCAGATGGAAAGCAAGTCCACACAGCTTAGCCAGTGAGTCCACATGGCTCAGCAAGATAAACTGGGAGTCTCCAATAAGGCTTACAAGCCAGTGCAGTGACTTGTGGTGGATAAGGACTGTATATCTTCAACCGTGGTTGTGTCATTGTCCTCACTCTGAGAAAGCAGGCTGCCACAGCCACTGTGTTTACAGACACAACATTGACAATGACAGAAAAGATGAAAAAAAGTTCCTCAAAAGTGGGCACATGTGACCCTGTGTATTTCCAACATTTTGTTGCTCTGTGTCTTTGCAAACTCCTGCCTCACTACCTTGCACTTGGACCAACTCTCAGCCCAGTCATGGTCATGTCCTCAAGCTTCTATTTCCACTGGAGTCTACTCAAAGGCTGCCTTGCTTTGGTGCTTTGACCAGAGCACCCACTTGTTCTTGATGTTATCCCAGATGGCAATGAGATCTGCTCCCTCCTCCCTGATCCAGTTGCTACTCTACTTGTTCATAGTGCTGGAGTCAGATTGAGGGACAGAGGAAAGACAAAAAGGTGCATGGGAGGGCTAAACTTGTAGAGGTATGGAGTTTTGAACTTGCCTTGATGGGTGGTGGATGGCTCCAATAGGTCAGCCCCAACAGCTGGATGGTTAGGAAGATGGAGGTGCCAGGTATGTAGTGTCATTCAGTGGAAGGAGGCTCCAGTGCTGGGCGGCAAATGCAAAATGGGTGAGAAATCACTGTGCAGAGCAATTAATAGCAGGGTGGGAGTGGGGGGGAGGGGCACTTAGGGCCTGACACTTGTGGGCAGAAGAGTTCTGCAGTGAAGGCCAGAGTGGCTGCACAGAGTTTGAGAGGCCATTACTGAGGCCATAGTGGTGTATTGTGGGTTGCCTGGAAGACCAATTGGTCCACTTGTCCTGTGATAATCACAGGACAACCATTCAGTCATCTATCACAGTAGTGCCGTACAGAGTGTTAGCATCTCCTACCCCACAAACCTTTTTGGGCATTTGTCCTGCAACCAATGACAGGGGCATGTGAATACTTGCACTTTATCCTATTAGAAAAAAGTTCTCCCCCACAAGGGCAATGTCTGTTCATAGCCTGAAATCAGAATCTGGCTCTGGGTTTTGAACTTATGCTCCCTGGTCATTCTATCCAGGCTGTGGGGCCCCTAAATTTTTTTTGAAAATTAAAATTTCTGTCCAAAGATGTCAGGAACCAGGGGCAGTAGGACCCTAAGGAACCCTGGCGGGCTCCTGCAAAAACAAGGCCTGCTCGGCCCTACTCCCCCAGCTGGAAGCCCCAGCAGGAGCTTCTGGCCTGGGACCAGCCCAGCAAGCTCAGGTAAGGGGGTCGGGGAACGGGAGGAGCTGCTGTGGAGCAAGGGAAAAGCAGCCCCTCCCCCACCCCTTGGCAGACACTCACAGCCCATGTGGGGCTGTCCTGACCAGGCACAGGCAGCTCCATGCAGGTTGCAAGAAGGTGCGGTGTAGGGCATCAGCCAAGGGGTGGCCGAGGGGCTGCTTTTCCCCCACATACTCAGCACCAGCCTGTAACCCACCCCCACTGCCAGCTTGGGCCCCGCACTGACTCTGAGCTCACCCATTGGGGCTGCACTGCAGTGGCAGCAGCTGCTTCCCTCCTCCCCCACTTGCAGTGCTGGGCAGTATTTGCTGCTGCTGCCCGCCCGCAGCTCACGCTGTGGTAGGCTGCAGTGAGGCTGCCACCACCACCTTTGGGCTGCCCAGCACACAAGCTCCAGGTGGGCAGCAGCAGCAAACATTGCCCACCATGGCAAGTGGTGGGGGGACCACAGCTCCTGCCACCACAGTGTAGCCCTGATGGGAAAGCCAGGAGCCGGCACGGGGCTCTGGCTGGCAGGTTACAAGATGGTGCTGGGTGTGAGGAAAAGCAGCCTCTTGTCCACCCCGTGCCTGACGCCCCACGATGCAGCCATTCGCAGCCCACGTGAGGCTGCCTGTGCCTACATAGGACAGCCCCATGTGGGCTGTGAGTGGCTGCAGCAGGGAGTGCTGCCCATGGGGCAGGGAAGGGGCTGCATTTTCCTGCATTCTGCACCAGTTCCTTCCCTGCCGGTGAGCGGGGGGTTGGGGCTATGCACTGCCCCCCCGCCTGTACCATGGGGTTGGGGGGGGCACTGGGAGTGAGTGGGTGGGGAGCACAGGGCCTGCACCAGTGTCCCAAGGCCAGCACCAGAGGGGCCCAGAACAGGGCAGATATACCACTGTTTGGAGTGATATCCTTTGAAAGAGATATTTCAGAATGCAGGACAGTTGCTCTGATGGAACTAGCGTATAGCTGTTGTATCTTTATCAACATGTCCCTTTGTCAATAAAATATCTTTTCAATATCCCCAGCTGCATGTGGGCTAGTGCTGAGCACATTAGGACTGTTGCTTTAGTCTATACAGTCCCTGAATAATTGTGATTTCCCTTCTATCACCATAAAGCACACTTTCATTGTAGTGACACAGAGAAAACCCTATATAAATAGCTTCAAATCAGGCCCCTACCGGTATCTAACTCACTGATTTGTAAAATACTTTAGACCCCTTCAGTATGAAGGATAGCAGATAGAAGCAAATTCTATTCCATTCTTTAATTTATTCTGAATACTTTGCTTTCAAAAGCCAGTGACATTTGTGTGAGGTTCCATACATCAAGCAGAATGTGGTAACGGATTTGCCAGATTTTAAAAGACACCAATACTTAAGAGCCATTCAGCATAAAACACTCAAGTACTTTGAGGATTTAAGTTGCAGAGAACAATACATATTTGTACTGCTAGATGCCACTGTAAGCTAAGTGCCAATATAAACCAACTCCAAAGCTCTGGTTTTATTAGCATTTATTGTTCAAGGGTAAAATTTCATAGCTAGTTTCCTGGCTTTGGGTCCTACAAAGCCATATTTATTTATTTGGCATATTTGCTGCAGTGGTAGATATATGACTGAACTAGTAAGGAGTTGCAGAAACCAATCGGTTGATTTACCTGGCTTAACTGCCTTCCAGTGTTGGCAGGACAAGTGTGAAAATGGTGGGCAGCAAGGGTGGGGGACGAGAAGCCCATTTTAAAATCAAGCAAGGTGGAACTTGTCAGCTAAACACTGCAGTAAAGCCAGAGAATTTATACTTCTAATGTCTCCCACAGCCCATCTTTTCTGGCTGGTGGATTGTATTTACTAGCCTGTTATGTAGTTCAGGTTTTAAAACATTCCACAAAGGCTCATCTTAGCTGATAAATCTCTTCCAGAGAAGCAAGACATCTTTCACCTAGTAATTTAAAATACATTAGCAGGGTTCTTCAATGCTAACTCAAGATTTGGAGCTAGAGCAGTTTCTGGGTTTTTCTTTTTTCCTCCCCCACATTTCCACACATTTATTCATTGGAAAAATAGAATATTTATTCCCAGTGCCTTTCACTGGGAAATCCCAGCATTTCTCTTACAAATGGAAGCACCCAAATATAAGAAAAAGCTCTCTCTCTGGGTTTCTGACCTTAAAGGAATTTTGAAGTTCTGGGGTACAATTTGGCAAGAAGCGTTTTGTCAAAAAATATTCACCCCCAATATAACAAAGAGATGAAAGCCATAATTGTTGTCTGAATAGGATATTTATTTCATGGCAATTGCACTGAACTAAGCCAAAGCTTCTGAAAGCTGTCTAGTAACAAGTATACCCTAAGGGCATGTGCAACTCCCTGTTCCAACTCATGGTGCTTTACAGAAAGTGCCATGAGTTAGAGTGACCCCCCTCCCCAACCCAGCAGATATTTGCTGCTGGATTTGTGGGGGGAGGAGGGCAGAAATCAAGCTTTACTTTGGAACAGACCCAGGAGGAGCTGCCAATCTGCAGCTTCTCTCCCTTAGCTTTGCCCCACCCCCTTCCAGCTCCAGTGCTGTCTGCAGGATGGGAATGGGAGAGAAGGGCAGAGAAGGGAACTCTAGGCTGGGGCTTGCCCAGCCTGAGCAGGAGGGGTGGGGAAACATGGATTGGAGCTCCCTGCTTTGGGGGAGGCTCCAATCCATGTCCCCCAGCTCAGGCTGGGCAATCCCAGCCCAGAGCTCCCTCCCTTGCTCTTCTCCCCCTCCCTTCCTGCAGATAGCACCAGGAGTGAGGCTGGGCTGCATGTGCCCAGGCCCAATAGTGTGCAAGGACACAATGAACTTAATGAAAACACTCTACTTTGGAGTGCTGTCATCTGAACCCTCATTACATGAGGTTAATTTGTTGCATGTTCAGCCACTTCTAAAGCGCTCTACAGCCGTGCACTTCTGTCAGAGCATAGCTGTCGAGTGCTTTGAGGGGGCCAATAAATGTGACAAATGTCACTTCTGTCAGTGCCCTAAATGACAACCCCTGAAAAACAATGTTCATTCAATAAGGCATGTGTCATCATACTAGCCCACTGAATGACCCAATATAGTTATATCTATTACTGTTCTTCATTCTGGTAATTCTTCAAAAGCCCTTGTTAGGTATTTTGGCTCTACTGCATTATATACAGTACCAAGGAACAACCACACAGAGCGACTCAGACAGTTCCCAGTCCAAGGTTATGAATGACTAACTTCAAAAAACAAAACAAAACAAACAAAAAAAATTAACAAGGCCTTGTGAGCCATAGGCCATGTTAACCAGATACACCTAGGGCTCATATACCAGCCTTTCCCTTCAAATTTTACCTTGGGAGGAAGCTCAAGGAAAGTAACTGAATAGGATTTGTTTGGGTTCCCTCTCAACCCCCCTATTGTGCCCCTCTGTCAAGGGAACAGAATAATTTTATCTCAGTCATCTTCTCTTTTCTGTAGAGTGAGAGACAGCAGATATGGCTGAAACTCAGTAATGACCTAAATATCAGTGAGAATTATATACTGCAGGCCAGCTCCTGATCTCAGATGTCTTCAGCTCTGTTATCAGCAGCAAAGTTACACCAGCTTAAATCCAGAGTATCTGATCATTCAAAAATACAGGGCCCAAGAAAACTAATTTTCTCTTAACTGAATAATTCTTGCTGATGTAAGAAGTCCAATAAAAAAAAAAACTCCTATGAACGTTCCAATCATTGGATGGCTCCTGTGACTGAGTGATAGTCACAGAAGTAAGATTTTCCAGGATTGGGCCTCAAATAAAGAGTCTCTTATTTATCTCTTAATTACTAGCATAATTCAGATATGGTCCCACTACAAGATAACTACTGTAATACAAGGAAGACACGGACAGGGAAGGACATCCAAGGGCAGGATAGTTGTTAAAAATTGGGATTGTTTTCCCAGGGGCCTGCCACCTTTTCACACTGTAGACCAGAACAACCCAGATCCAGTCTGGGTGCCTTTGGTGGTACCTCAGCAGTAAGGGGTCTTTGCTCGTGTCCATGCCAGGGCCAGGCAACTGGGAGCTGCACCAGTGCTATGACCACTTCTTCCAGCTCCCCTGCTGCAGTGCAAGCGCAGTTTCCATGCTAGAACCAGGCAGCTGCAAAACAGTGGCCATGTTGTTACTGCTTCTCGCCAGCTGCCCAGCCCCAGCCCCAGCTTCAGTTCCCTGCCACTGGCTGGAAGCGGTGCCCATGTTGAAGCCAGGGGATGGGGAGAAGCAGTAGCAATGCAGGCACAGCTTCCAGCTACCTGAGCCCAGCACATCTCCTTGCTGCCCAAACCTAGCTCAAGCACAGGCAAAGGCAAAGCCTTCCTCCCCACCCCCAATTTATTCCATAGTGTACCAGGGTATTTCACATTAACTCGTGGTGTTATTTTCCCCAGAGTCTGCCTCCCCCCAACACCATTTAAATAAGTCTTAGGTTATTTGTAACACTGAGAACCTGATAATTTATAGCTTAAAACAAACAAAAAGAAGCAAACACATATTACTATTAATCTCAGGGAAAGTATGCACTGTTATTATACAAACTACAGTACTTATATGGGCCAAAACTCTTGTCCTCCATTTTGACAGGCATGTGTTATTGCAGTTCAACCTCTAAAGGCTGAAAGTCAATAAGTAGAACTGATAAAACAATGAGTAATAAAACAGTGTACAAATAAGACAAGGAACAGTGCAACTGCAATCGCAGTCCCAAGACCTCGTGGCATTTCCAGTTCCCAGTTCTGGTATCTCAGTGGCAAAATATTTAAGGCCAGACTCTCGTGCTGTGGAGAATTAGGAATTAGTTCTCCATAGCATTAAATCAGTTCAGTATTGATAGTGCTTTAGTGAGACAACGCCAATGTAAAGTGGAAAAACACTGAACTATTAAAGCCTCAATTTTTACTCAGTCACTACTCAAGCAAAACTCCCATTTGCAGCCATGATAATAAAAAGTAGGTATGGACCCCAGTTTTGCTAGCTCCAAGCTTTCAAAAATATGAATTCAGACTAGAGAAAATCATGAGTTTGGCTTTAAATTAATGAGATCTTTAAAAAAAAAGTTTTATATTCAAGGTTCTTTTTGTTGTTTTTCCAGCCATTAAGAGGTTAAGCTGTCCAATTTCTATTTAAAGTAGTAAGGGATGGAAACTTAGGGTGTGTGCCCATACACTAGTTACCAAGGTATACTGGGAAAAGGATTTACCATTCATTAGCTTCTCTGTGGTGACTATGAAGGTCAAGGTACACATCCTGCAGTAGGTATAAAAAAATACAACCCACTCCCCTGCAACCAACAAAACAAGCAAACCTGCCATATCTTACCTTCCTTCCATAGAGGCAAGTTATTATGGTTTAGCTTACATTTACAGCTGGATAAAGGTAGGGACATGGGCAATTACCAGGGAACTGCTGACATAGTAAATCCATATCCCTTTTTACCCTTCAGTAAGTATTTTTACTACAAATGTAGGCACACATAAAAGTAAGAACAGAGATACTGATATACAATCACATGACTCCATGAGGTGGTGCTTTTAACAAAAAAAGCCACAAAGAACCTAGCATTGACACCTCCCAGGTTACTGTCTGCATAACATTCAGTCACTGCTAAATAGAAGGTGAAAAGCCACTTGATAATTTAAGATGCAAGACAAGTGAAAATGTAAATAGTACAGGCTAAATTTGTCTGATTCATACCAGGTTGGCCCACATATATTTAGATCTGGGCATGAGATGGATTAAGATAACAAAAAAGGCTAGCAGACATCTGTGGATGAATAGATGATAAAGAATATTGTGAATATTATAAAGAACACTGTGTGTGCTTGTTCTTTAGATGCATAAATAAATATGGTAAATCAAAAAAAAAATGTACATAGTCACCTACAATTTAGAGACAGCAACTGAATTATTGTCCCTGGTAATCCCTTTGTTTTATGGTAAAAAGAGTAGGAAACTTGACCAGAAGATAAGGGAATGCTTCAAAAGATGGATATCTTGTTGTGCTACTAAAAGTGTTGTAAGAGGCTGTTCTCAGGAATTAAAACTATATCACTTGCTATGTGATCTCTTATATCCATATACGGTATATAGGGGCAAACATTTATTGTCTTCTACCTTGGCAAGTTACCTAGTTTTGAGAAAGCTTTTGTACTGTGAGTAGGATATGCAAAAGATATACACTAAAAATTAAAAAAAAAAAAAGAGAAAACACACTTATTCATACAGACTTTCACTTATGTTTGATTATGAAAAATGAAAGAACCATTCCCCTGAATTTTAATAAAATGAAGAATCCCAAGCAAATATTTGTCTGTTCATTAACAGGTTCTGCAATGTAAACCTATTTTTCATAGAGATATAATGTAGTTTTAACCTTAGGTTCTTATTTTGCTTGTTTAAATATTGCATTCACCTGGACTCAATGTTGCAACCTCATAAAATTAGCAATTATAATATTCCTCTCCCGTTAGGACCATGGATATTTGTTCCAGCATAACTTACAATTTAAAATCAACATCCTCCAAGAAATCTGTAGAAGGGAAGGAACGGAGTGCATAGTGAGAGCTTAATTTATTCCCCACATTGGTTATTTCAGTATGAGGGAGTTGTGACTACCTTAAAATTTCACTCCTGGAGTAGCCTTAAAAATTCTCCCACAAAGGGAAGTGTGTCTCCATTGCATTTCCCTCTATTATATTCCTTCCCATGGAAGATTGAGGGCTGCAGTAGTAATAAGAGGCATTACCATAGAGGCCACTTGTTTTGCTTACTTCCAAGACAACTAGACAGTGCTATTCCTTTGGGAATTTGCTGCCAGAAGACTTACTGCCCAGCTGCTGCAAAGTGGTGATCACAACACCCAAGATTTAAGTTGCACAGGTGCCTGATGCCTCTTTTTTAAAGGGGTAAAAACCTGGTCCTGGTTAGATGATCTTTTTCTGCCTTCGCTTAACCCTATCCACAGCCAGCACCATAGTCCTGAACCTGGGCTGCAGGAGGCAGAAACATCTACCATTTTGACTAGCCTGCAAAGTTAGAGTTATGGTCCTGGATCCGGGTTCAGTTCACTGTTCTGAAAAGGGACACGAAATAGTCCCCTAATCCATAAAATACAAGGTGCCAGATTCGGAATGATTTGCTGTTGTTAAGCATTACCTTACTCTGGCAATAGCCCCAGTGATAGCGTGGCTTAGCTTGCTCCAGGAACACTCTGGGAAGTGTTGCTGATACTTAACTTATGCAGAGACAAACCTACATATCTGCCCATGCTCTGCTCATCGGCTCCATATTGCAGGAAACCTCAGAAGCTTGGATCTGGGTTTTCTGTTTCCCACAGAAAAACAGTATAAAACACAGATTTCCCCCTTTACCAGAGGAAAACATGGATTTCTTATTTAGCAGAGAAACCCATGGATTTTGCAGTTTTGCAGCGAGAGCTCTGCAGGCTGGCAGAGTTTCAGCCTGCAGGTGTTGGGAGGAAGCAGGAAGAGGGAAATCGGGCAGGGGGTACCATGTGCATGTATATGCATATGGCTGCCAGGCAGCCTGGAGAACTGCATTTGCAGGTAAGTGGGGAAGGAGGAAATGAGGGCCTCGTAGAGAGGGAATTGGGCAGGTCTGGGGCTCCTGCCCAACTGGGCAGTGCATGGGGCTTGGGGCCCAAGGCTGTAGTGCGTGGCAAGACAGCCCTGCCAGGGAGCAACTTGTCTTCGGGGGTGGCTTCAGACCCCTGCACACAGTCCACAGGAGCATGTGGAACACATGCCTCCCAGATATGTGCACAGGGAGGGGGCAGGCTGCCTGCTGTGGGCTTGTTGCCCTCCCCCAGGCCCTAGCCTACAGCAGGCAGGCCACAGGGGGTAGCTGGGCTCCTTCTCTGCAGCAGCTGTAGCCTCCTGCCGGGGTCTGTGGAGCTCAGTTCTTAGCCCCATAACCCTGGCATCTGCATATCCCCTTCATCAGGGCTGGGAGGATAGGGGCTGTGGAGGGGAGTGAGGAGCACCAACAGGGCTTCCACATGCCAGAATATCACCCCCCCCATCTGGGATCCTGACAATCCAAGTGTAGCCTTGCATCACCTGACCATAGGAGGCAGGCAGGCACATCTCTATGCCCTGGAGAATATCCGGGGGGTGGGGGGAAGATAAGCAGCACAAGTGGCACCTCCATCAACAAGTCTACCATGGAAAGTACAACTCAAAGCCCAGTAGGACATCTGGGGAGGAAGAGTGAATGGGGCAGCTCCCTGAGAGCCCACACCAATAAGTTACTACAGCCAGTGTGCAGTTAGCCTGTTTCCCAGCTACAACAGCCTGAGGCCAAGCTGCTATGGCAGAAGTCATGGCAGTAGCAACTTCTGCCAGAGTGCAGAGAACTGGGACAAATAAAACTCTGCCCCTCCCGTTCTACAATACTCAACATATCCTCCTCCCCGCCACTCCCACCTCAAGTGCTGAAGGCACTCACTATACCTCTCTAGCTTCAGATGAGAAATTATGGGCTACAAACAGCTGCCTTACTTCTCCAAATAGAAGCCCAGTGCTTTTGTAGCTTCACATGCAAGCTGGTCTGGTTACTCCAGTAACAAGTTAAATGGAGTTAGCTGTGCTAATCTATAGTCCAGTAGAAAGCAGGGTGGATTTGCATCTTGTAGGCAAAGCAATGAAACAGACATTTGGAGCCTTGGTTTCTGAACCAGAACTCACATCCACCTTCACAACTGTTGCCAGCTGTATACAACCCAGAGAGGTGGTAGAAGCTCCATCCTTAGAGGTTTTCAAGACCCAGCTAGACAAAGCTTTGGCTGGGATGATATAGTTGGAGATGGTCCTGCTTTGAGCAGGGGCTGGATTAGATGACCTCTGGAGGTCCCTTCCAACCCTAATTTCTATGATTCTAGGCTGAGAACTTCAGGCTGCTTGAACTAACTTTTACATTGCATGTTGCACCAGAAACAAATAACAAAATTGCTTTTTTTTTTTTTTTGGAATAGCATGCCTCCCCAAGCAGTCCCGTTGGCAATAACAAGCCATGGTATGTGCGCTTCTGTGCAAGTGCTTTGCTTTCGTTTCTCTTCTTTGTAAATCCAATGGCAACAAGATTGAAATACCTGACTCTAGGATAGAAGGGAAAGATAATACAGCCCCAAGGGGTTGACAGCTGCCTACAGAGTCTCTGTTTTGTTGGAAACATAAAATGTAATGGTATTTTCATTATGAAAAAGGAAATCCAGAGCAATATCAAACCGTTTGCAAAGTATTATGTCATTTTACCTCCAAGCTTAGAGGGACAGCTAACCCCATTCATTGTTAAAAATGCAGTATACAGGAGCCCTGCTGATTTTTCCACACACATAAGTGGCAGCTGTGTGTGGCTTTTGATGCAACGCATGTTTTTAATGCATGTAAAAACAAATATCTTTGAGTGGAATAAAGGCTCTCCCTCCCCCGTTTCAGACCTTTCTAGTCTCAGCCTTTTCTGCTGCTTACTTATTTAGGAGGGCATACCCTTTTAGGCCAAGTTAGGCTCAGAGATTTTACTGTCTGCATCCAGTCTATCAGGAGAAGCCAGCAGCGGTTGAAGTGGCTAGAATCTCTGTTCTGCCAGTTTGCCCATGTCAAGTCATTACTGTCCCATGATGGGTACTGCTGCTTGGGAGATGGAAGAGGGAACAGGTCCGGCAGCCTGGGTGAAGTTTGAAACCCCTTGAAAGAATTGTCAGAGGACAGGAACAGCATTATGGGTCCCTAAGGCCTAGATGAAAGCCAGTTTTGCCCCTGTATCCAGGTAGTTGAAATTTATAACCCCTTATAACTAACTCCACTGGATCCCACCCACTTTTTCTACTCTCAATGGTACATAGAGGTATGTACCTTGCCAGTACGTGGTTTGGCTAGAATTAAGCGAACACAGAGAGGGGTAGGGCCTGGTTCTTCATCAAGAGTCCCTAGTCCCTCCGCTATTGCTTATAGAAGAATGTCACCCATTGCAGAAAAAGCGGTAGCTGATATTACATATCAACATACAGGATGATCCCCTGCAGACCCCTAGACCTCTTTAGTTTATTTGATGCCAAGGCAGAATAGTTAGAGATGCCTGTGGAGGGGGTCCTTCTTATTCCTGACATTCTTTATGTTGCCTACCCAAAACTATCAAAATTTTCCAGCAGTTAGAGACAAACCAATATATGGATAAAATGCTTGTCAGCAGGATATTGTGCCATGGTTTAGATGGCAAGCTCCTTGGAACAGGGGAATATTAGTTTCATTTGCAAATTACAGCGTACACCCGTATGGTGCTGTATAAATAGCAGTGACAGGGTTATTACCAAGAAGAAAAAAAAAAAACACAAAAGGAATCCTTATACCATGCACAGATGAGTTTTTAATTCAGATACACATTAGGGACATTGAAGAAGCTGGCTTTTTTTATTATTGTTAAACAGATTTAGTGTTGCTGAAAGATGTTAAATCAACAGCCATAGAGCCTGGAGATTTCCTTTCATAGGACAAGTACAGCAGGGAAAAAAAAAACAACATCTCAACAATGCCTTGTCAAAGTGCCTAAACTCTGATCTAGAGGCATTGCATCAAATGATGAAATGGCCATTTACTGTTCTCAAGTCATGTATCAATTTCTGATATGACCACCATTGGCATTAGTGCCAGTTTTGATGCATCTTCCCCCCTGCCCCCACCCCTCATTTTCCCTCTTTTTTGAGGGAAATCTGCCTAGTGGGAGTTTGACAGTGGCCTTCTTGTAGACCTATTTACAGCTATCAGAAGCCTATGAAAGCTCATGTTTCTCTGAACCTGTTAGTCCTGGAAGTGTCCTGTGCCTTACCTGCTACCCACCTATAAAATGGTATTAATTGGTGGTGACAATAGTCTGCCTAGTGTCTGACCTGGCTTCCCTGAAAAGAAGTACTGTTTCTTATTCCCCAGAAGAAAGACTTCCCAGAAAACAGAATTTGGGCTGAAATGTTTCCTTGCCTCAAATTCTCTTTCCACTCAACGTTTTACAGCCCATGTTGAAAACAAATCAGCCACCTCTCCCTTATAGTGTGGGCCCTGATTTGTGCCAGAGGGAAAAAGAGACTGGAAACCTAGTGGAAAGTCTTGTCCTCTATCAAATAAATAGTCGGTATAATGGCTAATACAGTGTTTCTCCAGCAAACTAGTTCTGTAAGCAGAGGGTAGAAGGAAACCTTCACTACCTGGTGGGGCTCTCAGTGTCTGCTAATTCCCTGGTTTTCTGTCCTAGTTATCACTTTGCCAAGTCCTCTTAGAGCCTGGGCTGTTCTGGGCCCCAGCCACTTCAAGCTTTAAGTCCTGGGCTTGCCAAACTCTTGGCCTTAAACTACAAGTTGTTACCAAGCTTCTACTCCTCCAGGGCTAGAACTCAGGACCACAGGATTCAGAGCCACACATCCCAACACCTTGAACCTCAGGTCAGGTCCCTGCCCTTGGATTTTTCCACCTACAGCTCTAACCTTCCCTATAGGAAAGATATTAGGCAGAGTGCTAGGACAGCATGTTATGCACTTCCACACCTCCTCTTAAAGCCACTACCAGTGTCTGTTACAACAAAAGGAAAAATCTCAGCAAAGTTTTTCCCCCATCTCAGAGTAACAGACACAGATCCTCAACATTTCACCCCACAGTGCAGCTCTTTGAACAAAGCAGGAACAAAGGAAAATGCAACCAAGCTTACACCCCTTCCAGGACCACTTACAGCACCTAGCCAAGCCTTCTCTCGCCAATGTAGGAACCATCTGACCTCTTTTCTTTTCTGGATGGGCTTTTATCTGTCCAGGCCACACCCCCTTCCAATCATGTGGCCTACTTTGCCACACCTGGCCCAAAAGGTCCTGGTCTTAAAGGGGCCAGGCCTACTCTCCAGCTTTTTCTCTCCTTTTCTCATAACAGGGGCTCAATTCCCTGTTATACTCTTTCATGCTATAATGCTCAAATATGGACACAACTCATCTGTACTGCTGGTCTTGAGTCATTTTTGCCCTCTACTAATTTTACTGTAATGCCACTCCCAAAATTTCAGAAGGGGAAAATCACAGACTCAGATTCTACTTTACAGAATAGAAATAATAGTTGTATTGCTGGTCTGCCTCATAGGAACTATCCACAACATAAGGTAACAAATTGCACCCTGTGGTAAGTGACACAAAGGCTACTTACACAGCTGGAAAACTACCATTTAGGTGAACAAAGGGTAATAAAATTTTGCCCTAAGTACTTTTAAAACGTTTTTAAAATCTTGCTTGAAAGATGTTCCAGATCTGCACTTCTACCATAGCAGCATGATACAGCAGGATAGGTCCAAATATTTGCATACCCTGAAGCTTAAGGGATTGGGGCCTTTCTGCCTTATAAAGAGTATTGCACTGTGTTAAATGTTGTTCCAGATGATGAAGTATGTTTTCCTGCTGTTTAAACTAACCATAATCTTAATGCGGAATTAAGTTATTTGCAGGTGGCACCAAGCTGGGGGGGAGCAGTAGATACACAAAGAGTAGGGCTAGGATTCAGACAGACCTGGACAAATTAGAGGATTGGACCAAAAGAAATGTCATGATGTTCACTAAAGAGAAATGCAGAGTCCTGAACTTAGGACAGCACAATGAATGCCCTGATCTAGGTTGGGGACCAGCTAGACAGCAGCAGGTCTGTAGAAAAGGACCTGGGAATTACAGTGGGCAATAAACTTAATATGAGCCAACAGAGCACCTTCATTGTGAAGAAAGCTAACAGCATATTGGGCCACATTAGTAGGCCCAATTAGCATTGCCAACAGATCGAGGGAAATGATTATTCCCCTCTATTCAGCACTGGTGAGACCAGATCTGGAGTACTGTGTTCAGTTTTAGGCTCCCCACTACAGAAAGGATGTGGACAAGTTGGAGAGAGTCCCGGAGAGGTCAGCAACAATAGTTGGGGAGCAGGGGCACATGACTTCTGAGGAAAGGTTGAGGGAACTGGGCTTATTTAGTCTGCAGAAGAGGAGAGTAAGAAGGGATTTAATAGCAGCCTTCAATTACCTGAAGGGTGGGATGAGATTGTTGGGGATAGTCCTGCTTCGAGCAGGACGTTGGACTAGATGACCTCCTGAGGTACCTTCCAACCCCAACTTTCTATAATTCCACTGTTCTATGGCCACAGACATTAGAGATGGAAAAGACCTGCTAAATCAGCCTCTGGGCATGGGGAGAGATGTGTGGGTGAAAGCCCACTGCACCCCTGCTCCTCCAAAGCCCCCCAGTGACCCCCAACAGCCATGGAGCATGCTGCTGACCCCCGCACAGCTGGAGATAAGTGGGGCCTATGGTGGGAGTGGGTTAACCCCAGACAGTGGGAGGAGGCAGCTGAGTGGACCAGGGGGATCTCATCCCCCCCGGCCTCTCCTAGGCCCAGCCCCCCAGGGAGAGAGAGTAGGTGGGGGGGAGGGTACTTAACATTCCCTCTCCAGTGGGGTAGGGTCCACCAAATCCCGGGTAGAGTCCCCGCTAGCCGGGAACAGCGTTCCACCCCAAGGCCCACTGCACTAAGGCCTCTGCCCCGCCGGAGCTATGCAACAGGTATGAATCTCTTGCAGCCCCAGTTGAGCCTGCTGAGTTGCCAGCTCCCACAGGCAACATGGGCACTACTGTAGCTACTGCCCCCGCTCTCCCCAAGACAAAACGCAAAGTGTTTGTTGTGGCAGACTCCATCCTGAGGGGGTAATCTGTTGCTCTGACCCCTTAGCCCAGGAAGTCTGCTGCTTCCCAGAAGCCCATATCCGAGACATTGTGGAGAAGATCTCTAAACTCCTTCAGCCCTCTGACCACCATCCAATGCTCCTTATCCATGTGGGCACCAGTAACATGGCTCAAAGTGCTCCCAACCAGGTCATGAGCCACTACAGGGATTTGGGAGTGGGGTCGAAGAGTCTAGGGGTGCAGGTGGTGTTTTCCTCAATCCTCCCAGTCTCAGGCTATGGGCTGAGGAGGGAGAGGAGGATCCAGGTAGTCAACCAAAGACTGCAGCACTGGAGTCATCAGGAAGGCTTTGGCTTCCATGACCACAGTCCGCTCTTTGGTGAGTGAGGCAGTAAGCTGCTGGGAGGGGATGGCCTCCACCTCTCTCTGCTGGGAAGGGGGCTCTTCTCAGCCAGACTGGCTGACCTGCTCCACCGGGCTGCCGGGGGATGGGGGGACTATCACCACTGCTGGCCCACTGAGCAACCCTTGCAAAGCCAGGAGGCCAAGGTACTTAAGGGATCCCACCCCTGTTCCAGCCCTGGGAAAAATGGTAGGCAAGGCAAGGGTCCCCTTGGGGGACCCCTGCCTGTACACAAATGCTAGGAGCTCGGGGAACAAACAGGAGAAACTTGTCCTCCTGCTTAACACAAATAATTATGATGTCATAGTGATGATGGAAGCCTGGTGGGACTCAACCCATGTCTGGACCTTGGGTATAGACAGCTATACCCTGTACAGGAGAGATCAAGGGGACAAAAGGGGCAGGGGCATAGCTCTCTATGTTAAGGAGAGCTATGCGTCAATGCAAGCTGATATTGGTGACCAAGGTGGACGGCTGGAGACCCTCTGGTTTAAAATCCATGGAGAACATGGCATGGGACACAATGGTGGAAGCCTACTACAGACCTCCCACCCAAAGTCAAGAGCTTGACCATGAGTTCATCAGGGAATTGGCTGAGGCCTCATGCTCCAGATCTATGGTTGTCATGGGAGAGTTCAACTACCCAGACTTGTCATGGGAAGAATGCTCGGCTAAATCCTAATGGTCGCAAAGCTTCCTCTCATGCATGGATGACTTCTATCTGACACAAGAGATCTACAGGCCAATGAGAGGTAAAGTGCTGCTCAACCTGGTACTGGACACCGGGGACGACCTAATCAGCAACCTAATGACCGACGGGAAGCTGAGTGACAGCAGTCATGAGCTGATCACCTTCACCATCCACTGTAAAGCTGGTAAGTCAGTCCTTGACTTCAGGAAAGCTGACTTTGACAAGTTCAGGAGGCTTGCCAGTGAGGCCCTAAGGGACCATAACCCTGAGGGCAGGAAGTTCAGGAAGAATGGTTGCTCCTTCAGGAGCGATCCTCGATGCACAAGCTAAAGCTATTCCATCTCAGAGGAAAGGCAGCAAAAGGGCACAGCAGCCCCCCTTGTCTCTCCAACTAGCATACCTCCTGTGGCTGAAAAGAAAGGCCTACAAAGAATGGAGAATGGTATCCACCTTCAAGGAGGAATATTCTGCACTGGTCCAGGCCTGCAAAGAGTGAACCCAGAAAGCCAAGGCTGCAATGGAACTCCAACTAGCTATAAGTATCAAGGACAATAAAAAGTCCTTTTTTAGATATGTGTGGAGCCGAAGGAAAAACAAGGGTAACATTGGACCCCTGCTCAACCAAAAGGGACAACGGATGACCAATACCCAGGAAAAAGCCAACCTATTATAGGGGTGCTTTGAGTCAGTCTTTCATCAGTCCCACAGGACACCCCTGCTCATTATGGGACAGGGAGGACTGAGTGAGGGAGATTCCCTGCCCTCCATCAATGTTGACCTCATGAAGGAACACCTTGAGAGGCTGGATACCTTCAAGTCAGCTTGTCCTGACAGTCAACACCCAAGGGTACTCAAGGAGCTGGTGAGCATCATAGCTCAGCCCCCAGCACAGATCTTCGAGCACTCCTGGCACTCTGGTGAAGTGCCCGATGATTGGAAGAAGGCCAATGTGGTGCCTATCTTCAAGAAAGGAAAGAAAGTGGGTCCGGCTAACTACAGACCCATCAGCCTGACTTCTATCCCAGGGAAGGTCTTAGAAAAGTTTATTAAAGAGGCCATTTTCAACAGACTGGCCAATGGCAACATCCTGAGGGATAGCCAGCATGGGTTTGTTGCAGGTCGGTCTTGGTTGACCAATCTTATTTCCTTTTACAACCAGGTGACCTATCACCTGGACAAGGGAGAGGCTTTTCAAAAAAGCCTTCAATCTAGTATCCCATGATCACCTTTGGCAGAACTGGCCAACTGCGGCCTTGGGTCCACCATGATCTGCTGGCTGGGGAATTGGCTCCATGGTAAGCCCCAGAGGGTGGTGGTTGGTGGAAGTTGATCATCATGGTGCCCTGTGACCAGTGGGGTCCCCCAAGGCTGTCCTTGGACCTATATTGTTCAACATCTTCATTAATGATGTGGACATTGGAGTCAGAAGCGGACTGGCCAAGTATGCTGATGACACCAAACTCTGGGGTAAAGTATCCACACCTGAGGACAGGAGGGTGATCCAGGCTGATCTTGACAGGCTCAGCAAATGGGCAGATGAGAACCTGATGGTATTTAACACTGAAAAATGCAAGATTCTCCACCTTGGGAAGAAAAACATGTAGCATCCTTATAGGCTCGGCAGTGCTACGCTGGTTAGCACTATAGATGAAAGGAACATGGGGGTCATGATTGACCACAAGATGAACATGAGCCTTCAGTGTGATGCTGCAGCTAGTAAAGCGAGCAAAATTCTGCTTGCATCCATAGATGCTTCTCAAGCAAATCCCAGGACGTCATTCTCCCATTGTAATTGGCCTTGGTGAGACTGCAGCTAGAGTACTGCATCCAGTTTTGGCTCCACAATTCAACAAGGATGTGGAGAAGCTTGAGAGAGTCCAGAAAAGAGCCACACACATAGTCAGAGGTCAGAAAAACAGACCTTACGACAACAGGCTGAGAGCAATGGTACTCTTAAGCCTAGAAAAGTGCAGGCTCAGGGGCGATCTGATGGCCACCTATAAGTTTATCAGGGGTGACCACCAGGATCTGGGGGAACACTTGTTCACCAGAGCGCCCCAAGGGATGGCAAGGTCGAATGGTTATAAACTCCTGCAAGACTGTTTCAGGCTGGACACAAGGAAGAATTTCTTCACTGTCTGAGCCCTGCAATGTCTGTAATAGCCTGCTACCAGAGGTGGTTCAAGCGCGTACATTGAATGCCTTCAAGAGAAATTTGGATGCTTATCTTGCTGGGATCCTATGACCTCAGCTGACTTCCTGCTCCTGGGTGGGGGCTGGACTCAATGATCTTCTGATGTCCCTTCCAGCCCTAATGTCTATGAAATCATGAAGTCTATCTTTCTGCCAAGTAAGAAGAATCCCTTAATAGAGAATGTATCTGGCCATAAGCCTTTTGTTCAGGATATTAGCCTTCCTCCCTCCAAAGATAGAGAGAGTTAACATTGTATAACAAGGATATGCTTTTTCACAGCCATTGAGCACCCAAACCTCCCATTGCACAAATTTGGATTTGAGTGGTCAGCATTTTTGAAGGTCAGTCCTTAGGTAGGTTTTTCTTTTTTACCCTTGTTTGGAGAACACTTTTTCCCTTCCCCTATTTGGATTGCTTCTTACAAAAAACTTATATGTTGTTTTTTAAATTAATAAATCATCTGAGATAATATATAGTAAGTAGGCACGTTGTTAAAAGACAAGACACCAACGTAAGGAACTTCTGGTTGAAAAAGTAGAAAAGAATGCCACGGCATAAATACAATGTAATGTTTAGAAAGGAAAGAAATATATCAGACATCTCTGCCCATCTCAACCCCCCAGAAGCCTGTCTGTGCAAATCTTCTGCAGATTTCAGACCTGAGGCTGCTTTATGATGTTGCTTCAGATCACAGAGAGAGAGCGTAATGGTGGATGGATTGAAGTACATAGACAGAACTGGAGGGGATAGCCCAGGACTGCAGTCATAATGAAGACAGGAAGCTAGGGATCAGCCAAGGGAAGGAGGTCAGGGATCAAAACCCAGGAGCATTGGCAGAAGGTATAGGCAGGGATACTGGGACGGGGTAACAGAGAGATACCAGTTGGGTCTGCAATTTGGCAGTCAGTGAGGGGGTTGGGAGGGTGGACTACAATAGCAGGAGTAGCTAATACTCAGGAATAAAGAGCATCAGCAGAAAAGCTGAAGTGACAGTGCCCACCCTGTCATCAGTAATGGGACGTGAGAGCACTGCAAGTAAGGATAGGGGTATATTGGTAGAATAGTTAGAGCAGAAGAGGGGTAGTATACCAGGCTGTGGGTGCAGGGACAGCACATCTGCCCATATGTACAGCTCATATCATTGCTCTTATTAAACATGTTCTTCCACAAACAAGATATTCATATCCCAAAAGCCCCATTTCAAGGGATGGGGGAGGGGGAACCTGTTGGAACGTGCTTTGAATGTTGCACTTGACTAATGCTGTCACGCCTGACTTGTCTTTCCTGGGTGACATCAGCCATAGTTAATGAGACCAAAAACCTCTGTAAGATGAGATGCTCCTTCTCACAGGCAGGCTTGGAATCACATTTTAAACTTGATTTGCAGCACTCATCAGCTTTGCAAGCTATTTCTCTCTCTCTCTCTCTCATCTTCCTTATTGGTGCAAATCATCCAACTGTCCCTGCCAAAGAACTCATAGCTGATGCTATTGAGGATTTCTGCTATTTTCTTCAGGCAGAAGGTGGCCTGATCCTTTAATCCGGCTGACTTTTCAATATGAAAAGTCAAATCAGCAGAGCTCATTCTAAGAAAGTCTCCCTTAAAAGCCCAGCCAATTTAACTCCTGAAGCTTCCTCCTCTGCTTACCAAAATAACAACTCACAGTTGTGCAGCAGCCTTCATTCCACAGGCCTCCTAAATGCTTCATGCCTATTAGTGTCATGGGCTAATATTGTTTGGAGGAGGGACACAGTGGTTAAAGTGTCTCACTGCAGCTCCAAAGGCAGGAATTGGAGTCCCCCCTCCTTATTTGCATTCAGCACATCCCCCTGGTCAGCCCAGCTGTCAATGGAAACTCAGGCTGGAGAGTTAAAGGGAACTAGGCATGAGGTTATATACATCATACTCCTCTAGGCAATTGGCTACAGAAACCAGTGCACCTTAACCAAGCTAGGCCTATTAGTCACTGGGCTTGAGTAGGACTTTGACCTACTATCATGTCACTGACACTTCCCAAGCTGTTCTCTCTTCAGATGGCTGGAGCAGACATAAATGTTCCAGGTGCCCCTGCAAAAGTAAGCTTAGAAGGAGTGAACCTTTTAGAGGTTCAGTGATCACCAGGGACCCTAGACAAATTTTAGTTAAAAAAGGTAACCCCAAATCCATATATTTCCGTGATTGAAATAAAACACCACTATCTATCTATCTATCTATCTATCTATCTATCTATCCAGTGGTGTTTCATTTTAATCATGGAAAAATGTGGATTTGGGGTTACTTTTTTTTTAAATGAAACTTGGGGAGTTTTTCAAATCAGAGAAAATTAGGATCCCTGGTGAACATTCAGTTGGCAACCACCCAACTGAATGTGGGTGTACTGGTCAGTGACAAGGAAGGTGGGGTTATCTCACACTCACACCCCCATATAGTCCAGACATGTTTGTATGGGATCAGAGTGTTACCTCAGTGATTGCAGAAATTTAGAGGTTTTGGTAGAGATGCAGTGAAACAGAGAGAAAGCTAGAAATCTACCCTAGGTCCAGATCCCATTCTGCCCCAAAGACATCTAAGTGTGTCTTTTTGGACCTGTACAGCTTCTGTATCTCTCCTGGGAGTGGTGCTGAGAAACACTCTCCATTTACCTGTTCCTGCTCTGCATACTTCAGACGCAGAAATGAGCTAGAAGAGTCACCCTGAGAATGCCCTCTCATGCTTCTGGTCTTAAGCACACTTCAGACACAGATCTTCGGAAAGGCCACAGGGTGGCTTCCCCACCTCGTGTCTCAGTTGAGCATGGGGCAAAATGGAACCGGGGGCAGGGCAGACTCGTGCTTCACAGAGGCAGTCTTAGAAGCCTCACAGAAGAGGTGCTGAGCTGCCCTAACCAGTATCATCCCATTACACTCCACGTAACAGTTGTGAAGCTGCTAATACACCAAGATGCCTTAATCCAGGGGTGCCGAACATATGGTCGATGGGCCAAATCTGGCCCATGGAGCCATATGATCCAGCCTGTGGGTCTCAGACCAACCCCATGCGTCTGGCACATGGGTTGGACCTGGCACTGGAAGCACTACACACAGCACAGGGAGTTGGTCCTGGGCATGTACCTGCACTGGCTTGGCCCTGAACACTGGCTCCAGGGCCAGTCTGGATCAGGCTGCTGCATGCAATGCATGCCCTGTGCTGGTCTCCTGTGCCCTGTGCGGTGCCTATGGCAGGTCCAGCCCTGTGCATCACATGCAGCATGCACTGCCCCTAGAGGGGCTGACATGGGGCATGTGCTGCATGTGGCGCCCTGCCAAACCAACCTTGTGCCTTGGCTCTGGAGGGCACAAATGGCATTGGACCCAATCTAGACTGGCCCCAGAGCCAATTTTCAGGTCCAGGCTGCTGTGGGCACTGCATGCAGCTTGCTTTCTGGGCCCTCTGTGCTTTGCGCAGCACCTGTGGCATGTGGTCTAGGCCATGTACCATGTGCAGTGCAAATTTCAGAGCAATGCTGGCACAAGATGCATGTGGTGTGTTGGGCTGGACCAGCTTCACATGCTTCATGCAGCACGCGCCCAGCACAAGGCACACGCTGTATGTGGTCCAATCCAAACCAGCCTTGCTTACTGGCTCTGGTGTGTGCCCCTGATCCAATCCACAGACTAGCCCAGTGACCCTCAGATGAGGTTGACACTCCTGCCTTAAGCACCTACCTCTGGGCCTGATATTACCCTTTGGGAACTAGCAGTACTGCACATATATAGAAGGCACTCAGAATGGCCACTTACACTTCCATTTCCATCTAAGCTCAGCTGTGGTCTGGTTTGGACTGGGACAGCAGAAAAATTCCACCCAAGTTCCCATATTTTTGTTCAGAGACAAAGCAAAATTGTTTGATCTTATTGTGGTGCTCACCTTTTATGTGAAAGCCTAGCAGTTAGGGCACTTGCTCTGGAAGTGGAAACCTGGGTTTGGATCCCCACAGCCTCAGGAAGTTTGGACCCATTTCTCCTGGTTCCTAGGAGAATACCCTAGTCACCAGGGAACAGGCTAGGCAAGGCTGAGGGCTTTCTTCTCCCGTTCTTTAGAAGCTGGGTCCCTGGGCTCTCAAGAGCAAAAGAGCAAAAGATGTGTGAGTCTGGGTGCAGAGGTAGGCAGAGGGATCATGTCCATGCCCCCAGTGCTGTTTATATGCCTTTTATCCAATAACTGTTTAATGCAGTACTGGGAGCTGGAAGCAAGGACTAGAGCCTGGGACTCCCTTTCTCTCAGGGCAGTGGATAACAATCAACCCAGAGATGGCAGCAGCAGATAGAAAATGGGAGCTCAAAATACATAGTGGGGTTTTCAATTACCCATCAATAAATACTCTGGCCTTTTTTAAATTAAAAAGTCTCTGGGGCCGCAGCCCATTAGCTAAGAAAGTGGCTGTTATTGGAACAGGAAAAGATTGCAAGAAAGTGTCCTGATCAATCTCTAAGTGGCCAGGAAATCTCCACTGTTTTTCATTTTGGTTCCCTGGAGACAAAAGAATTAACAAGAATTTACTCAGCGAGGTCCTGCTAATATAAATTCTTGGTGAGGAGGCTTTTGTGCTGCTCTGATGCTTAAGTCTCAGCTTAAGCTATTCACGGATGAGTGGCACCTGTCACTCATCAACGGACAAGATGATTGAGCAAACAGAGCTCCTCAGTTTGAATAATAGGAAAAAAATACTGCTTCAATCTATTCCACTGGATAGAAGAACCTTTCCCTTAATGAGGGCATCAGAAACTTTCCCTCAGCTCCAGAGAGCCATATCATATTGACATGAAGAGAAAAACCCTTGTTGGCCATGTCAAGATGATGAGCACAAAAAATATATATAATATTGTTTTTGTTCTGGCAGGTTCTTCCTGATTGTATAGAGTTTCCTTTAAAAATTTTTCTACATTTTCTAAAAGGAAATTCATTTTTGGTAAAGGATACTATCCAGTTTGACAACCCTGGAGACTGATTACTTTATTTCTCAAAATAGTGAAAAGACAGACTATGACAAGGCAGCACCCTCTAAAATGCCTCAATCCTGACACTCTTATCTAGGGTGAGAGCTGCCATGATTATTAGGTGAAGGCTGCAAATGGAAGAGGAATAGGCGGGTGATAGGATATTAGAGGAATACTACATTATAGTGATAGGTATTGTAGGAGTACTAAATTGGAGAGTGATGTCTACTTGCTTAAAAGGTCAGGGGGACTTGACTCGGCCACCTAAAAGGTCCCTTTCCACTCCTAGCTTTCTATCTATGTAAGCAGTGATTTACATGTAAGAGGTTGGATATTGGGTTAGCATTAGGATTTGGGTCCCCACTCTGTTAGACATTGTGTAGGCCAGGCTCACTGAATACTCCAGATGCTCCTGGGATCCCCCCCCCCCCGATTCCCTCCACAGACTCTCTGTGTGCCTCTCTCTCTTTTCCTATATTTCAGGGGCTCCCCTCAACTCTTTCCATGTCCTTTTCAAACTCATGGCTATGTGTGGTCTCCACTCTGTGCCTAGACATCTACAGACCATCCCAGACCAGGTTGCAAGTCCCCAGGTATAGCTTTGTTGTCATGGTACAGACTGAATGTAAACAAGTGTTTACATGATCCCCTTGCAGAGACCCCCATAAACAATGTGGTTGCTGAAGCAATGCCTTTGAGTTCAGAGTTTGAGCTTTAATGTGCTTTGTTCGGGAGCCTCATGATATGGCAAAGCCCTGTATGAAGTGGTGAGTCACCCTGTCACCAAGAGATCCTCACTGGCAAATGAAGCCGCCGGTCTGCACTCAACAACTGCTTTGACACAGCCTCATGTGCTGTCAGCTATTTTACTGAGGAAGCGACCTATGGGCCAGGAATGTGCATTATCCTCAGCCCTTTCCAAAGGGTGTCGGTTTTCAACTACATGGTGAAAGACAGGCAGGACCTTGCTTTAGCTTCAAAGAAGAATGGCCATCTGCCACTACAGAACCCCTAAGCTCTTGCATTTTTGTGTCACCTAAAGCAAAGAGCCCTTGGCCCTATCATGAGGCTGAGCCACGAATCCTGAATGACGTAGTGGCCCAGATTCAAGCATTATGATTCAGGAGAGCTGTAAAATAATGCTAATCCCTATAATGGTGTTGTTATTGGGAGCCATGTTCCCACTGACAGGTAGGCTCCACTAAAATATACAGACATGCTTACCAGCTTCTCCTGTGTTCAGCCAGAAGTGACACAATGCAGGCAATCAAGGCAAAACAACCCCATTAAAAAACAAGTACATCCATCTGTCAAATCACAATAAAAGCTTTGGTAGCTGAAAGTTTGCATGGCATTTGTTTTATTTAATCGCAAAATAGTTCCAGATGACAATAACAGAACAAAACAATTTTTTAAAGTGCTTCTTCCCATTTCAGCTCTAGGCAGACAAAATTTATTACCCCAATATGATGCCTTCATTTCTGAGAATGAGCATCTTCAAGCAAATTAGGGTAAATTGTGTGCATGTTTAGCACATGGAAAATAATTGCCAGGCCATTTGTGCTCCTCATCCAGTTTTCTCTTCTCATCAGGAAAAAAAAATGACTTAAAGACTCCATGAAAATTATTAAGTGAACAGTACTGATCTACTTAATCTGCACAATTCTCAGATATGACTGGGGTCACCCTACATATATCAATTAAGAAATGAAGCATTGTGACTCATGTTGGGCAAATGTCACAGAATACATCTACAGTCTCCCAAACGGCATCCTCAGTAGCTACCCTAGCAGAAAGACCAAGCACTGAGCATGCCCTGAAAGTTAAATAAACTACTTGGTCAACCAAGGATGTGCATATTCTAGGTCACAACTGTGGTTATATATACTGTATATCTGATTATGTAATACTATAATACTATAATACTGTAATAAGAACTGCCACTTACTAAGTCTGACCATAGGTCCATGTTGGCCAGTATGCTGTGTCACACAGTGGCAGGGAGTGGATGCTGAAAGGGAGAGTGAACAGGGTATGAACAGGGGTTTCCCACATCCCTTTGCCACTTGCAGCCTCCAGCAATTAAAGTCCAAGAAATTATGATTGAGAAATCCCTATTTACTTTCTGTTCACCATGTAGTATTTTGTAAACCCTTATCATGTTCCCCCTTCAAATGTCTCTTTTCTGAACTGTAAAGACCTAGCCTCTTTTGTATCTCCTCATATGAAAGCCCCTCCTTGCATGGGACTTAAGCAGTTCTCAGGCTACTGTAGGCTCCCTGAAATAAGTGAATTTTATCTTCCATTCTCAACAACTAGAACTATCCAGACGTTTCTGACATTTACTATTAGAAAATGTCAGTTAGTCAAAGTGAAAAATTTCCAGGGGAAAGTATAAACCCTTTTTGACAAGAATGAACTTCTGGTCAAAACAAGTGAGTGAGCATACCACCTCAGATCAGCTATTAGCTCAGCTAACTGTTTACATGTAATGTGGATGACCCAGGTTCAAGTCCTTTCTTTCCCTCTGTCTCTCTCTCTGGCCCAAAGGTTTTTAAATTGTATTTATACCAACTGAGCTGCAATGGAAAATGCTAGGTAAATTGCATGCCAGAACAGCTTGGGGTTAGTGCACCCAGATTCAAGTCAAAATTGGGCAGGTCAACCACTTGAACTTGTATCACCTCAGCTCCTTGAGTGCCCCAACCCTAGCTCTTCCACTTTTCAATGGAAAACCTCTGGAAGTTTTAAGCTTTATCCCATGTGGAAACAGTAAACTATTGAAACTCAAACTTTTCTGGGGTAGTGAAACTCCTTTTTGTCCAACTACCAGAAGCTCATCCTACTCCCCAGTCTTTCATTCCCAACACAGCCCTTCAACAGGGGCATAGGGTGCTCGTTGAGCACTTGGGATTGTGTGTGTGGCGGGGGGTAGGTGGTTACATAGCAGCATAGGGGCCTGGAAGTCTTATCTTCCGAGGCAGCAGGAATTGTGTGGTCTGAAGAAGGGGGGATGGAGGGAGTTGGTGAGTCCAGAAGGGGGACTGGAAGGTCCAGGGTGGGAGGATTGGTGCATCTATAGAAGGGTGTTGGTGTATCCAAGGGGGGTTATCTGTCCAGGGTTGCTGAGGTCACGGGTCTAAAAATAGCCCACTCAGGATCAAGAGGGTAGGAAGAGCCCATCCCTGGGGTGGGGAGAGCAGTTGGGTTTTCCCAACCCCAAGCCTGCTTTCCAAACCTGCGCAGATGTTTGCTGGATCAGGTGAACCACTTCCTCCGGTGAACTAACTAAGATCAGGCCCACTATTTTGGGGTTGATTTAAGCCCTCTGACTGTCTGCACAGATGGGCATTTAGATTGACCTAACCCGAGTTAGGTCAATCCAAATGTACCATCTGAACAAACCCGTAGACAGAAATATCAACTGCAAATTAAACTTCTTTCAATGGATCCTTAAAATGATAATTTTTCCTGCAGTATCACAAATCAGGATCAAATACAAAGTATTTTGCAGATATTGCAATTTGGATGGACAAGAATCTAAGAATGTGAGAATAATGTAATACAGGTTACAATTCCAACCAGCTATTTTTCTATGGATCAGCAGCGATAATGCTACCAGTCCTCTGGCTGGATTTAGATTTCTAGTCAAGATGTAAAACATGAAAATGAATCTGTATACTGACTTTTCTTAGGAAATTTCCCCTGACCCCCTTCTTCTCAGTCAGTTGGAATAAAGTGCTGCCTGGAGCTAAAAATCTGCTTTTTAGCTTGCTGACTTTGCTCTTTGGGGTAACTTGTGGGATCTTGCTGCAGTGGCACAGGGATAGGTCATTGGGACTGGACACTTGCCACTGTATTAATTGAATCAATATCATTCTCCTTTTTCTCCATCTACCCCACAAGAGCCAGGCAGGGATGTTTTTCCTTTCCCAAAGACACATTCCCTGGTACTTCTGGATTTCTTATTTAGGAATATAAGGCCCAGAAACTTGAAGAGCACTGAAACTGAAAGAGCACGTCCCCCAACTCTTGTATATTTTAGCTTGAGATACTGCTACGTGGCTAGTCAGACCAGCCACCCAATTATGATAACCATGGAGTAAAGGTCTTGAAAAACTTCATGGAGATTAACACTAATTTTTACTTTTATAGTACTTTAGTAGCCATATTATATTAATATTTAGTAGCCATATTATATTTACCTGCTTGTTAGACAGAGTATGCATATTAAGTCTTGGAAGAATCTTGCTAGTATCTGCAGACATCACCATTGTCCATTATTGGATAGAGCCAGAATCTCTACACTGAGTGTGTCCACATGTGCACTTTAAAGCACATTCACCTATTTTAATGCACATTAAAGCATCACACTGGGCATGTCTACACATGTTCATGTAATGAGCATTAGCCCAATTTAAGGCACAGTAAGGGCACATGTCTATACATGTACACCCTTAATGTGCCTTAAAAAGTAGCAATTTGAGACTATTCAATAGTTAAATTACATTAGTGAATGTATAGATGTGCTAATACACATTAACGCAGTGTGTGTCCATTGATTTGGGATTAACTTTAATCCCAGATCAGTCCACCCATGCGCATTAATGCTCATTAGTGCGTGCATGTGTAGGCATGCATCTAAATTGCTCCAATGTGCATTAGGCTAATGTGCATTATGTTAACCAATGTGCATTAGGCTAATGTGCATTATGTTAGCTACACATAAAAGCATGTGTAGACACGCCCACTGACAGCTAATGTGATTCTCCTTTAATTTAAATGGTAGGGGACCGTCAGCTTTTAAGGCAAGATGATCTGCTTTTCATCCCTGCTCTTGCTGCAAAGTTCTCAGTAATCATGACATTAGCAAAGTGACCTCTGCAAAATTCCAAGTGGTCCCAGTTTTATGATAATATGTACATAGTTCTCTCTTCCTACATAAGATAAATAATGACTGCTAACAAGTTTACCGGGTGTCTCCTAATGTCACAATTGTTATACGCATTTTTTTTTAATAGTGCAGAACATTGTTCATGATTTAGTTCTAGAGATCTGGATATCTCAGGGGACTGGAAACTTTGACATAAACTCTACATCACTGGGTTGGATCAGCCCCTTATCAGTAACAAGCAAAGATAGCCTTGCATCTACTGTTTTAGAGAAACAGATCAATACATAATAGATATGTATCCATTGCACAAAAACACCGCCACTAAACTGGCCAGCCTGGCAGGTGATTGAGTTCATTGCTACAATTAAGTGAAACTAAAACAATTATTTTAAAGTGTACTCAGCTTGGAATGTAGATGCTTCTTTCCCAGACTGGGTGAAGGGAACTTCTAGGGGCAGATCCAGAAGGGGTGGCAGGGGTACAACCGAACTCAGTGGTAGGAAAAGAGTGGGGGGAAGAATGACAGCATTCAGCCCTAGATTCTGGAGCAGAACCAATTTAGGCTTCAGTAGAAGCTGCCCTTACAAGCCAGTGAGCTCAGAATACTCACTACATATGAGTTGCACAGCCACAGATTTGTGTGGCCTCATCTCATAAATCTTGCCTCATGCAAATATAGGCAGCATGAACATCTGCTATATGTCATAACAGAAGCCTGAAGAATAACAATCCTCACTCTGAAGAACTCTATTCCTAACATGCAGGTCTCTGCTACTGATAAAGGCTTTGATATTAGGACAATGTGAAGCAATATACTCTGTAGCTTTTTGCTCTAGAGTTAATTGCTCCTGGGTGCAGCATTTGAATGTGTGGATTGTAGCACATTGAGCTGAGTTAGAATACCCCTGACTTAAAGGGATCCCTGGAGGTCAGCCTGCCAGCCCAGGACTGCTCCCCTGACAGCTCTATCTGCTGCAGAGGGGCTGGCTGGGGCATGAGGGTGCTCCAGTATGGGGCTAAATGGTAGGTAGCCCCTGCACTGAAATACCCTCATGCCTGAGCTGCCTGAGACAGTGTCTAGACAAGTGCTGATGCAGAGTAAAAAAAACTATGCAGCATGATAGTACTTGTATTTACAAGAAGTATCCTGTCATGCAGTGTCGAGCACTGGTATTATAAAGCCAGGGCCCCTGCCTGCCCAATGTCCTCCATTGGGAAGATATGGACTACTGGGAGGATGTGGGGAGTGCCATCACCACCTACTTCAGGTGTTCTACTCTCACCTGCCACATCTTGATGAATATTCTTTTATTATCGGGAGTTGGACATAAGATGGATGATGATTCCATTGGGTCTTTCCCTGGAGGTCTTTCTTTGTGGGGCTCCTCCTCTCCTTACACCCCACTCTTACCACTTCTGAGATGACACAGGTCAGAGCCATATCTTACATTGGCTGAGATTACCACTGGTTATCTGTTGTTCACTGTATCATGTTTACAAGCTAGACTCTCTGTTATGATTGCTACATTTGTCCCAGAATCAACTCATTATGGACTCTCAAGTTCACCAGTGGATCAGCCCAAATCAGGTCTGTGAGGCTTCAGCCTTACATCAATTCATCCCAAGGTCTTGGGCTAGTTAATGCCTGTCAGTCACATCAATGTTCCTTGAGTCCTCAACTAATAACAGTTCATCCTAAATATCAGGGATAGTTACATCAAAACCACCTCACCTCACAGAGTTCATCAATTAATCCAATGGGAAAGAAAACTAAATAAATTCCTTCTTGGTCCCTGGATTAATCCAAGGGCTTGGGTCCTTCAAGAGTTCATGGGGGAAATCCAACTAAATTAATTTCTCCTCTGTTGAGGGGTCAGCTGGCTCAAGATCAATTTACTGTGAGTCCTGTCCTGACTTAACTACCTTAGGTCAGGACCACCACTTTTAGTGGGGATGAGGCTTCCCCTCCTGCTGCCTTCCTGGCTCACTGAGGGGGAACACAACCCTCCCCAATACAAGAAGAAAAAAATAATGGGAGAGAGCAACCAACCAAAGGGGTACTGCCCCTTCAACTTAAAACACCTCACATGCTGGCTGTTTTTCCTCTCTCTCTCTCTCTCTCTTGCTTTGGCCAGCTCCCGAGCCCCTACACCACTTTAATCCTCCCTTCGATATCCTGGGGTGGCTTCTCAGTGCAACACATCCCAGATCCTTTCAATGGTCCCCTGATCACCTTGGCCAGTATGCTAGCTTGCTTCCCCCACAGTTGTCCATGGGGCACTGTCAGCAGAGAAGGCCTCCAGTGTCTCTCTGCTCTGCTGGCTGCCATCCCCTCTAGGCTGCCCCTTCTGAGGCCAGAAATACCTCTACACATGCTTCTTCTGCCAATCTGGAGGAAGCATGTACTCCAGAAATGTGTTGATCTGCTCAGCATTCCAGTGGGACTCTCCTCTGTACATGGGGTGAGCATTTGCTGCATGAGTTCCATGGAGATTTCCTTTAATCCCAGTCTCTTCCTCTCAAATGGAGTTAATTAGTTTATTCCATCCTTACAGAGACTCACATGTAGACATGTTACATTTACTACTGAGCTAATTAGCTTACTATGTAGTAAATGTCTTGTGTAGATGTGCCCCCAGATACCAAAATGTGATGGGACTTTTCTAAACCTATTCAGTAAAGACTGCACAATGATCACATGTATACATCAGCACATTCCTAATGGAAACAGATAGTTCACTTTGGATACCAACTGCACTCTTACGTTTTTGGTTGTTTATGTAGATTTCTTGGGGCTGCAGCCATGAGTTTCAGCAGTCACAGGACTAGTGATCTAGATCAGTGCTACTCATGATTTTGGACCCAGGAATCAGATGAATGATTCAGAGGATGGTCCATGGGTCAGATTAGGCCCCGCACCACCACCCCATGTTTCATAGACATTTAGGCTGGAAGGGACCTCAGAAGATCATTGAGTCTAGCCCCCCACCCAAAGGGCAGGAAGTCAGCTGGGGTCATAGGATCCCAGCAAGATAAGCATCCAATTTGCTGTTGAAGGTGTTCAATGTAGGTGCTCAATGTAGGTGTTCATGTGCAAGGGTTGGGCCTCGGGGCTGCTCACCACCTCTGTCTTACCTTCACCCACCTAGGATTAGGCTCCCAGGGCATTGTGCTACCTTCACCTAGCTGGGATCAGACTCTGGGGTACCTGCAATGCCTGTGTCCAGCCAGGATTAAGATAGAGGGGCCTCACACTGCCTCTCTACCTGGGCAAGTTCAGGCTGCTGGGGCCCTGCATTGCCCCTGCCTAAGCCCTGTGGGGCCAATCTAACATTCAGGGCCATGGCCCATGTAGCTTCCCAAAAATCCATAGGAAGCCAAACAGGCCAGATAACATGGTGCCGGGGGCCCAATTGAACAACCCTAATCTATATCATTGGCCATAGCTGAGTTGGAACCTGAGGTCTCTCGGGCAATCATACAAACTGCTACCACTTACATGACAAGATACAGTCAGTTAGTAGCACTATTAGGCAATTAGTCTTGTGTGGAGCAGCTGCAGAGAAGAAACCATGTCATGCATAGTGTGGAAGCTGAGCAAAACTTTTCCTGTGAAACAGCTTTCCATCAAAAGATATGGATCAAATACAACTGAAATGTTCTGCAGGAACATGTTGATTCTGTCAACAGTTTGGATGGAAAGAAGATGGGTAGGCAGAATAGCAGGCTAGACTCTGGGCGCAGACAGAAGTGCAGCTCCTGGGTCTAACTCCTTGCGATTCATAAAAATCGCCATGAGTTAGACCAATCCTCCCAACCCAACAGACATTAGCTGTTGAATCATGAGGGTGGAGGATGGGCTCCAATTTGAAGCCGATCCAGGGAGAGAGGATGAATCTGTGCAGCCACTCCCCCTAGCTCTACCACACCCCTCCCCACTCTAGCAGGACTGAGAAAACCCCAGAATGGACCTCTCTTTCCTGCCTTCTCCCCCTCCCATCCTGAAACATCACCGGAGGCTGGCCTGTGCTACAGCTGGAGAAGACAGAAATTAATGAAGGTGCTTAGCTTTGGAGCATCTTCATTTAAACCCTCTTATAATGAGGGTTAATTTATCGTGATTGGAGTGCTCTGCAGATATGCTCTTCTGTCTGGGCATGACTTTAGAGAACTTTCAAGGGGTCAATCAAGTGACAAATGTGATTTCTATCTATGCCCATAACCTGTTTTCCTTCTCACCAGCCTGGGAACTAAATTCCATAGGATGCCCAGCTCCTTGGTTAGCTGGTTTCTGGCACAGAATTTTTAAAAAACACTTAAGTTTGGTTCTTCAAAAACAATTTATTTTTTTAAACTTCCCATCAATAGAGAATTTCACATTTCTAACTTTTCATTCCCGTTCAGAATGAACAACATACCAGAATACAACACAACACAAAATCAGGAAGGTAAAATTTCAAGTACTGCTTACTTGTAAGCTTTCCTAAGACATCTGGAGAATTTTTTTCAAACTAGTTCTGCAGTTCCCTTTCTGGTTCTATCAGTAACAATGTTTTGATATTTCCATATTTTTGTGTTTCCGAAGTGAAAATTATATGGAAGTTCCATTCCACAGAAATTGGCTGCTGGTGGTGGTGGGGTAGAAACTATTTGTTTTCATTTCAAGAAGGAGCAAAACCAAAATTTGGGACTTCTGAAAATGGTGACATTTCTTGCAAGTCAAAATTGAGGACTCAGGAGCCTCCAGTAGATGTTTATTATAATAGGAACCTACATGTAGTTCTCTAAATCAGTATGGACCAGTGTGGCTCTCCCTTTCTTTTTCTTCCTCAGAATTTTAGTGGAATGAATATGTTGCCCTTCTAATAGCAGTAAATATTGAGTGGTAAAGGAGTTTGGGTGCATCACAGTTATTGCAATAACAAAAGAAGTTCTATAAAATACCACCACGATACAGGGCTTCTTTGTGAAACAGTAAATCAGACCTTATAAGTGAAAGCGATTACATTTTCCATGCAGCTTAGTAGATTGCCTAGCACCATAATTTGAGAATTTTTACTGCTAGTTTGGTTTACTGCTTAGCTGTAAATCCTGTTTAAATAATCCTGGAAGGATTGCTGTGAGTGTCAGAAATGCAAGGAGTGCCAAACCAAGTTAACTTGAATGCAGGAGAGGCACTTGAGTATATGTACCAACTGTCTCACACATTAAGCCAATTTGGTGGAATTTCCATGTCCCTAGCTACATATCTCATGAAGAATTATTAGGGCAGTAGTAAGTGCAACAAATGGATAAATACCAATTAATTACCAAGATCATATTTATTGATTTTTAGCAAATTTGTAGCAGAAATGTACCAATCTTGTCTCATTATCCAAGTTCATCTGATAACTAAGTAATTCTCAATTGCTAGGCTTTATTTCTTTGGAGGAAAAGAAAAATGCTAGGCTTTATTTCTTTAGAGGGAAAGAAAAATATTCTGCATTTGAAAATTTACTGCAGGTGCTCTGCACCAATTATCTTTTACTCAGTGGCATTCTCCGCATTTTCTCTAAGAAACAGGGGAAAAATCCATATAGGAAGAGATTCATAATGGCCTGTTATAGTCAAAAGAATCCATTTTCAGTTTACAGTAACAGAATCAGAAAAGCTCTGATGTGCTAGTATCTGGTCTCTTTTATCTTAGGCTCATCTGTTATAAATAAAATCCCTTCATAGTATGCAACAAACAAAGAACCTCCTTCTGTTCATTGTCTCTGGGAATAATGGCAAAAATTGTCTGATGAAAAAAAGCAAAAAAGCAAAAGACTTTAAATTGGCATCTGGAGAACCCCAGGGGAATCTAATCAAATAGAGAGAAGGAAGTACCATTACCAAACTCCACACATCAAACTCAAGGAGGATGTGATACCGAATGCATGATGGGTTAGGGAGTAAATCAATTACAGATGAACCTATTTGGGGTTTCAAATGCTAAAATATTCCCAACAACAAATTGTCTTAAATGGGGAAAAAACTTAAGGAGAGAATGAATATAATAAAAGAATATAACTATATACAATTTGGGGATGGGGGGAAAGCGGGGTGGAGTTCCAAAGCAGCCAGCATTAATCTCACTATGCCTAACTGAAGTCAATGGGAGTATTTACTATTGATATCAGTGGGACCATAGTTAGATTAACTGTAGGTGTGTCTACACGTGCATCTACATGGTCTTAAATTTACTGCTATTACTGGAATAGGTTGGCATCTATATATTAATCCCAAGTCAGTCCACACACATGGTGTTACTGCTCTGTAAGGCATCTACACATGCATTACTGTGCAATAACTAATCAGGCATAAATTTGATACCTGCATGATGCAGGTATCGCATTTACACTCAGGTTGGTGTGAGTTATATTTATAGCACAGTGTATGTATACACATGTAGATGCACACCCATACTGCACAGTAATTTCTGTTATTGAGCACAATGTAGATGCATCCACTGAACACTTTTGAAAATCTCATACTAAAGACACTTTATCAGAGACAATAAATAAATAAATAAGAAGTCCAGCTCCTGTAGATTTTAAGCATCTAAAAAGAAACCTGATGTACAACATTATTCCATATGCACAGTTGGCCAGAGTTCTAATGTATCTTGCCACCCAGTGTGTATCTGGTATACTGACTGCATTTGAAAATCCCTTAATTATTTGTACTAGCAAGCTCAAAATCAGTGTCTTCTGACCATCTGTATAAAGAAAATATCCTTGATTTTATTCTACTGAAATTTGCCTACTGGCTTACCAAAATATTCCTGGCTAGTTTTCCCCATTAACCACTTCCTCATCTCCTTACATTGACAGGCTTTACTCAGTACCATTTTGAAATTTCATTGATTCATAGACATTAGGGCTAGAAGCGACCTCAGAAAATCATCAGGTCCAGCCCCCTGCCCCAGGAGCAGGAAGTCAGCCGGGGTCATAGGATCCCAGCAAGATAAACATCCAAATTTCTCTTGAAGGTGTTCAAAGTAAGTGCTTGAACCACCTCTAGAAGCAGTCTATTCCAAGCCTTGGGGGCTCAGACAGTAAAGAAGTTCTTCCTTACATCCAGCCTGAAACGGTCTTGCAGGAGTTTGTGACCATTTGACCTTGTCACCCCTTGGGGCGCTCTGGTGAACAGACATTCCCCCAGATCCTGGTGAACACCCCTGATTAACTTATAGGTGGCCACCAGATTGCCCTTGAACCTGTGTTTTTCCAGGCTGAAGAGTCCTATGGGTCTCAGCCTGTCATCGTAAGGTCTGTTTCCTGACCTCTGATCATGCGTGTGGCTCTCCTCTGGACTCTCTTGAGTTTCTCCACATCCTTTTTGAATTGTGGAGCCCAAAACTGGATGCAGTACTCCAGTACTGTAGTACTGCGGCCTCACCAAGGCTGAGTACAATGGGAGAATGATGTCCTGGGATTTTCTTGAGAAGCATCTATGGATGAAAGCCAGCATTTTGCTTGCTTTACTATCCGCAGCATCACATTGAAGGCTTATGTTCATCTTGTGGTCAATCATGAGCCCCAAGTCCTTTTCATCCATAGTGCTAGCCAGTGTAGCACTACCGAGCCTATAAGCATGCTGCGGATTTTTCTTCCCAAGGTGGAGAACCTTGCATTTTTCAATGTTAAACAACATCAGGTTCTTATCCATCCATTTCCTGAGCCTGTGAAGGTCAGCCTGAATCACTCTCCTGTCCTCAGGTGTGGACGCTTTACCCCAAAGTTTAGTATCATTGGCAAACTTGGCCAGTCTGCTTCTGACATCAATGTCCACATCATTAATGAAGATGTTGAATAGTGCTGATGCAAGAACAGAGCCTTGGGGGACCCCACTGGTCACAGGGTACCATGACAATTGATTTTCATTGACCACCATACTCTAGGCCTGACCACAGAGGCAATTCCCCAGCCAGTGGATCATGGTGAAGCTGAGGCCACAGTTGGCCAGTTTTGCTAAGAGGTGATCATGGTATACCAGATCAAAGGCTTTTTTAAAGCCAAGATATACAATATCAATCTCTTCTCCCTTGTCCAGGTCACCTGGTCATAAAAGGAAATAAGATTGGTCAAGCAAGACCTACTTGCAACAAACCCGTGCTGGCTATCCCTCAGGATGTTGCCATCAGGCAGTCTGTTAAGAATGGCCTCTTTGATAATCTTTTCTAAGACTTTCCCCAGGATAGAGGTCAGGCTGATGGGTCTGTAGTTAGCCGGATCCACTTTCCTCCCTTTCTTGAAGATAGGCACCACATTGGCCTTCTTCCAATATTCGGGCACTTCACCAGAAGCGCCAGGAGTTCTCAAAGATCCAGGGCTGGGGTGAGCTATGATGCTTGCCAGCTCCTTGAGTACCCTGGGGTGTAAACTGTCAGGGCTGGCTGACTTTAAGGTGTCCAGCCTCTCAAGTTGTTGCTTCATGAGGTCAGCATTGATGGAGGGTAAGGAATCACCCTCACCCAGGCATTCCCGTCCTGTAATGGGCAGGGGCATCCCTTGGGACTGGTAAAAAAGCAATGCAAAGTACCCATTTAGAAAGTTGGCTTTTTCCTGGGCATCAGTTGTCAGTTGCCCCATCTGGTTTAGCAGGGGTCCAACATTACCCTTGCTTTTCCTTTGGCTCCCCGCATATCTAAAATAGGACTTTTTATTGTCCTTGATACTTGTAGCTAGTTGGAGTTCCATTGCAGCCTTGGCTTTCCTGGTTCATTCTGTGCAGGTCTGGACCAGTGCAGAATATTCTTCCTTGGAGGTGGACCCAGTCCTCCATCCTTTGTAGGTCTTTCTTTTTAGACACAGGAGGTTCGCTAGTTCCCTGCAGAGCCAAGGGGGCTGCTGTGCCCTTGTGCTGCCTTTCCTCTGACATGGAATAGACTTTGCTTGTGCATCAAGGATTGCTCACTTGAGAAGCAACCACTCATCCTGAACTTCCCTCCACTTTGGGTCATGGTCCCTTAGAGCCTCGCTGACAAGCCTCCTGAACTTGTAAATGTCAGCTTTCCTGAAGTCGAGGACTTCTGTGTTGCTGACTGACTTGCCAGCTTTATGGTGGATGGTGAAGGTGATCAGCTTGTGGTTGCTTTCACCCAGCTTCCCTTCAATCATTAGGTCACTGACTAGGTCGTCCCCCATTGCCAGTACCAGGTCGAGCAGCACTCATAGACTTCTTACATCAGATCCCCTGCACCTATCTTCTTAAAACTTGGCAGGCTTTGTGGCCTCACCAGGGGTACCACCCCTGCAGTTTCCAGGCCTCTGTAGTGTAACACATACACGTGACATGGGTTTTGCTTTCAAGAATTTGGGGTGCAGTGTCCCCCAAACCCCTGCACCTATCTTCTTGAAACTTGGCAGATTTCATGCTCTCAGCATAGGCTACCATCCCTTCAAGTTTAATCCAAATCAGACAAAAAAACAACAAAGTTATAGATATTTAATTGATTCCCCATTATACCCTGTGGCTGGATCTCTGAGGTGGCTTCGAAGCTCTGGAGCCTCTTCAGCCAAATCAAAGTGGGAAACTGATCAGGAGCTCCGGATCAGATCCCTGGCATTCCAAGTGGCTTTATCTGAAGCTGGATCAAATAGCTGCATACGTGTAGAGGCCTAGCCTGTAGTAGACTCCCACAATTGTGTCCCCTGTGCTATGTTCCCCATGGATTTTAACCCAGAGGGTTTCCAGTCATGCACCCTGGGTGCCAATGTCAGCTTTCAGGGACGCATAGCTTTCCTTGACATAGAGAGCTACACCCCCGTCCCTTTTGTCAATCCCTCCTGTACAGGGTATAGCCATCTATACCTGTAGCCCAGTCATGGGTGGAGTCCCAGCAGGTCTCCATAATAATTATGACATCATAATTATTTGTGTTAAACAGGAGGATGAGTTCCTCCTGCTTATTCCCCAAGCTCCTGGCATTTGTGTACAGGCAGGCAAGTGTCCCTTTAGGGGCCCCTGCCTTGCCTACAGCTTGTTCCAGGGCTGGGGCAGGGGTGGGCTCCCTGAAGTGCCTTGGCCTGCTGGCTTTGCAAGGGTTGCTCAGCGGACCAGCAGTGGTGGTAGTCCCCGCATCCCGCTGCAGGCTTAGTTTAAAGCCTGGTGGAACAGGTCAGCCGGTCTGGCTGAGAAGAGCCTCCTCCCCAGGGGAGAGAGGTGGAGGCCATCTCTTCCCAGCAGCTCGCTGCCTCGCTCACGAAAGAGTGGACTGTGGTCATGAAAGCTGAAGCCTTCCCAAAGACACCAGCACCGCAGTATTTGGTTTACTATCTCAATCCTCCTCTCCCTCCTCAGCCCATAGCCCGAGACTGGGAGGATCAAAGAAAACACTACCTGCACCCCCAACCCCTTTAGTCCCACTCCCAAATCCCTGTAGTGCTTGATCTGGCTGGGAGCACTCCAAGCCATGTCATTCGTGCCCACATGGATAAGCAACATAGGGTAGTTGTCAGTGGGCCAGAGGAGCTCAGGGATCTTCTCTGTAATGTCTCGGATTTGGGCTTCTGGGAAGCAGCAGACTTCCCGAGATAAGGGGTCGGGACGGCAGATTACCCCCTCAGTCCCCCTCAGGATGGAGTCTCCCATGACAAACACTTTGTGTTTCATCTTAGGGAGAGTGGGGGCAGTAGCTGCAGTTGAGCCCAAGTTGCCTGTGGGAGCTGGCAACTTAGCAGGCTCTGCTTAGGCTGCAAGAGGTTCTTACCTGTTGCAAAGCTCCAGCGGTGCAGGGACCTTGGTGCAGTCTCAAGTTGTTGAATCAAGTTGTTGGGTCTTCAGAAGAATTTGTGTGTTTCAAGGAAGCCAGATTTCAATTTTTTTTTTTAACCACAGTCATCACAGGTAAGCTTTGAAAGACTAGAACTATATTCCAATCTAAGGGGAATGTTTTAATTTGAAAAGCTGGTTTCTCTGAAACTACTAAATTCTTTAGAAGCTTTTGGCATCTTAAAAGTGAGGTGTTATGATTGAGGTAAAAATGTCAAAGAACATGACTCAAAGGCACCATAAAAGCTCAGAAACCAGAAGACAAATACGAGTCCAAAATGTATTATTTTGCCCCCCCAAAAAATGACACTTGTGTTGTTTAAGCCCAGCTTGTGATATTTTGAGTCCTGACTCATGATTTTTGAATGACTGGAGTTTGCAATGTAAAAAAATATCCATCCTCATTGCACGGTATTTTTAGGTTCCTCATTTTATGTTCTAGGAGCTATGAATGCTGAAATGCATCCTCAGAAAAAAAATGGTAAAGAGTTAGAAAGTCCGTGTGGCCATAGCTCTGCTTCAATTCTCCATAAGCACAACCTAGCAGAGTATGCAATACAATGTACAGTAGTACATTATGTTGGACTTCAGCAGTTTACACTTCCACAGAGCAGCAAAAGAACTTCAGAGATGTGATAGTGTGCTAAATTGATTGCAGCCACTCAGAAATGTGTAGCTCACAAGTTTAGTCCCCAGAATGTGAAGACAACATTTTCTCTTTGTCTGAAGAGACCAGTCAGTGCTGGCTCTCTAAAAAGATAAAATGTGAAGGCTCACAGTGGCTCTCAAATCCCTTAATCATTCATGACAGACAATGACGGAGAGTAACAGCCAAACAATAAAAATTAGATGAATAAACTACCAGATTTGCATATACAAAATGAGGCTGTTAATATCACTTGCATGGGGGAAGCTATCACTGTAAGGAGAGGTCGTCCTCAGCTACAGAAGGCATCCTCTTGGCAAATGGAATGGGATGATTTTGCTTAAAAATAAAGGGAGGGCAATGACTTTTAAAATTGCACCAGTAATTTTAAAACTGAACAGCAGTTAAAGTCTCCTTCTTTCCTTCCAGCACATAATTGAAGCAATATCACCACCTCATTACCAGAGGATACTGCTGCAGTAAGCCTTGAAAATAGGCTTTAAACAGCCACTGACACCATTTGGAGAATTTGAAAAACATTGTATTTAGGAGCAAATTTAATTATTCATCACATATTTCCTGATTCAAAGAGAAGGGCCTTTCCATTATGAACCTTTTACAGCACAGAGCACTAAAAACTGAACAGCTAAAAATATCTTATTTTCAGGAATTGTCACATACTAAATTTATCTTCATTGTCAATGCTGCTAATTTTCATAGCTATGTACAAGTTGGACTATATACAACATTGGTTCTAACAAGCTCGAGACGCTCCGCCCTTGCATTTAAAAAAAGTTCCACTGGGTCACCAGCCCACATAAATACTCTAATATCCATCTAGGTGATGCCCAAAGCAACCCATAGTACATATTTCCTTGCTCTCAACACTTCTCTCTTCTTTGAATCGCTTTGGGTCAGCTCTTATGTTCTGCAAACTTCTCTATTTGCAATAACGATGATGTCAGCTAATCATAAGAATTACTGCCAAAGACAATACTGTATCAGTAAAAGTACATCATAGGTGAAATTATAATTTCAGTGGGTGCATCTACATGAAAGGTGTTTACTGTAAAGCTGCTAATTAGCCCCACAATAAAGTCTCAGCATCTACACATGTGGCCCTATTAGGCTGCAGTAAACTAATTAACTCTGCTGTAGCTTAGTACTTGTTAACACAAGTTATGTCCTATGGGTGGTGTTCTTTAATGTGCAGCAACACATGTATAGGGATTTATGGGGATGACTGGGGCACAAGGGTGCTTCAGTGTTGGGGCTGCCTGCCTGCTAGCCTCACACTGGAGCACCCTTGTGCCCCAGCCAGCCCCTCCACAGTATGTTGAGCTGGGTCAGAGCATCCCTGGGTTGGCAGGCTGACTTCTCAGGCCTCCTGCCAGCTGGGGCTCCTCCAACCTGGCTCAATGTTCTGTTGCTCTAGGCACACATGAAAACACTTTACCCAAGAGTGATAAACTCTGGTGCAGTATGCCCTGGAGTTTATTGCACCACATTAATTTCACATCTTGATGTGCCCAGTGGGATCAGGATTTGAGTCCTTCAATAAAACTTCTATTCTCAATGAATTACCTTGATGAAGTACCATCATACTGCACTATGAAGTATGCTTGGATATATACAAATACTTTCACCAGTCAAAAGATCTCATATGTGCCAAAAGAGGGACAACTCCTTCTTTATTCTTCTGAACCTCACTTGCTTCCTTTGATGCTTCCTCTTTTAGAATCATTGAATTGTAGAAACCTGAAGTTAAGGACATGCCACAATTTCCCCAAATATGGGGCTCCAATCCACTCACTTTGCACAAACACAGGCTGGGCAACCCCAGCCAAAGCTCCCTCCCCCTCTTTCTCCCCCCCTCCCATTGTGCAGACAGCATCAGCCACTTGAGCAGACAGAAGTTAATGAAGGTTCTCCACTTTGAAGTGCCTTCGTCTGAACACTCAAATAACAAAGTTAAGTTTGCATATGATTGGGAACTTTTAAAGCACTCTGCAGACATGCACTTTGGTCAGGGCATGACCGTACAGTGCTTTCAAGGGGCCAGTTGCATGACAAATGTAACTTCTGCCTGCACCCTTTATCCTCACCCATATATTGGGTTGGCATTCAGTTTATGTTACCATTTAAGTCTTAAGAGTTAGGGAGGGTAAAAATTGCCCCTTGTAAGTAAGCTGTCAGAACAAAAAGTAGGTGAACACTTAAACAACAATGCTCCTGTTTTTAAGTAAATATTTGTAGACACCAGAGATGAAACAAGAGTCCTGTCATGTCATTTAGGCTACTCTCACACTCTTCATTAATGCCAAGTTTTCCCCTGGTGGAGTACTTTAGTGATTTTTTTCCAGTCTACTTTTGGAGTCCCAAATTCTAAGGTTTCCACCCTTCCTTGGGAGATTATTCTACAGCCTAATAGATTTCACTGTCAGGGAATCTTTTCCTGATGTTCAGCTTGTGTTTTCTTTAAAAAAAAATCAAGGGAGCAAAAAACAGGAGTAAAGCAGGTCTGATGTCTTAGGAGGATTGCTTCTAAATATAACTGTGTAGCCTTTTTTTCCAGGAGGCATTGGCACATCTTTAACTAGCCCTATTAATTCAGGGCACAAGCTGTTCTCAAGGGCAACTGAGGGGTTTTGGTACTGGATTACAGCAATATAAACAAGACCCTGGTCTTACATGGTGATAAATCAAGAGGGATTTAGAAGTGCCACAAGGAAATTAAGAGTGGCAAAGCCAGTCCTTCTTGCATACACGATTGAGGTCAATATGTGCTGGCTAATACTGTGTGGTTAATGGTAGGCAAGCTTCCCTGTGTGCTTTACTTATGTCAAAGAACTTTGAGCCAGCTAGAAGAGAACACAGGCTAAGGACCAGGGGACTGCACATGAACGATGTCTGAAAAGTTGGGAAAAGCTAATCAAGGAGGTGGTTATCCATTATATTACTGGGAAAAAGAGCTTTCAGTGTTCTCATTGCATTGGGGTCATTCTGGTACCCTGGAGAAATACATATGTCCACTCTTACACTCTTACACTTACTTACATATGTCCATTCTTAATTCCTTAATCCTGGACACTAGCCTGAGCTCCATCTCTGCCTTGGCCTTCCTAATAGCCCTCCTACACTCACAGGCCGAGGAGGAGTACTCCTCCTTGGTGATAGCTCCTCCCTTCCACTGGTTGTATGCCCCCCTTTTAGTCCTCAGTGTGCAAACACCAGTATGCATGCCGCTCCAGGTGCTTTTAATTAGCACAGCTCTTGGAGCTGTGCTAATTAAAGCACCCCCCGCCAGCACATCTATAAAGACCTCTGGGTGGTCTTTGAGACTTCTAGGTGGAAGTTATGCTAGAAGTAAAAAGTGCTTTGTTCTCTTTGATTGTTTTTCTGCTTTGTCTGCATAACAGGGAACCCTTGCCTTGTTACTGAAGGAAGGCAATGGTCCCAGCAGGACTGGCGAGGGTCATTTAAGAACAGGGCCTATGTGGCCAAAAGAGAAGGGAACTCCAAGAAGGGAAAGGCAGCTGCAAGGGCCCCAGAAAGAAGCCCTGGATGGCAAGCAGTGAAAGAGGGAGGGATAAGGTCCCTGCAACCAGCAATAATGCTTCCCTGAGGAGTGGCTGCATGCTGAGTGGACTGCGGTCAAAAGGCAGGCAGTTAGTGATGGGTATTAATCAAGCCAAAGCTGGACCAATGAGCAAACCCTGTGCTTATACCAGAAAATAGCTCAGGCTGAGGAAAAGGGAGGAGCTCAGGGGAATAAAGAAGCTTGCCCTCAGGCTGGCAAAGCAGTTTAGCTATGGCTGAGAGAGGAAGCAGGACTCCCAGGTGGACCATGGTTGCCAAAACCAACAAGGGACACCCTGGTGGGTAAAGACAGGGTCTTTTTTCTTTCTCCTTTTTCCCTACCACAGGGAAAGAGATAAGGATTGAAGTTTATGTTGGTTTTGGTCTGAGTGCCAGGAAGGGAGGTATTTTATTTTGAAGTTGTTGATGACATTTCTGTTTTAGTTTCTCCAGAGGACTGGAAGCAACTGTGAGGACAGGTGGAGGCTGAACTACAGGCATTTTGTAGGTAAGAACGCTATGTGCATATGTGCGTGTGTGTGCACACACACATGTGGGGAAGGGAGAGACAGAGAGAGAGAGAAAGAGAGAGACAGAAAATTTAACACCTTCAAGGCTGAAGGACCAGGAGGGCTCTAGAGTCCTGACCATGGGGCTGAATTCACAGCCTTGCCACATCCGCCAAGGGGCCAAAGCTAGAATAAGTGGGACTAGGGCTGAAGGTACCAACTAGAGCAAGTAGGCCCCAAGCAAGAGGGTCAGGGTCTAGATGAATATAAAAGGGCATAGCCAAGTATCTCAAAAGAAATCCCACTCTAAGGCTCAGGATGCCTCATACATAAGTGGTTGTTCCATCAAGGTATGGCAGGAAAAATTCAGGACAATAGTCCAGAAGAGCTGGAGTGAGGGCAAGCTAGTCAGCTGCTGGATGTTACTACTACCCAGCAGGGCTTGTCCTGCTACCGTCTGTTAAATACTTGATAATAATAACCTGGTGTCAAGTCCTGTATAGGTATAAAGGCCTCCTGCCTGGGCTGAACATCCTCAGTTCTCATTCAAGTCAACATGATTTGAAGCAAGTGGACTTTTTCCTGTGTAAAAATCTGAGTATAAACTGAATTGAGGGACTTGGGGATTTGGCCCACTGCCTTCAATAACAAGCTTTCAGCATCTCCTAGGAGGTATTCAACACCTTACAGAATTGGCTATTGAAAGACCATGACCTACACCTGCAAAGCCTTATTCATTCAAATATTTGCACAGGAACTGCTCCCATATAGTATTTTATAATGTATGTATTTGAAATATACATACATTATAAAAGGAGATAGCCTCTTTTCATATGCTTGTGTGGGCTAACAGTACTTCAACCTCCAGTATAACAACTGCCATCAAGTAACACATTGTTCCCTAGGTGGTACCACCTTTTCATCAAATCCAAACACTATCTTTATCTCCTAAATCCATAAAAAAGACTGAATATACTCCCTAAATATCTCAGTGACCAAGAAAATAAAAGAAATGTAGATGAACATTGCAGTCTATCCAGACATTTAACAAAAACATACTAAAGAAGATCCAGAAGGGGAGTGATTTCCAAAATTCAACAGCTTTTGTGGAAAACATTATAAAACCCTCTTCTCCAAATTCCTCGTCTTTTCCATCACCTTTTTGTCTTGATAGTAGATCTGCACTTATTCTTATGTACTGATCCCTCTAAGGCCCCTTTGCAGAACCATATGTGAGGTACTATGGCAGAGAAGCCAGGAAGATCTGGACTATTTATACAGATTGTCTCTAGAGGGACATTCCCAGCACATTGTTGGTATGTCGACAGATGTAAAAATAGCATAACAAAGAGGAGCACTAAATACATACCAATTGCTGCAAAGAAACATCCCAAATCAAAACAGAGCAGACTGCTCATCATGTGTCTGGTCACGAGCCAGACATCTGCTTGAAGAGGTTTTTCCTACCTGTGACTTTGAGACAGGAAGATCAGGGCGATACTCACTTTACCACTTTTGATTTTCCCTTCTCCGTATTTATGAAATGATAATTAATCAGACTCTCAGGCCACCAATTCCTGGAAGAGGGAAGGATTCCTCAACACTTCTTCTCTTCTCTCCTTTAAATAAATAAATAAGTCAGCTACTCTGCCGGCCTTTGCTTCCTTTTAAAAGGCTGAAAGCCTGTTTACTCTTCCTGTCAGAATTCATCAGCAGTCTCCTGCTGGCTACAGGTATGTGCTATATGCAGACAAACCCCTGTACCAACCTGTAGATTTTGGCTTGTAAGCATAAATTGGGAGCTTGCAGAGAAACAGTAGACAGCAGCAGTTCTACCTCACTTCTATTTAAACAGGAATGAAGCCACAAAAGGGCTCATCTAGGCACTCTAGCCAAAGACCATGTTAATGTCAATACCACTTCATGATCAATGATGCTGATAGAGCTAGTAAAACTGATGGACATGCCTTGCCCTTATTGGTTCTGGAATCAAAGACCCTGAGCTATGTGGTTAAAACTGGTGTCTGCCCCATAGCCGTGTATAGAGTAATTACTATTTCACCAACTTAAAGCCTTATTAAAACACCAGGTTCAGAGAGTGTCCAGCTTTGTGTGCAGCTAAAAGCATCAAGGGCTAGTTGTGTGGTTGTCCCAGACTTCTTGATACTCTGAGTAAAAGCAGAAGAATCATTTTCAGTGAGCGAAATGAAGGCTGTTGGCATTATCAGCCTTGACCCAAATGGACTGCCTGGATAATCTGAAAAATGTACTGCATAATTCCCAGTGTTTTCATTACTATTTACACTATTCGTTTTGCTGAAACTGGATAACCATCCAGTCAACCTGGACTGTATTATTTAAACGTACCTTCCTGAATGATGCACCTAACATTTTATAGACAAATAAAAATTCATGCCCTAGGAAATTTACCACTTAAAATTAGGTAATACAGTATGGGATGTCAGAAAACAAATGGATCAGGTCAGTTTTTATAGTGTGTTTTCCTATGTGCATGCACATACAAATGTGTGTGGATATTAAAAAGCTTGTGTACAAATGTTTCTAAAACATTTTGACTTGAAAAGCCCAGGAAATAATCCTGCATTGGCTCAGGAGTTAAACTGCATGATCCAAAAGGATGTGGCCATGTCTAGTTTGCATGATTTTGATTAAAGCACTCCTGGTGACATCATGAATGACCAAAACCACACCCAAACTAGTTTTCTTTCACAAGGTTTGTTAAGCCACATGGAAAAGTAAATGGAATCATGAATGAATCATCAGTAGATCTCAAGAGGACCACAAATCAGGAGCATTTATTGATGCTATCAAGGATAAATCTTCTATATTTTATGACCTCTACTGTACTTATTTCTCTTGTGGACTGCTTCTACTAATCACAATGATTGCCTTACAAGATTTATAGTCACTTCCCATCTTCGCTATAGTCAGTTATTAGCAGCTTTAAAATCAAGAAAACAACTTTAATACGATTTGCCGACTGCATGACAACTCCTGGGGATTCAAGCAGATACTCAGAAACAGGAGCTGTTCACAGACGGTGCAACATCATTTCTCTGAATGTCACCAGGGATACTAAATACATTTGAGTAATTAAGGGAATTATCAGTGCAACTAATAGACATTAAGGGGCATGGCCCTGTTTTGGGTAATTGAAGTTTGGATAATTGAGGCTGGATTCCAGTCCCTAACACCAGGGGTTGGATTCTAATCCCTATGATTCAGTTAAATGCCTGCAAATCTGAAACAGTCATTGATGGCTACGGCTTGGAAACCTGGCCTTGATGGCGGTGTTGCTGCAGTTAAAGGATGCTGAGTGCATTTATTAGAGGGCATACAAAAAACTAGAACTCTTGGTTCCAAAATGATACCTTTTATTAGACCAACAGGAAAACGGCAAGAAAATTGTCCTTTTCTGCAAGCTTTTGGGATCAAAGTCCCTTTGTCAGGCTCTGGGATAAGTGTAGATGGTACAAGATGGTAAAAAGTCCCCATAGGTAGGAAATAAACTTCATTTATTAGAGGGTAGAATTTAGATCAAAGGATTTCAGATACTTTCTCTTAGTGGAGACAGAGAGAACAAGTGAGAGAGAGAGAGAGAGAGCTTATTTTTAATTGGAAATAAAGTATTTTGTAAAAAAAATTGTTTATTAAATTATTTTTATCTCTTTTCCTGATTGTGAGTGGTTCATGATGAGCATATGGTTTTCTCCATGCATGAATCTCAGTCTGGGCTTCCAAGTTCTGTCCCCTGACATTTTTTTCAAGTTAGGCACTGTGCTCATAGGTGAACGCATGTTGCCCTCTGTCTGAAAGGGTATAACTTGCATCCTGTGTGCTTGAAGAAACTCAGAAATATGTATAATTCCCAGTGAAGATAGTGCTTAAAAATGATAACAAAAGGTCAAAATGTTCTAGCCAGTAGAGGGAAATAACACCCCCCCCAAGTTATTTTACTCAAAAATTATGATAATGCTATTTCATAACATATCACCTTTATCTTTTAAACAGTATCTAGAGACATGCAGCAGGTGCTTGCTCTGAAAGTGGGTTCATTTCTAGGATACCTCTTTAGCAGCATCACTCCTTTTACAAATGGATTGGTCAACTGTAGCCAAGGCAATCTTTTCCTACTTGGGGAAAGATTTAAAATGTTAGATTTCCTCCTTATTGCTGGCAAAATATAACTCTGGAGTCTACGTGTCAAGGCTTATCTCAGATATTTGGTTCTCTCATCCCTTAGCTGAACTCTCAACACATCAGCAGCTAATGAACCATCACCCTGTGAAGTTTAAGGGAAGCAAATTTATCAGTCTGTTAAATAAAAGGATCTAACTGGAAGATGTAACCACCTATGGGGTGGGGGGATTGATTACATATATGTGACTGAGGACTTCATATAGTAATCAAGACTCAGTCAGTCCTTAGATATTTGGACTGGAGTCATAGTTAACCCAGGCTACTTTTACTAGACCTCTATGTTTATTAGGAAGCTATCAGTTAATAACACTGCAGATGATTTATGTGTGTTACCTTCCACAATGCTGTTATATACAAAAAGTTACTACTGGTCCTGTCCATTGTATGACAAGATAAATAAGGAACAACATAGCAATGTTTGTGAGATAATTTATTTGCATTGTATTCCACTGATACTGAGTCCATGTGAAGACAGAGGGGCCATTTGTAGATGTGCTCACCATTTTCTAAACCATGTTAACTGACTCACATCATACAGTTCAAATCAAATTTCAATTCAAATTAAGAGTTAATAGATTATTATATACCATCAGGCAGGTTTTTGTGTGTTTATGTGCTTCTGTAGTAGAGACGGCAGGGGCACTGGACACTGCCCACCACTCACAATCAGGGCCACAAAACTGCGTTCACTTGCTACGCGGGGTGGTGGGCACAAGCAAGCTACAGCAAGCCCTAGATACCTGCCATAAATACTTGTTAATTAATACAGTTTAAATTCCCTGGTTTGGACTGCCCAAGGACTCATTAACATTAATCTCATTCAATGAGGATTAGTTAATTTGTACTGAAGCCAATTTTAATTCAGACTATAGATGCCCATATGTATATAGTGATGGCTGTAGTCTGGATTAAATCTAGAAAAACGTAACTTCTATAAACAGCCAGGGAGACTGGGGGATAACCCCATGGAGCACAGGCTGTGTTTCAAGTGGTCAGGGAAACAAGAAGAAACAGTAAGAAGATATATCTCTGTTCAGGAACCTCAGTAAATATCATCCTATATGTTCACAAGATGTGAGACTCAACAGGTTTCTAACATGAGGAAGGAGACAAAGTGTAGAAGAGAGGTGAGAAGATTTTTTTTTTATACCATTAACTTCTTAACCAGACTCCAGCACAGGCACACTTGTGAGTAGGGTGAAGACAATAGCTTTTTTGACTTTGGAAAAAAGAAGGAAGTAAATATTTACATTCTGGAGGAGCTCAAAGGCCCCACCTGAGACTTGGGTGTTACCTTGCTGTGCAGTGTATACGCAAAGGAAAGAAACAAATGCTGGACCCAGGAGTTTATGATCAAGCATTTACTGTAATGTATCTAATCCAATCTTACTCAGAAGATGCTGCTTTACAGTTCGTTCTCAGATGCATTCTCCAGTGCCGTTTTAAAATGAGTTGGGTGGTGAAACTCCCACTACTTTCATTTGAAGACTGTTCCACTGTTTAGTAGACTTAATTTGAGAAACCTTTTCCTTCTTGTTGGTTATTATTTCATCCTTTGTTTTAAACTTCAATTCACACCATTTTCCCTCTTTCTCAGAGAGGTGTGCAGTTAGTAAAACATGATGAGATGATCATACAGAATATGACAGATCGGACTGAAAAGAACATATTGAAATAAAGCATCAACCCAAGCTCTTGTGAAATTTGGGTTTGAAATAATTATGGGTTGTTGTTCTAACATATCAGATCCCTTCCTATTCAATTTGCTTTGTTTACATCTTGTTTGTAAAAGATTATTTCACATGAGCAGCCTCTGAAAATTGAGGCTTTCCACTGACTAATTGAGACTAATACAGTACATAAATGCTTAACCAATGCCAAGTGCAATATTCCAAAAGCAAAATATTGGTATGGTTCAAGGCATACTTGAAAAGGCTCTGAAAATTACAGGGGATGAGGGAAAGAGAAAAAACTGTGGCTGAGGTTCCTTGCCCTGTGATATCAGGGGCATATTATTTCCCTACTGAAGAGGATAGAGAAAAATACTGGCTAGAAGAAACAGCTATTCACAGGCCAGAACAAGATTTTTAATGCCACAGCCATTTAATTTTGGTGCCACTGGGTGGGGTGCCAGTGGGTCGGTACTGTCTGGCAGGGAGCTGCCGCTGCAAAAAGAAGCACTGGGACCTGCTGCAGCTCGGGGGCTGTGTGACCTACCGGCAGCTTGCCAGGGACTGCCTGTGAATGGGCTGGCTGCCCTGGGAAGGCAGCAGGAGAGTGGCTGGGTGTGCTGGCAGCCAGAGAAGGTGGCAGGGATGGTGCACAGGGTACTAGAAGCCCACCAAGCCCAAGCTTCCCCAAGCACACCCAGGCTTCCAGCATCCCATGCGCTGTCACCGCTGCCTTCTCCAGATAGGGCCCTTGTACACCTGAAAAATATCACTGTAATTTATGTAGCAAACTAAAATACATGGAATGTGTTTTGGTTTGCTACGTAAAAAAGTTATTTCAATTGAAATAAGCCACTGAATGTGGACACTGTTACAAAAGCTAATTGTAACATGTTGCCGAATGCGTACACTGTTACACAATTAAATAATTAAAAAGGGCAATTAAACAACTAAAAAGGGTGATTATTTCCTCATGTGTACAAGGGCCCTTAGTCATGTGTACAAGGGCTTTCTTATTCTATGACTATAAACAAATTGCAAGGTCAGACTTTTGACAAAATAATTATTTATATTCTGAAGCCTGTGTTTCCACATGAACAGTTTTATGTAGCCTTTTTAAGGTTGAGAAGTTTTGATTCTGTTAAATTATTTGGTCAAAGGATAACTAAAAATCCTGAATTTAAAAATACTTTTTCAATAAAAATTTAATTGCAAATGTTTTGCAGGTTTTAGCTAGTTTGTCCATAGTACTGGTAGAGAATCTCTTACGAACATGGTAGAAGGCAGGGCATGGTGGCACCTTAAGATTAACTAATTAGCCATATAATTTTGAAGCCAAGCAGAAAGCAGGGTAGGGTGGTACTCTAAGAGTCACTTTAGAGTGCTAACCCACACTTCCTTCTGCCTAACTTCAGACTAACACAGATCACTACTTCTCTCTCAAAACAGTAGATTAATATATTTTTCAAAGATTTTTGGCACCTCCAACTAGACAGAAAATAGCCTGAGAGCCTGTGTTATTTATGAAATTCCACATGTAGCCCTGGTTATATCCTGGTGAGAACCCCCAAAATGGAAAAATATTCAAGGATATGATTTAAAAATAAAGTTAAAGGCAAAAAAAGTCCAGGGTGTAGAGTGTCTCATTTTATCTAAACCAACTTTCTCATACCCCCTGAGTAATATGTTCATAATATGCCTGCTAAGATTATATAGCTATACAGAGCTGTTTTAAAGAAATTATTTAGGGAGGTGATGCAGGTCATTGTGATATACTAGTTTGATTTGCTTGAATCAGTAGGTGATACTGCCTTGTAGTGCACCACCCATAGAGAAGAGAAAAGGGTTCTGTCATGATGGGTTGAGCTCTGTATCTTGTGAATCAAAGGACAAGGGATATCACTGTGATTTCCAACAAGTATGTACTATTCCTATAAGGCTCACAAGTGCTATAGCAGGTGTCTTAACTACACTATACATTAGGAATTATCAGTACAGCAGTGGTCCCCAAAGCTTGCTGTCCAATTTACAACAATACTGAGCAAGTAATGTGCTGCAGGCAGCTTCGTGTTTAGGTTTTCCTGTCAACCTCTCTTTTATATGAATTTCCTGTGGCCACAAGCAGTGGGGGAGGGTCTTGTCCGTGAGCCATTGTCTGGAGATCACTTTTTTAGAACATACTCATATGGTATTAGCAAAGGCAGTGCTTCCAAGTATTGAAAGAGTAGATTTCCAAATGGCTCCAGTAAGACTCTCTAACAGGTGTGTGGGCACCAGATATCCTCTGGGGTCTGACTTGTCTAACGGCTCTCTCTGGTCCTGCCACACCTACAGTGTCGACCCTGCCATGCTTTTGATGTTACTGTTTGGTTACTGAGGATGTGGTTCATGGGGCTGGCAGTAGCTCCTCTAGTTCCCTCATTGGCCAGTGCTGTTCTTGCCACATTCGCACGTGGGGGGTCTGTGCGTCCCTTGATTTGCTTCCCCGCAGGCCTCCTAGCACCTGTCAGGGCTCCAGCTGTCCCAGCCTTGGCCCCTTTCTCTCTTGCTGAGCCCTAAGCCCTGGTCCACTGTCTTGAGACTTTAGCTTCCAGGTCTTGGCCCTGACTTGGCTGTAGCCCTCCTGGAGTTCCAGTTTTCAGTAAACCAGGCTCAGCCTTCTTGGCTATGGTTTATCTCCAGTCTCCGATAGTGGGAAGTGCTTCCCGGGCTCCCCACCCATGGTCTCCTCTCCCCTTGTAGCCACAGTCCAGTCCTCCAGACAAACTCAAATAAAACTCCTGACCTCTGTAGTCAGAAAGGCCAACTGCACCTTGTCATGTATCCACAGATGCATCTCGAGCAGGTCCAAGGAGGTGATCCTCCCCCTCTATGCGGCACTGGTCAGGCCACA
>NW_017728943.1:77059465-77099012 GCF_001723895.1 Crocodylus porosus | reverse complement strand
TCCAAGAGAAGTGGTGCTGGCTCCTATCCTGGGGGTCTTTAAGAGGAGGCTAGACAAACACCTTGCTGGGGTTGTTTGACCCCAGTAATCTTTCCTGCCATGGCAGGGGGTTGGACTAGATGATCTACTCAGGTCCCTTCCGACCCTAGAAACTATGAAACTATGAAACCTGACTGGCTCTAACACAAATACAAACCCTACAAGGTCACTAGGTACCTCTTCTGGGCTGGTTTGACTCCAAACTGCAGCTAGCTCCACTTGGAGCTCCATTTCAGGAAGCCATCTGGGCACAACTGCCCCCTCAATGGCCATGTGACCCAGCCTCCTGCTCCCAGGGCCAAGGTATTGTTAATTCCAGCATTAGCAGCCTGGCCTTTTCTAGCCCCAGACCCAGTTCACCTGGGTAGTTCCCATTCACTGCCATTTTGCCCGTAGGTTCCCTGCAACCTACGTTTGGCTGCTCTTAGCCCCTTCCTAGTAAGAGGTGCAAGCATTCCTTGTTAGACTCTTACATCAGGCTTGATATGACTACATGGAATACAGCCCTTGTTGGGTATGTCACCCAGTTTGGAAAAAATGTGCCCCAATTATCACCACAAGACCCACTTTTACCCACCAAGCTAAAACCAAACAATGATTGCTCATTGTTCAGAAGGTCTGGCTATCAGGAAGGAAAGCATGGTTTAAAAATAAGACCCTAAAAAATGTGATTACCTGCCTTACCTCAGACACTGGCCACTTCTTTGGCCAAATTACTTAACTATTCTGTGTATCTGTTTCCCCATCTGTTAGATGTGAGTAGCAATAGTAACCCAAGGGGTCAAAGAGGGTAGTGTGAGCATAAATTTGTTAATATTTGCTAAGTACTTTTAGAACCTGGAACACCAGATTCAGTGGGAAGTCAGTGTCCTGTTAACATAATGTGATCTTGTTGTCATCATGGTAGTGCTGCCCCATCTCATTTCAGTGCTACTCTACAACAGTCATGCACTCTAGGGCGTCTTTGCCTTCTATACTGTAGATCAGTGGTCTCCAAAGTGGGGTGCGTTCACCCCAGGGGGTGCGCAAGACGATCCATTGGGGTGTGGGAAGAAAATATTAGAACTTCTATCTCTATTTTTATTTCTATAAATATACATATATTGGGGGTGCGTGCTCAAAAATTTTTTACTGATAGGGGTGCGCGATCAAAAAAGTTTAGAGACCACTGCTGCAGATCCCTGCATCTGTGAAAACTGCGGCTCTCTATGCCTTGACAATAGGGATGAAATCACCTGATACAAATAATCTTTAGCTCCTTTAGAACAGGATAACTCAAGGATCCACATTTCTACCTGAGGCTCAGGATAATCCAAGCCACACAGCAAACATCTCTAGTACAGAGGCTGCTGAACTGCCATATGTAGCACCTCCCCCACCACAACGCTTTATCTCCAGCTGTCATTCCTTGTGCTTGCTTCCTGTACATATCCACTCCTACAGAGACACTAAATGTGAAGCACTGAATCTGTCCTTTTAAGTTCCTTGTTGATCAGCCCCTCCACCTCAGTGCTCCTAGAAAGCCAGCACTCTTCAGGGCTTAGAAATAACTGTTTCAAGCCTCCCATGTTGTGCCAGATGGGACTCAAAACTTCAGATAGGACACATAGTGCTCAATTCTCCTTCCCCACACATCACCTGCCCAATAAACCTTAAACAGCATTAGTATTGTTTTTACAGTGTATTTTATCTGCAGAACTGGTTACATTTTATGTTGCCTCTGTGCATAACTCTTCCAAGGAACTTCCCTACAAGAGCAAGAAGAAAAATAACAATAGAGAATGAAATCTACTTCCTACAAAAAGAGAAGGCTATCGTTTGAACATCAGAAGCTACCCCAGAAATGCTGGGATCCTTCACAAGATTTGATCTGAAGCTAAGGCCAAGCTTAGCAAAGTTAAATCCAAAGCCAGACTTAATAGCAGTATACTATTTCAAATGTCTTGAAACTTTTTGTTACACGAAAATTGTAAGTATTGCACCCTTTTTGTTCCATCTTAAGATAAAAACTAATTCTAAAATATTGGGATTTCCCAGAGGCAGAAGTTCCTCATTTTTCAATTGTGCAACGTGAAACTATTTTTTAAATGGAATTCAGACAAAAACATGCATTGAAATTGAAGTTCTTCCTTAAAAATTCAGTGTCTACAAAATCTCACATTTATTGGGAAAAGTATTCAGTGAATACTCTACTTATAATGCAGTGTGTAAACAGATATAAATAGCACAATGATTGGTACTATCCTCCTTCTCCTTGGAAAACGGTTCCGCCTTCTAATAAATCTCATTGATAAGCTATAGTTATTGATAGGCAACCTGCATTTTTTGCATAATGTTTAATGCCGGTTAAACCCATTGATTTAAAAAAGTGTTGAGTTAATTTAAGCTTTACTGTCTCTGGATAGTGTATGTTTTCTAAGTTTGATTCTGTTCCTCTATATATACTAGCTGTTCCGAAGTATTTTACAAATACTTTATTTAGTTCATTTTAGTTCTTGAATTGTTCATTTCTACTATTCCTGATTGCTGCTGCTTGTTACTTGCAATTTGTGGTTGGTTATTTAAGTTGCATGCTACCTTGTTTCTGCTTCTTGACTGAATGACTGAAACTTTTGAAAACATTTAAAACTTTTGAACACTTCAAACAAATAAAACAATAAAGCAACACCTTTTGGAATACATTTTCAGATCAATACTCACTTGGCCATTTGAATGAAAAATATGGATATAAATAGAGTGAACCAAATATGGTGAGTTTAATCACAGGCTTACTCATGACTTCTTTCTGAAATGTATGTGTTTTAATATAGGCCTAATCTAATGACCATTGAAGCCATTTGAAAGACTCTCATTATAGTCAATGGGACTTGGATCTGTTTCATTTAATGGATGTACCATATTTTTCCTATGGAGCAAAGGAAACATAGCAAGTTATTTTCTTTCTTGGATGAAATTACTTCATGGAGTTATGTATAGGTAATTTTATACCTCCCTATTAGCCAGCATGTAATTATGATGCTAATATGACTCTACTCTTCGATAACATATGCGTACCCAACAAGGTCTCCTTTCACATTAGAGGGCTACCGCATGAGACATTCTGCAGAGTGAAAGGCACCCACATGAGGCAAACATGAATGACTCTATTTCACTCAAACTGAGAATACAGTGACACTCAAATGAAAACAGACACCGGGGTGGACTCCTAGCAATACAGTATTAAGGATTTAACAGATATTTTATGTTTCATTTTTTTTTAAATGTAATGTAATTCTAGTCAGAAATGTGATTCTGAAAAGGACATTGTGGGGTTCCATATTCATTCTTTCTTAATGGCTTTCTGATCAATGCTCAGTTGAAATGTCAAAAACTAATTTTCCAGAGTACCAATCCTGCAACTAGGAACCTCAAAAAAATCAAGCTTTATTCTTTTCTTCCCTGATATCATTATCATCTGTAATAAACACTAGACAAACAAAGCATGGTTAATTTGGGACTTCCACGTAGCATGAATCCCCTTCTTAAAGAATGAAAATAGACTTCTGGATGTGTATCTAAGTTACCACACCTTTAGATATGCAGTTGGAACATAGGGTTCAAACAGCTATTTTAAATCCCAGTTCTTCTATGCCTCAACCAGGCAATGGAAGTCATATCTGAGAAGAAAACCTAGCTGCAGAATTTACTTTTTTCTTTCTTTTTTTAAATTATAGGTCATTAAAACAGAAGCAAAGACAGACAGGCAGACAGATTCAATAAATTAATCAGATAAATATATTAGGCAAAAGTAGGTTTATTGTGTGGGTTTTTTTAAATAAAAAAGCCTTCTGGTCTACATAGTAACACGGGTTTTTTAGAAGGAATTTTATTTTTGTATAGGCAACATGCCCATTATCATCCCATGGTAGTGCAACATATGGCACTAAATGAGTAGTTAAAAATACTTCCCCAAATATATGTATATATTAAAAGAATGTGACTAAATCTCAGCATGTGGCACACACAATTTAGTGAACAATGGACCAGGATCAGATGACCAAGTTTGTATTCTTAGCTCCATCATTAACATTTTGTGTTTCATTTGGTACTTATACTCATGTTTTGCTCCTTGTTGTGCGGCTATAGTGTCCAGCATGAGGGTGACTCAGCCTTAGTTCAATCACTAATGTATTACTATGAACCAAACAAAAACAACAAAGTGGCAGTACCACAGCATGTCATGTAATCACACCTGACAAATGAGTCACAGTGGAACCAATCACTATGCAGAAAGCCATGACAAGGCATGTATATTATTTTATCCCTGTTTTGAGGGACTAACAGGGATTTAAGGAGCACACAAGCCTTGTGTTTAACCTCTGTCCTAGGATGAATTTCATCCTTTGGTATCCTGCAGTGGAGACAGCAAAACAACTTGTGACAATTTCCACAGTTACAAGGTCATAGATTAACCCAGTCCATTTAATATCACTTGTGGAATTGGGTAGGTGAAGACTCAAAATCATCATTTAATTAAAAAGAGCAGTGTGTATATGTTTTCCAGGTATTTGATATCTAGCTTATCTGAGACAGATATAAGTGTGTCAACTCCACTACAATCAAACAAATGGAGGCGCACCACACTGTTGGTAGTTGGGCCTGTCACATTTTAGAGGGTCCTTCTGACACTAAATTGAAAGCTTGCAGCCATGTTTAACTGAGACTGAGACTTATTTAAATAGATAACATTATTGTGAACTAGTAACTCATCTGAGTGCTGATGATAATAACCTTTTGCATTCAGAGTAGGGAGGAAATAAATAACATTCATTATATTCAGTAATTTCAACAAGTGAAAGAAAGATGGAGAGGTTGGAAATAAGGGAAAATACACAAAGGGCACATCTACATGTGAAATTAATATCCCTGAATAAATTTTGGTGCAGTTTGAGCTGGAGTTTATTGCTCCTGGGTGCCATGTTTACACGCATGCCCAGGGCTCCAGCATGTTCACCCAGGACAGAGAAACCCTGGCTGGCAGAGCTAGAGAAGCATAGCACTATTGGTATAGGGGCCCAGGGGATTAACCTGCCAGCCCAGGAGATGCTCTGACCGAGCTCAACATGCTGGGGAGGGTCTGGCTGGGGCAGAAGGGTGTGCCAGTGCAGGGCTAACTGGCAGGCAGCCCCCACACTGAAGCACCCTCATGCCCCAACCAGCCCCGTCAGTGTCTACACATGCACTGTTGTGCACTAAAGAATACCGCCACAGGATAGTACTTGTGTTTACAAGTACTAACCTATAGCAGGGTTAATTGGTTTACTGTGACATAATAGGGCCTCACATGTAGACACTGATCAAGCTGCTGCACTGAGGTCTGTAGAGCCACTGCCCAACTTGTTGCTGGCACTGGAGGGGCTGGGGTTGTGCTACCCCAGCCTCTTCCTTTCCATGCACACTGAGGCATGTGTGTAGTCACCACCAGTTATGGAATGGGACCAGGACTCTGGACCCCAGTGCAGCTGTTTACAGCCTGTCTGCTGTGAGTCTGGGCTCCATGGCCAGAGGTGCTTGTATCTGCACCTTGAGGTGCATGGTAGGGAAAGGGCCAGGGCAGCCCAAACTTAGCCCCTACCTGACTGTTTGCCTGAAGATGTCCATGAACCTTCTGCCAGCAATGAGGATTGGACCCCTCCCAGCTCCCTCCATCTATCTGTCTACCCCTGGCATGCCAAGTCAAGGCACGGGTTGAGGTTGGGGTGTTTTTAGCACTCTGGCCAAAACTGTTGTTGACCCCTGATCCAGATGATGGTGTTTCATAAGTTTTCATTGATTTTCAGGGCCTTGGATGGGTGAAAAGAATTGCTGTCAGACACCAAGTCTATTTATGAGCACAATAACTGAAAGTGAATCTGACCTGACTGCCTACCCGGGTTGCACAGCTCCAGAAGTAGCTTGGGGCTCAGAAGAGCTTCTGGAGAAAGAAGCCAGTGGTCTTGAGGAGCCCAGGCCTGCTGAGAGCTTGTGTAGGAAAAAAAATGAAGAGCTGCCTAGACTAGAGCACTGGTTCTCAAAATTTTTAGACTCCTGGCATGAGTGGAAAAGGGCATCGGTGGGAAAGGACTAGCTCTTAGTTTTCACTCCTTTTTTGCTTTGAACTCTTGGAACAGAATAAAGCAATTCATATCTGCCAAGCAAACTCAGAAGGACCACAAGCACCTCAGAAAGATTTTAACACCTTTGGATTCCTATCTGACATCTCTGCTTTCATCTTGTGAGTCATGTTTGCACCCCCAACAGAGTTAACACCTCACGGCACCCTTGAAAGGCTCTCAAGGCACCCCAGGGTACTGCTGCTGCACCCCGGTGAAGAGTCACTGGCCTGGAAGCCCTCCAACCTGGCTTCTTGGGCAGGAGGGAAGAGAATAAAGTCTGCTTGGGGTGGAGGCTGCAGAAGGAAGCAGCATGGCCCAAGGGCCAATCTTGGACAAGTTTAAAAAAAGACATAAAAATGGGACTGGCCAGAGGGCTGGAGTAAAGGGTGTGGGGGAAGAGAAAGGAAAGCAAAGGAGAGAGCAGGGAGCACCCCTGGCCCTCCTCACCCTATTTAGTGCACCCAGGTGCTGAGGGCCATGGCTGCATTCTGCCCCACTAGCACCAGTGTGCCACAGTGTCCTCCTGTGGTGCGAGGAGACCCTGCCACCTCCCTCCACACCCCTGCCTCAGTCTGACCATTGTTGCTGCAGGCCCTAGCAACCCATGGAGCTGAGGCTCAGACAGGACAGCACAGTGGCTCCCACAACTCCTGCAACTGCTGGAGCCAGCACTTGGGGCTCCCCCCTCCCCCCCCACCCAGGGCCCAGTGCTGCTGGGCACCCCCCTAAACTTTCCCGGCACAGCCCCCTCCTTTCCCTTCTGTGGCCCAGCCCAGCCCGGTGGGTGCGCAGGAACCAATATCCACAGGGCTCCAGCTGAGCATGTGAGCCATAGTGCCAGCCGAAAGCGACAGCAGCCACCTCCTTCCTCACCGTGGCAACAGTGATCCTGAGCAGAAGAGGAGGATGAGGATACAGTAGAGCCACGGTGGTCACTACAACAAAGCCCCAGTGGGTGGTTGCTGCCCACACCTGTGTCACAGCAGAGTGCAGTCGTCATGCCCCACTTCCCTCACAGGGCTAGCGCAATGGGGGCAGGAGGAGCCCTGCTCCTTGCAGCTGGGACGGAAGGAGGGGAAGGGACTGGATGTATGGTAACCCTAGCCTGCGACAGCTGCCCTCTGTGCTGCCTTGCATTTGAGGGGACTAAGCCCCATTAGCCATGGCCTTCTGCTGCCTATGAGCTCCTCAGTAAACATCTCGTGCAGATGCATCCAAATTGAGTAAGCTTTTTGTATTCACCAAACTGGAAAAAGCTAAATGTGACAAATAACACTACCTACAGTGACTGAAGCAGTCTCACTCAGTGAGTAAAAGACACATCATAAATTCCCCTTTACCTTATCCATGGACTTGGACCTGAGAAGATATAGGTATAGATACAGATACATATGAGACAGATTCTACGTAGTGCCCAGTTGCATTTTTTGTCTTTTCTTCCTGCACCATATCAACTTTCATTCTGCATTTCTCTACTTCTTTCTCCCCAATTCCTTTCAAGACTGCTACTTTCTACTCTGATCCACCTCTTCTTTTCCAGCAAACAATCAATCCAACCACCTCTTCGCAGCTTTCCCTGAGCATCCATTTATAGCTCAACTGAGACTGCCAACTCATATCCGGTTTGTTTTGTAGGTCTTAGGCCTTTCAGGAACTGTGCACCTCCTGAGACATGTGGAGCACCTTCAACTCCCATTGACTTGAGAGGAAGTAGCACCTTGCCTCTAGGACCCCAGGAGAAGATAAATATCAAGCCTTTTGTGAGAAGCAATCAGAAGTAGTGACGTTTCAGAATAGACCCAGCCCCAAGATAACACCACTGGCATAATCCAATCTGCAGGCGACAAGCAGCAGATCTGAGTGGGTGAAGAAAGATCTTATTGTCCTTACCAAGTGTAGGTGAAAAACATGCTTTTGACTCTGGCTGCCACTTGGTAGCTTGACATGTGGGGTTATAAAATACGTATGTACCTCACTGTAGCATTTGTCAGGTACTTTGAGATCTTGGGTGATACGTGAGGGATATTTTGATTCTACAGAGAGAAGCTCCTGACTCTGTTTCTCAAGAGATGCTGGGAACTGGGCATGATTTTTCTACTGAACATTTCCAGCGGAGGTAAGTCATCTGACATAACTACAAGGACAAAGTGCAGGCTGAACTTTAAGAGCCAGGAATCAATGTTGTAGTGTAATTTAAAAACCAATATACAGTAAATATCAGGCAGCGGCATCAACACCATTCACTTACATCTTAGATAACTCACACAAAATGCCAGCCAGCCATCAGTTTAGAAGACCTAGGAAAATTGTCTCCCTCCAAGGAAATGATGATCTATCAATACACTTTGGCTTCCCCTCCGACCCTGCACATTTGTTTAGAGTATGGAACGTATAATGCTTTCCAGTTATTAGTGATATAATTACTCCTAGTCACAGTAATATTCACAGAGTAAGAGACATCAAGTGTATATTGTAAGTATTGGAAAGTTCTGAGTTTTATCTCCCAGGATACAGCCATTTGCTGCGGGTTGTTTTCAAACCAGACAGACCATACTGAAAGAACCATGACACAGGCATTTTTTTTCATTTCCCTCCATTGTTTCCACTCATTACTCAATAGTTTGTTGTGTCCATTTAGGTCTAGAAGGACATTTACTGGGTTCTCTTTACCTGTTAACATGGAGATTTCATATTAATTACTGTGCAGTGCCTCCTTGTCATCAAACATTTACAGACACCATTCACATTCTGATACCAGGACCCATTTTTCTTTCTACTGCCACAGAGGATTATGGAAGTTTGAAGATGAAAGCTTTTTTCCATCCCCCTTCCCATTGCTCATTCTCACCTGCAGGCAACATCAAAGCAGAGATTATTATTTCTGCTTTGTGTTTTTTTCCTCAAAGTCATCTGACAAGCATAGCTAGAAAACATCATCTCAGAATCTGCCTGTTTGGTGCCACTTGGGGTCTCTGACACCAGTGAACTATCAGAGTATGCTATGATAGAAGCAGGGTGGAAGACAAGACAAGCTTCACCTTCTCACCCACTTCCTTTAGATCAGCTATTTCTGAGATGAACAGTTCACTGACACCTCTCTCCCTCAACCCACATGGCATGACCAAATGGATGCTTTCAAAGTTTATCCCTTTCCTAAGGTCACAAATTCCAAGTTCAGGCAACTTCCTGAGTATCATCTAAATGAGATGATCCAAGATCTCCCTACAGCTTTGAACTCAAAAGGCCATGTTCATACCTGATGTGACGCCACCAGTTTCAACTGAACGATTCGGCTAAATACTCCACTGCAGTCTTGCATATATTTTCAGCGGCTTCTCAGAGCAATGGTAACACAACTGAAGTAGGAAAACAGCTCTTAGCCATCGTTTGCTTTGTACTGATCTCACCTTTCATCCAGCTTTCTTTTCTTGCTTGTGCCTATGTCAACGTGAATTGGGATACACTAGTCCAGCCTCTTACCTCATAACCAACCAGAATCAGAGCCCCTGGATTTAACTGCTATTCCAGGGTGTGTCTCCTTATTTTACCCCTGTCTAGCACAATCTCTGTGACAGCACAGCATCTGCTAGGAGGATTACAGGCCAACACCTTTAGGAGTCATTACCAGAAGTCTTTAGATGAAAGGAGAAAGCCCATTATACCTAAAATCACCAAATCCAGAAACCCAGCAGACACACCTTCATGGACATTTAACAGGCATATCTAGTTATTTCATTATTTTTGTGCACTAAAACAGCAACTTCAAGAATCAATGATACCACATAGAAAATATTCAGACAATATTGCTTAAAGCTTGTGACGCTAAAAAGAGATAAGTGTGTTTACTTCATATTCTAGTCTTCAAATCTGGAATTTAATTCCTGTTCCATATTGAACCAAAGAATTGAAATCTCAAACATTTTTGAACCGACAAACTGCATGAATGCTTAGCTTAGGTCACTGAAAATAGGTCACTGAAAACTATTTACTTAGCTCCCCCCTTTTACTTATACTTTTAAAATATAAATTAATTTATTTTTGTGGGGGGGAGTATTCTTGTCTTAGAAAAAGGTCAAACTTTTCCTTTAGAAAATGTCAAATGGGACCTCTGACAATTTTGAGACATATTTCCAACATTTTTTTCAAGTGGGGTAATCCATTGGAATTGACCTTTTTCCACAAATAGTTTCCAGTTAAGATGACCTTTCATTGAAAAATTCCTGAATGGTTCTACCTTCTACTAAAAATCAATGGGAGACTAATCATAGGAACAGACCTAGGCGTCGTCTTCAGCATTTTCAATAAACATTTTATATGGACAAATGCCTGGATGGCCCAGGGGGGAGATAATATGCTACAGAAACAGAGCCTTTGACTTTATGGCACTGGTTCACTTATGCTTGGCACTGACCTAAAGCAAATAATGTCTAATGTCTTCTTGGTGGCTTTTGAGAGAATATTTACTGCTGTTTATTCTACCACCAAGGGAAAGGTGTCCACATCACAAAAAAGACACTATAATTAACCCTCAGTCAGTGAAACGCTCAGCAAAGATTCTAAGAATCTGACTGAAAGAAAATCAGTGATATGGTACTTTTCTGCCCCTAAAGATGATCCTTGTAGATCAGGATTGAAACACAATAGCTGGGCAATAAAGGAAGAGGATCTTGCACTGTTGGTGGACATTCCCTGCGTCTTGTGTGGATAACTAACAGAATGCATTCTCCAGACGTGTCAATAAATCATCTTTCTTGACACTAAATTCACTCTAAGGCTGGTTGCTTAATGCATACTATCCCCCACTTATTTCAAGTCAGCTTCTTAAACCAGCACGAGGGCATATGTTTTTGCCAAACAGGCAAACCCACTTCAGACTGAATGCTGTATTGATACACCCTCCCAAAATGTACCCGACACTGCAACATTTCAAACTTCAGTCAGCAAACACGCTGCTCTTTGTAAAAAGGCAGAGTGAGCTGACTTGTAAGGGACTGTCAGGGAGCTGTCAGCTTGGATCCTGTTGAGGAAGAGGGAAGCGGAGGCTGTTGCAAAAATGCTAGGTATGCTGTTTGTAAGTCCCATAGGGGGAAACTAAGTGATTACGTTCCATATCTGAATTTAAACAAGAATCACTAATGCTATAAACAGTGGGAGGGAGTGGAAGAAAAGCAAATGGTGGCTCAGAGGGTTGATTCCGTTGCTGGTTGCACTGCATAGACTGGACTGCGTGCCTCAGTGTGTTAAGTAGAACAAAGCTAGATTCTAACCAAACTGTGATTAACCAAACTGTGATCTAACATTAATTCAACAGACAACACAGGTGTACTGAAGAAAAGCCAATAACACAGGGTACACAAACTATATATAATACGGACTATGCAGATTGCCTAGACTGGAGCAGTAGAAAAAAAAACTCAGCTTGGAGCAAGAGCTGTTCCTTCCTTATTTCCTTTTCTGTTACAATACCTTCTTCCCTACAAACTCCTGGCTAATTCAGGAGTCAGGAGCCTCCTTTGCAACCGTTTTGTGACAAACCATGGTAAAAATAGTACATATGCAAATACCATAGGGTCTGTACATGGCAATATGTAGGCACTGCCAAAGAATCACCAAAATGGGACGAGCATTAAACAGTTGCGCTGTAGCAAGCCCAAGACATCATGACAGTAAAAGCAAGTACAGTCCTTTGTCCCCTTTGCCATTATCTCAAATTTTCACAATAGTGTCCTCTCTATACAGCAGTCTCCGATGAAAAGTCAGTGCCTATTCACTGTAGTTATCTGTTTCCTCTCCACTAGCAACAGGAAATAACTGTGGGAATTGAGCAGTATCTGCTGGCAAGCACTGACTTTTCAATGGTGAATACTGTATCATCAAGTTAGGACTTGGCAGCCTAGCCAATGCATTTTCTTGTAGTTGCATGAAACCTTAAGGTGTTGTTGCTATTGTTATTATTTTTATTATTATTGGCCACATCTTCCCTTCTTAGATAGTAAAAAGTTACCCTCTCCAATTAATATCAACAATAGAATATGCAAAATAAACTCCACCCTTCCTGGTGTGTCTCCTTGAGACATCCCTAGAGAGACTAGATGAGCCCCTGCCCAACATAATTCTTGCTGCAAATCAATGTTCTTTGTTTCTGTCAGGTGAGAATGAGTTCCAGATTTTCTCAGAGTTTAAGAAGCCTTCCTGCAGATACTACGATAGTTGTCCAGTTTACATTTAGTTGGAGAAGAAAAAAAGTATCTTGATAGATCCATTTCATTCTCCTGGTACTTGGGGCTTTAACTCTGACCTACATGCTTCTCCTCTGTTTTATTCTAGCACACAATTTGTTTTGTGTATTGTGGTGTGTGCTGGGCTGTGTGTTTGTGTCTCTCTGCAACTGTGAATAACAGTCACTTTCCACTCTGCACCATCTTGCTCTATCATGCCACTTACATGCCCCACAAAATGCCTGGCTTGTTACTTGGGGCAGAGGGTCATATATATCTGATGGTGCTGGGCAAACATGACATGGCATATTTCTAGAGCTCCCATCCCCCCATCTGCCCGTCTTACCAGTTCTTGATGCCCACCAACAATGGTATCACCCTTCCCAGGAACACCAGCCTCAGTGACAAACATGAAACCTGGTTCCAGCTGCCTCTCCTCCACCTCCTACTCCTCCTCTTCTTTCCTGCTTTTTCCCCTCACCTTCCATTGCTTCCTATGACATCTGTCAAGGTCCCTGTTCCTGAATTGTATGTTTTCACACACAACAGAGTTGATCTGTCCAGCAAAGTTCTTCCTTACCTTGGCAGGATTTATTAACTCCCCCAGAGCTTAAATGACTCAAATGTCTCTTATTCTATTTTTCACTTTTCCTTTAATAGGAAGAAAACCCTCCAAACCCCTTTCAATATCTGATTCACAACAGCATTTTTTAAAAATCGCCTCAGCATGTTAAAAAATATTTCTTTGAACTGCCTTCTCAGACTGAGAGAGAAGCAGACACCTAACTGAGGTTCATTTTTCTTTCACAGGCACATTGTTATCTAGGATGACAATAAAAAGCAAATAAAGTTATGCATTTCTCCAATGCCTTAAAAATAGAGCATAGAACATTATCTGACATCAAAGAGGGGAGCCTATATTTACACACACACACACACACACACACACACACACACACACACACACACACGGAAAAATCCTAGCACTTACCTTTGAGAAGTAACATTTATCCCTGGTTTGGTAAAATAATGTCAGACAGGCACTTAGACCTTCTTTCTATGCCATGCATCTTTTTTTTTTTTTGAAAGGAGATATAATCAGAAAAATCCCGGGTTCATTTCCAGCTAAAGCAAAATGCAGACTAGAATTGTTGGCAGATGGAACCTGATTCAGAGAAGTCCAAGTGAATGAATCCCTGAGACTCCTTATTCAGTAATATCCAAAGTAATGAAAAAAAATTAAGAAAGGGGGGGAAAAAGTGATAACTTGTTCTTTTTCTCGTCTGGTTAAAAAAAAACAAACAAAAAACAGGTTTTGGAGGACTAAGCAGCCTGCAGGCTTTTCAAGAATCCTGATCCCAGTGCATCCCAAGATACCACATGCATTTTGGCATTGCAAGTCTTCAAGTTCATATTAGCAAGCCCAGCTTCTATGTATGTGTGTATGTGTGTAAGAAGGGGGGGGGATCAGGGGGAATCAGGGTGTGTGGGGGGAGAGACAGAAAGAGAGAGAGGGAGAGAGATACACACACACATGCACGCAGAGATGGAAAAAGGAAAAACAGCAAACTGGAGTGATCTCACAAAGTGCTCTAGATGGCAGAGCCTGCACAGCTTGTAAGACAAGCAATGTGCACAAAAAAAATCTAGCGAGCAGCTTCAAGAATCCTTCTTACCTCTTCTGATGATGTAACATACAGCAAGTGCTGTGTGCTGCATAGGAATCTGTGCAGTCACAAATCAGTCTGCTTTCCTTACTCCTAAAATAAAAAAATGTCAAAAAAGGAAAGGAGAAACAAAGCAAGAGCAAAAAAGAGACAGGGAATAAAAAACAAGCTTTCTAAAATATACAAGTGGAAGGAGAGAGGTTCGGGAAGATGGGAAATAGTGTGGAAAGAAGCACCCTAACTCCTGGTCCTAACATAGATCAGCTCTGTAGTTGTGTGACAAAGCACTGCCTTCCTAAGCCATTGTGTAATAATAGAATCCTAAGCTGTGTAGACACTGCCTGACATGCTAAATCCTCAGAAGCAACATTCAACATTTGTCGGTGGAAAGCATATTAGTTCTCAGTGTGTGGAGGGGTTGGTTTGAGAAAAGGGGAGAGGGGAGAGGAGCAACATTTCAAAGTAAAATACACAGGTTGCAGCTGCAAAGGGCTGTCAAATGGCAACTATGCCAAAAATGTTACTATCAAGATAAAATATATCTATCTATATACAAATATAATAACACTGCCAGTTCCATTCATGCTGTTTAATACTAGAGGAAGAATCCTCCCTTGATATGTTTTAGTAACTTCAATACCAATGCCAGCAAGAAGAGAATACATGGGATTATTTTTCCCTCCTCCTCCTGCTGCTGACTGGAAATAGAATAATTTAGGAAACACTAAATACAAAAAAAAATAAGATTGAATTCCAGGGGGTCTTACTAGCTCTGTTCAAATAACTAGCTGATTTTTATTTCCATCATGAATTATTTTCCTTCTGATTCCTTGTCTGAAGAGGTCTATTTAGAGCAAGCAAAAAAAGGAGAAAACTGGATTATAGGTGGCTGGCAGACATGGGGAACAGAGGAATAGACTACACTTGGGGGAAACAAATATAAGAACAGCTTTGCAGTGGCAGCTTACACTGGAATTGCCAGGCTGGATCAGAGGCACAGTCCATCTAGTCTAGTACCGTGTCTCTGACAATGAACAATACTAGACATTTAGGAGCAAGGTGCAAGAAACCCTGAAGTAGACAGGACAGCTATGGGTAGATAACCTGCCCGGGGGGAACATTTCTCCATAATCTCCATTAATTACATATATTGGCTTATGCCCTGGAGCATGAGAAGCATGTGAAGCCAGTTTCCCTCATGCAGATAACACACAGAAAACCTCATTCTGCTCTCACTGATGCTGATGTGAACTGATAATAATTCCAGTGAAACTCTTGGACATACACCTGCGCAACCCTGGTTTAAAATCAGAAACAGACTCAGGTCTTTGGCCTGTTCTTTACCCTGCATCTTCTTTATCCCTCAAATGCAAATATTTGGGGCAACTTATTTCAAGAAGCCATTCAGTTGGCAGAATGGATCATTTAACATTGAAAAAACTTTGGATACACTTTTAAAGCTGATTGCACAGGATAGGGACTGCCCATTCAGAAATGCTCATAGGGCAGTTTTGTTGTTAGGTGCCTGGACCCTCATAAACAACAGTCTCTCTCTGCAGTCCTTAAAGTGCCTTTTATAAGCACAGCTCAGTGGTTGGCAACATTTTGCAGCAGTGGGCGGAATAGCCCAACATGGGTCTGGTGTGGGCTGGTGCTAGGACCCAGCTGCTGCCACTGCCGCTGCTTCGCCCCACAATTGTTTCTCTGTGTTATCTAGCTGCAGCATGACATAGGAAAGCCACCCCCATGCCCAGCTGCAGTGTGGCACAGTGCAGCATGGCACAGCGCAGCACAGGCAAGGCCCCCCACTGCTTAGCACCACTGATGCCTCAGACCATGACTAGCCTGCAGGCTGTAGATTACCAGCTGTGATGATTATGTGGCTATATTGTTTGTTTGGATATTATATGGTGAAAGTTAAGTTTCTTTGGATGGGTTTCATTCTGGTAGGGAAAGTTTAATTGCTGAGGGGCTGGGTGTGGCTTGGATCATGGCACTCTGCCCTTGAGATTTCATAGATTTCATAAACATTAGGGCTGGAAGGGACCTCAGAAGTCATCAAATCCAGCCCCATGCCCAAAGGGCAGGAAGTCAGCTGGGGTCATAGGATCCCAGTAAGATAAGCATCCAATTTGCTCTTGAAGGTGTTCAGAGTAGGTGCTTGAACCACCTTCGATGGCAGACTGTTCCAGACCTGGGTAAAGAAATTCTTCCTTATGTCCAGCCTGAAACTGTCTTGCAGTAGTTTATGACTGTTCGACCTCGTCATCCTTTGGGGCGCTCTGGTGAACAAACGTTCCCCCAGATCCTGGTGGTCATCCCTGATAAACATATAGGTGGCCATCAGATCACCCCTGAGCCTATGCTTTTCCAGGCTAAAGAGTCCCATGGCTCTCAGCCTGTCATCGTAAGATCTGTTTTCCTGACCTCTGATCACGCGCGTGGCTCTCCTCTGGACTCTCTCAAGCTTCTCCACATCCTTTTTGAATTGTGGAGCCCAAAACTGGACGCAGTACTCCAGCTGCGGCCTCACCAAGGCCGAGTACAAGGGGAGAATGACGTCCCAGGATTTGCTTGAGAAGCATCTATGGATGCAAGCCAGCATTTTGGTTGCTAAGATGGCACTGGAAGGGCTCCTGCCAGGGAGCTCTGCCTCTTCCCAGAACCTGGACTGGGGAAGCAGGGAGCTGGAGTGTGTGCATACTTGCATGTGCCTGTATGAGTGCCTGCCAGCTTGCAGCCTGCTGGGGTCCACAGAAGCCTGCAGGTATAAAGCCCCAGATGGTGGAGACAGAGGGAGTCTACCACAGGGGGATTGCAGCTGAAAGTGCTGGAGAGGAGACACAGAAGCAATCTGTGGAGGTGAGCGGAGAACCTGAGACCTCTCCTTGGGATGAGGAGTTCACTGAAGAGTCCATAATGATTCCTTCCTGCTGCTGAAACCATCCAGGACCTGCAAAGAAAGCCCTGGCTGGGGGCAAGAGTAAAAAGTATTAGGAAACATTATTTCAAGTTTTTACTTTTATGTTTGGCCTTTCCCATTTATGTTGTAGTGTTTTCCCTGATTATTAAAGTTAGTTTTTTGTATCCCTTAATTTAGCTGTCCTGTAATTGGGTATCTCACCTCACAGGGAGCTTGCACAGCCACAGCTTTGGCTGATTTGGGGTCCTGTCACACTGACCTGGGGCATAGATTATCACTGTACAATGGTATGAAGTATCCAGGAGGAAGTAGGGCCGATAGGATGAAAGAGCTATGACTTTTCACAGAGGGACTCACATTACAGGTGTGATAGTTTCATGCCCCACACTAAGCCCCACCCTTTCCCAAGTTCTGCTCTCATCCCCGCCCTCCCAGGCTCTCCAGGCATACCTGACAGAGCGTGCACCTGGGGCACTGAAATAGAGGAAAGGGAATCAAGCCTTCAGCTGTGTAGAGCAGAGCAGAGATAGGATTCTACTTTGAAAGAGGACTTGTCAATACGAAGAGCCAAATTAACCCTTCCCTGTTCCCACAACCACTGTGATTTTCAATGGCAAGAGAGAATCCAAAGCCTTGAATTCAGCAGCAACTACAGAGCCAGCGAAGGGCTAACCTGGCCCTTGGTGGTGAGAGCTGAGACTTCCTTGGGCAGTAGTAGCATTCTGTCCCCACGCCGCTTTACATAGCTCAAGGCTTGGGCCATCTGGCCTCCCTTCTTGAGCCTCCCTTTATTGTGAACCTGGGATTCTCATGCCATGGCCAACAGCCACCTGTGCCACAATGGGGACCCTCAGGGTCATCTCTACAGCAGAAGTCTCAGGACACCAGGGCTCCCAGCTCTACAGACCTACCCTAGCTAGCTTCCACAGAGCTGTAGTCTCTAGAAAACATGGGTCCCACAGCAGCCTGCTGGGAATCCAGGAACTTGCCTGAGGTTAAACAAAATCCAAGGCAGACAAGGTTATTGGGGTAAATGTGATACCTTTTATTAGACCAACTAAATAGTTGGATAAATTGTTACTTGCAAGCTTTCCAGTACAAACACCCTTCTTCAGGCACAGAGAGAGTTTGTTCTTTTATTGTGTGCTCTCCTGGGTGGAATAGAAGCCAGTATGCAAAATGCGAATGCCTAGCAGTGAGGATGAGGCCCTGGGAGATAATAGGTGTGAGATAGGTGGGGGGCAAAGGCAAGAGGGAGAAGGTGATAAAATGTAGTTAGTAAAATGCAGACAGGTTACCTGGGGTTATCAGATGGCAGGCAGGTTATAATGTGTCATAAATCCAATATCTATATTTAGTCCATGATTTTTTGTGTCTAGTAGATTTATGAACTGAAGTTTGTAGGCTCGTCTATGAAAGGTGTGTTGTAAATTACCTTTGAGGATTACAACCGAGAGATTGGAAAAAGAGTGGTCATCACCAAAAGCATTTTAACAGCTACATTCTTCCACTTTCCCCCGCCCCCTCTCTCTCACCTATTTATTGTCTCCCAGGGCCTCTGATCCTCACTGCCAAGCATTTGCACTTTCACAGATCTGTATTTTGCATACTGGTTTCCATTCCACCCAGGAGACCACACAAAGAAACTTAATTCTCCCTGTGCCTGAAGAAGGGTGTTTGTACCCGGAAGCTTGCAAGTAACAATTTTTCCAACTATCTAGTTGATCTAACAAAAGATACCACATTTATCCAAAGAACCTTGTCTGCTTTTGTCCTTAGACCAACATGGCTACAGCCAACAACATCAAATCCAAGACACTGCTGGAAAATGTTTCAGGTTCTACACAATGATTTTCTGTTTTGTTCTCTAAGGAAAGTTCCTACCAGCTCTAATAGCAGTGTTCAGCATCAACATACTGAGATCATGAGCAGAACCATCATCAGTTAATTGTATGGTATATCTTTCCCCCTCAGCATTTCGAGGAGCAGTACTGAAAGGCTTTTTCAGAAGCCAAGCGTTTCAATGACTGGTGCCATATCTAGGTACCCAGATAAATGAACTGATGCTTTAAAAGTGCTGTGAAGCTGTCATCCCTGACTTAAGTAGTTAGTAAGTGTTTTCTTCACTGAGTCACTTCTTGGACATCTGCAGCATGAATTTAGGTATCTGACTTTAAAGATCAACTTTTAGAATCTTGTCCCAAGTGTTTGAGATGGAAAACCAAATTGAGGCTCTAATCATGTAAGCATCTTACAAAACAAGTGGTCGGGCAGCAGAAAAAAAAGCACTTCTGATGACATCAAGAACTAATAATAGACTCTGGGACAAGCATTTTTCAGGGTCTGATTTGAAAGTAGCATTGCTGCAATGGCAGAAATCAATGAAGTCCATAAAAAATTGTTCCTAAAAGTTCTCATCAGCTACAGCTCTGACAATGCTGGTTCTTAAAGGAAAATAAAGATGCAATGTCCTATATCCCTGCAAGTGCTTCCACAGTGGAACTAGACTAGCTATATTAGCTCCACTTGACTACTGTGAGTGAGTCCCAGCCATACCAGCCATGTGATACTAAACTTTACATGGTCTGAGTATGCTGCAACACTAGCTGCTTTTCCTGACTTTTCAGACCTGTAGCCTGCACACAGGATTTCTTTTTGTTAATCTTTCAATGAAATGAGATCGACCTTCTTGTCCAGGTACCCCAAACTTCCACTTCCAGTGCTGCCCACAGCCAAATCTTAAGCATCACCTTTTGTAGAGCTTCAACTTTGTGGAATTCCCATAGATACTCTGGGGTTTCAATTTGTCTCTTCAGAGACATACAGTATTTAAACCAGATGTATAACTTTTGTAACTCACCACTCTGAGATGCTTTTTAATCTTAGGTCAGACTCCTCTGGGATATGCAGATCTATCTTTCATGCAAATCACAGGGTCTCTCACTTTTCAGTTTTCTTCCTTGGCTGTTTACATAGTTCAACAAGAGACTGCATCATAAGGGCTTTGCTACATAGTAATTGTGACTCCTCAAACCCTTAACACCTGGATTGTCTGAACATTAACACCTGAAACTAGTTTTAAGCATTCAGTAGGTGGCTCAAAGTTATACTACTTCAGGGCAGAATTCTCTCTCATCTGTGTAACTCAGCTCATGTTACAACAAAGTGTAGCCACTCCAGGACACACCTTACTGTAAACACCCCACCCACCTCCCTCCCCTGCTGGCCCTAAACAGGTCCACTGCCTCCCCCTGCCCCCCCAGCACATCAGATCCCCACTCACTGCCTGCCCCTCCCCACCTTCTTTGTGGCTACCTGTGCTGTCTGTCTCAGGGGAGCAGACAAAGAAGGGTTAACCTGCCTGTCCAGCCCGTGCTGCTGCTCTCTGGGCAAGCTCACCTGGGAGAAGAGCACCAGCTAAGCAGCAGTGGGAGTGGGGGATTCTTACCCAAATTCGAACTAGCACTGACATGGATCAGCATAAGGTATAACAGGACCCTAAGAGTGAGTTCCTCTGTCCCTCTCCTTTGCTCAAGCTTCCTGCATCCAGATTATTCTGACTTCCTTAGGCTTCATGTTTTGTTTTACAGATCCAGGCTCAAATCCCTTTTTGATGGAAAAGTAGAACCTTAGAGTCAGAGGGAACTTGGCCTGCTGAGAAATGTGCTACCATAGAAAGAAAGAAGGAGCCTTGGGATCTGGCCCCAATTGGTATTTCTGTATTTTGCATTTAAGGGCCTCCTTCCTTTCAAAACCAGAGATCTAGGGCTGTATCCAATTTACTTTCCTTCTGACCCCACAGAGCTTTCCTTGTGGGCTGCCCCATCAGTCAACTTCAATAGGGGTGGATGGGGTTTTAGTTATCATCAGCCTATGACCTGATGATGACAGCATTGTTGCTGGGAGGCAGGTAAAGAAATTTCAAACCCTCTTTGGCTGAGGGGGGGCCTAGAACCTGAGTTTCCTACTTCTCAGACAAGTGTTCTCACTCTAATCTAGCAGTGTTATGAGGTTCTCATATCAAAATGAGAGATGTCAAGATTTAACAACCTTTCATTTTCCCTGGTCTGGGAGATGTTTGACACAACCATGACCCCATATGGCTGACTCCACATACTTGCAGGCATTCAGTGGTCCAGTGATTTTACAAATTCAGCTGAAATTCAAAAGTTGTGCATAGATTCCACAAATTGTTACAGCTAAGTATACAAGTTGCTTTATACAACAGTAATAAGCTAAAGGAATTTAAGTTGGTCACTGCATTTTCACCTTGATAATGGAGATGTTCTTGTTCAAAAATCAATGTCAAGTCTGGTATTGACACACACAGGGAAGGCTTGAAGTAGGAAATTACATCAAGACAAAAGAAAGTCTGATGATTTTGTAGCAGCCAGGATGATTCCGTCTGTTGTAAACATCATTCAGGTTCACAAACATACGGATAATATGGAGCCTCACCCCTGTGATAGACAGTGCAATTTACCCTAGATATCTAGGGACCATTTTTTCCCACTTCTTTGCCCCCCATTCGACAGTAAAGCAGACCACCCTGGTCTGCATGGATTCAAAGTGGAAGTTTAATCAATGGCTGCCAATCAAATTTATTTATTGAGGGATTGATCCAAAACAGCTAGTCAGTGGCCACATTGATGGAAGTGGCTATACTGCTGGTGCCAAATGAACCCATTGACTGTCAGACCCCTGGAGATGTTGATAGAGACTGTGCATTTCTTAAATACTGTTCAATAAAGCTCTGCATGATCCTGTGAGACACCTGTACATATACACATTAACCATTATAAAATACCTCCCCCCGGGTTTTCAGCAGCAGCTCAAGCCAGGCCGCAAAACTGAATATGCCCTTCTAATCTCAGCAGTTTGTTAAATCAAAAGCCGAGTTCTCAAACCTGCAACCACAAAGGCCTAAAAGAGAACCAGTAAAGTCCTACAGAGTGGAAGGAACTGGATTCCACAAAACTGAGCAGACCCTGCTTAGAGCTCAGATCTACTAAGTAAGTCCTGATTAGGCACAGGCAATGCAGAGGTTCCTACTGCTACACACACCATTCACAGTGTTATTAAGAAAGGCCACATCACCAACTAGAAGCATAAACAATGTAAATGGAAGTGGACTCATTCTACTGGTTTAAGTATTTGAACTCTTGAATCATGCAAGGTAAAAATATTGTAGTGCTGAATACCAAGGATTTTTCAAGCACATGAGTGTCCAATGTTTCTGGACAGATCTGTGAATTAATTATGTATTAGCAACCTATAAGAGCTATAAGGACTCATTTCATTTCAAATAACCACAATGCTTATGTTCATTTTAAGAGGCTCCAAAAAGAACTTCTCAAGTGCTCAGAAAAAAAATTATAATATTTTTATGTCCATGCTACTCTCTCTAGTCTCCCAATGTTCAGCGCAAGTGAACAAACAGAATACTTGTATTTCCATTACATACAATTATATATCCATCTCAATGGATGAAATGTAATACCATTTGATACATAGATTATGACCATCCCATTATGGGCATCTAGTCTGACCTCCTATGTAACACAATTTCACAAAATTATTCCTGTATCAATCTCAACATTACTGGTCGGGCTAGACAGAGTATCTTTTTAAAAGACATCCAGTCCTGATTTAAAAACTTCAAGTGATGGAAAATTTGCCTTTTTCTTTGTATGCTACAATGTAATTACTTTCACTGTTAAAAATCGGCACCTCATTTTGTTGCAAAGAATGTTCTGCTAAATTGTCAAAAACCACACAGTGTGATAATTGTGAAGTGTATCTAGGTTTCTCTGTTGAGGAAACAAAGAGAGAGGAAAAGTAGGTGTTTCTCCAAGACAAGTGGGACTGTGTTACACTGGAGCAAGTGTGCTCTTTGAGACCAGTATAATCTATTCACTTGAAAAGATTCCCTTTTGAATGACCATCTGTTTCTGCACAGTGTGTTAATCAAAGTAAAGAGACAGTCCTTGGCAACACTTTGTCAAGTCCTGTAATGTATTGGAAAGTACACCAGTTGCTTTTGCTTTCCATCTAGAGGCAATAACATGCAATTTTATGTCAAATAGGGAGCAAGACCCTACCCCAACCAGTCTACCATTTAAAACTTTGATCTGGCAAGGCACAGTTTCCCCTCAGTTGTCACTGAAGTCAGTAAGAGCTAAAAAAGCATAGAAAGAATATGATCAGTATAATAAAAAATATGACACAAGGGTTAAGAAAAAAAGACAAATCCACTTTCCAGGAGTTGCCATTACTATCACCATGTTACAGGATAGTATCTTTAGCACACAACAGCCAGCAACCAGCAACTTGGATAGAGACATGTGAGCAATCAGTGTCATGTCCTGCTCATGATCCATTTCGGTTTCTGATTTTCAGGACTAGCTTGAGCCTACTATATTGGTATTTAAAGTACTATAAGAGGGTAGTTAAAGTTTTTGTTTAAAAAGAGTGAAAATACTATTAATTTTTGCTTTTAACAAAGGATTTGTTATGAAGTCATTTTGGTCCAAGATTGAATTCAAGGTAAAACTGAATAACAGGTAAAGTAACATATGTACATCCTTGAAGGAAAGACATAGTTTTCTTTCCAAGACATAACCATAAGGAGGAATATTGAGCAGAAAAGCAGAAGCACAGAAATGTCACTGTCATTGGGCATGGCACTACTGGAATGCTATGTCCCCTTCTGGTCTGTTGATAAATTAGAAAGGGTTCAGAAAAGAGCTGCAAGATTGATTTGAGGTCTAGAAAACTTGCTTTATAGTGAGAGACTAAAGAAAATCAATCTCAGTGCACAGAGATTTAAGAGGTGACTTCATCACAATCTATAAATATGGAGAAGATTGCTGATGGTATAAGGCTTTTAATCCAGCAGTGGTAGGAAACTGAAACAGGACAAATTCAGACAAGAAATAAAGGCTCATAATTTTAATGGGAAGGGTAATTAACCATTGAAATAACTCACCAAGCCACATCGTATGTTCTCCTTCACTTGCACACCATATATTATGACTCACATGTTTCTAGAAAGATACATAACTCCAACAGAACTTATGGCTCTAAAGAAGAATTCACTGTGTGAAATCCTGTGCCTGTGGCATGAAAGTGCAAGTAGATTCTCATAGCTGTCTAAGAGTCTAACAAGATAATGTTATAAAGAGTTGGTGAGTGGAATTGCCCAGCTCAGAGAAAATTGGGACATGTAAGGGGGGAATGAGTGGTGGATCTGGATGATCATCTACAATGTCTGTTCATCCCTACACTTGTGCTTGTGTGTACATGTTGTGTGCTGTGGCCCTCTATACTGCGCGTCTTTGCCAGTGTTCTCCTGGTACTCTTTGTTTTGATTCTTGTGTCCACTCCAATACGCCATGTGGCAGAATGGCATCTCTGTCTCTCCCTGAACTCTACTATCAGGTGGATGCCTAATCTGACAATTTGGTTATCATGGTCACTGCAGACAGCACTCACCTCTGGCCCTATAGGCTTCAGGTAACCCCGAGTTGTAACCTGAGCTGGATACATTCCTGAGGAAGGGGGAAACCTGCTCGCTCTGCCTATGTGACTGGCCTCATACACCTGGGTAGGGACTTAAACTCCCTATTGTTCTAAGCAATGTCATCATGACTAGAGGGGGTGAGAGACCCTGCCAGTCTACCCGGCAACCAGTGATGCATTTCAAATTGGTTGGCTGGCGGCCAACACTTTCTGGCCTTCATTGGATCAGGTAAATGAGGTCATAAGGTCTATATAAGTTAAGGACTGCCCAGTGGACGGGGGGCAGCAGCCATGATGAGAACTCTCAGAGAAGCTGGACCATCTGAAACTCATTCTCTCTCTTGAAACTTATGTTCAATGAACTACTTGCTTCCAGAGGGAAGCTCCACCTGCGTCTGGATAATACTTGTGACTAAGCTACCAGAAATCTAACTAGATATAAATCTTGCAGTAACACAGATGCATAATCAAAGGCTACCATTCCACTGTTTGCTCTAAGGGATTTCTCTGGTATTGCTCTACCCTGTACCCTATTCCAAACCTACTCCTTGTAACCAATAACATTTTCCTCTGTACCTGGCATGGGAGACTTATTGGGAGTGGGTCTAGATTATGCCTTGAGGTCCCCTTGGTTCAGCTGACTAAGGGAGACTACTATTGGTGCTTCAGACTGAGGGAAGCACCCCAAGTTCTTCCCCTCAAGAACCACTAGGCCTGTGTTTCCCAGGGAGCAGATCCTGGGTGGTGGGGGCGTTACCTCCAGGCTTGCATGTGTGCTCCAGGAAAGGGGTCGGCTGGATGTGAGGCACCACCAGGAAGGCACTCAGAGCCTGGAAGGTGATTGGGCATGGTGAGGTGGGTGTCTCCACACAGGAGCACCCCCTGCTGGCCTGCCACATGCCATGACCAGTCCATCTCAATTACTTGTTTTTCTATCCAGTCCCTACTGGGCCCATATTCCATGGTAGGGAACATTTGCCAATCTCTCAACTATTTTTCATCCTATCCTTAAGAGATCGGCAGGTGGGTATTGTCTGGCTTCTGGTATGTTCTTCAGAACTAAGTAAAAATTGCCTTTTCCTTTTTTCATCCTAAAACTCCAATCAACATGCAGGAAACTGGACTCTTCCTTCTGAGTCCCTACTGGGATAAGTCTGTTTCTGCCTTTGTTTATGAGGATGGATGATTAGGATACTCAGCAGCTGTCTAACAATGAGCTAGCATCAGAACAGCAGGGGAAAGCTGGAACTACAGCACACAGCAGTTCTTTTGGGGCCAGAATTTTCATACCCTTTGTTCCTCTCCAGCCTGGGCTCCAGAGAGGAATAAATGTGATCATATCTGTTTTCCTTTGGTAAAACACATCAAAGAGTAATTGATACATGACCTGAAAGCTTCAGTTGATACAGGTCCCTAAAAAGTGCTGCCTAAATTAGGCTGTGATTGTGGCATTCAGGAGTTTTGGCAGACTGTCATTGGTTGCTATATTTCTGGGTTAAATGTGTTCATGGTACATTAATGATGCATGCATGCCTCTGTTTCCCTGACTGGCTTGTATACATGGAAAGAATGAGCTAGTGGTTTTCTGAAGTGGTTCTGTGAAGATCTGCCCTAAGCATCTCAGGTTGGGAGAATGAGCCATCAAGAAAACAATGAACCAATTTGCACATGTTGACACACCAGGGCCCAACTAGATGCAAGTCCTAGGACTAGACATTCCCTAGGGAGGGATTTTAAAGAAGCTCTAGTTCAAAGAGGCTGGCTAGAAAAGTGGACTCCCAGTGGGTGGGAACAGGTGATGAACAGAAACACTGAAAAATTTAGTGACATCTTCATGGTCATACTGGCAGTTATGGACAAACTCAAGAATAGAATCCTGATCTCCTAGTTCCCAGGACATTGCCTTAATGGCAAAAACTAACATTCTTTTCATGAGTTCATTGTGGTAAATATGTAGGCATTTTACAAATGGGCACAATAGAACATGGGCACAAATTCAACAGGCACCAAACACCTTACACATTATCTTTAGTTTCTATGGCTTTCATTGGAACCTGCTGGTTTAACACCTCTCAGCATTGACCTTGTTGTTTCTAGCTATTACATTTTCCTACTTATGAGTACAAGAAGAAGCTACTACAGCACTTAAGCACACAGAGAGAAGATGTTATCCTCTCTTTTGTTAACAGCGAGAGTCCTTATTAATAGGATATGTGGTTCCTGAATAGCAGGTTCATTTTAGTATCTCAATTTACTATCCAGCATGAAGACCCTGGAAATTCAATTTTTAACTTAAGTTGAAGGTATCAGTATGTTATTTTAATTATCTCCTTCCTTCCTACCCTCTTGCTTTCAATATGCACTAGTAAGTTTGTCTGAAGAGGCTGGAAGCTCTTGTGGATAAGGTTGTTCCCCTCCCTTCCTCCACCTCTTATGTAAGCATTAACACCACATGGAAAACTGTCGACTCCCCAGAGCACAGAGCTGAATAAGGCTGATTGCCTCCCTGTATTTCTTTATAAAATGTTAAATATTCATAGCTGTGTCAAATTAAATGAGCTTCTTGTGCTGTCGTTTTTTTCAGCTCACTGAGTCTTCCTCACGGGTACCTGTCCTGCTACTTGAGCTACCTCAGGAGACATCACATTTCTCTAACATTAGAAAATGAACTTGCAATAAACAATCAGGTTAACAAAAGAAAAAAAAGTGTGGTGGGGGGAAGGAAAGAAAAAAAAGATTTGGTTGCTGGTTGAAGAGACTTAGAAGAAAAAGTTGTGGCTTTCGGCAAGAAAGCTGTGGAAGGAGGGAATATCTAACCCAACAGGAAGATGGAGAACAAGAGAAGAAACAAAATAGATATGTCCATGCCACAATTCATATACAAAAATATTATGAAAGGTCTACAAACATGTCCTGGAGGGATTAGATTATATGAAATGTTTGGAAATAACAATATTTTTGGACAGCCACTATCTTATTTGTATCCAGAGACTGAAACAGGTGTAGGTCTCACTGGAGCATGGATTGGTGCAGTCATGGATCAGTGCATACAGAATTATGCAGAGGCCTGTTAGCAGCATGAACCAAAGTAGGACTCAGTAACAGCCTGAGTCATAGGCTTTGTTTTCCAAAAAGTAGACCACACATGGACAAAGCCTAAGTACTCGGGAAAGTTAGGGTTATTAACTTCCAGGCACATCAGAAGATAAACCAATGGAAAACAAGGGATAATATGGGTACATGGTACTAAAACAAACTCAGAGTGTCCTGGTAAACAGGTCTCCCTATCTAGTGGAACGCCACAATGTTTCGTGAAGATTGTATGTAAATTATGTCACCTAAAAATATTTAGTGACTGGTAGAACATGAAAGTGTATGTTGTAAACATAACGTTGTGATGATCAATATATATAAGGGGCCTGGGAACCCTGAATACTTTGTACTGAGTTAGGGCCATATTTTATGCTGATATATGATGTCAACATCTGGTTGCTTGTGAACAATAAACCCCCAAAAGTCTAAGAACTGGAGGCTATGGTCTCTTTATTACAACTAATGAGGTTGTTAGAGTAGTAATAATATACCCTCACCAAAGGTATCCTGACAGTACACACAAAACATCCCAAAAAGGGAGCCTGGCATGACCAGTACTACTTCACCTCTGGCCACACCTGAAAGTCCAGCAACAGGGACCTCCAAAACTAGAATCAGGAAACGTGTCTACACTTAAGCACAGAAATTCAGTCCTGCAGTAGTAACATGCTTATGTCTAGGGCTGTGTGAGGCTTCAGACAGAGCTTCAGATCCAGAGAAACTTCGGATGCTTCGGTATCCAAAGCAGCATGTCCAGATCAAAGCACTGGCTTCTTTAGGCTTTCTGAAGCGGTTCAGAGCTTCCAAAGTGCTTCAGAAAGCTTTGAAGCTGCTTTGGAGATCTGGCCATAGTGTATAATGGGGAAACAATGAAATATTTATGCCTTTTCTGTTTTTTGTCTGATTTGGATTACATTTACAGATATTGTAGCCTCTGCTGAGAGCATGAATTCTGCCAAGTTTCAAGAAAATAGGTGTAGGGGTTTGGGGGACACTGCACCCCAAATTCTTGAAAGTGAAACTCATGTCACATGTATATGTTACACTACATGGGGGTGAAAGCTTCAGGGATGGTAGCCCGTGATGAGTCCACAAAGTCTGCCAAGTTTCAAGGAGATAGGTGCAGTGGTTTGGGGGGAACTGCACCCCAAATTCTTGAAGCAAAACACATGTCACAAGTGTGTGTTACAACACAGGGGGGTCAAAACTACAGGGGTGGTAGCCCCTGGTGAGGCCACAGAGTCTGCCAACTTTCAAGGAGATAGGTGCAGTGGCTCGAGGGGGAACTATACCTCAAACTGCGGACAAGCAAAACTCATGACATGGGTGACACTGTGTGTCTTAAGGCGCAGCAGGATGAAAGCTGGAGGGATGGTAGCCCATGCTCCAGCCAGGAAGCCTGCCAGCTGTCAAGGAAATCAGTGCAGGGAGATTCTGGGACCTTGCAACCCTAGCTGCTAACAGACAAAACCTGTGACATGGGTGCCTGTGCAACTGTGTCTGCCTTGGGGCGTGGGAGACACTACTGTAGGCCCGGCTGCTAAGCTACTGTTACCAGTTACCAATCAGTCATGATTCACTCAGAGATCAGCTCAATACACAGTAGCTAGCTAATGTAACCAGTTAATTACCATCAATTAACACCTACAAAAACAGGGACTAAAGAGAGGAAAGAATCAATACAGACAATCAAGTGCCCCAAGACAGAGACAGTCAGTTGCACAAGCACCCATGTCACGAGTTTTGCCTGTCAGCAGCTAGGGGTGCAGGGCCCCAGAACCCAGAAGCCCTGCACCTATCTCCTTGACAGCTGGCAGGCTTCGTGGCCTCAGCAGGGGCTACCATACCTAAAGCTTTCACTCTGCTGCACCTTAACACACACAGTGTCACCCATGTCACAAGTTTTGCTTGTCCGCAGCTTAAGGCTGCAGTTCCCCCAAACCCCTTCACCGTTATTGAAACTTGGCAGGTTTTGTGGTCTCTTCAGGGGTTACCATCTCTGCAGTTTTGACCCCCCCGTGTTGTAACACATACATGTGACATGAGCTTTGCTTTGAAGAATTTGGGGTACAGTTCCCCCCAAACCCCTGCACAGATCTTTTTGAAACTCGTCAAACTTCTTGCTCTCAGAAGAATCTACCATCCTGCTACGTTTCATCCAAATAAGAAAAAAACAACAAAGTTATAGATATTTCATTGATTCCCCCTTATACCCTATGATGGGATCTCTGAGGTGGCTCCAAAGCTTCAGAATTGCTTTGTCCAGATTGAAGCAGAAACCCAGTCTGGAGCTCTGGATTGGATCCCTGGCATCCAAAGTGGCTGGATCTGAAGCCAGATCAGATCGCTTCTGACTCACACAGGCCTCCTTATGTCTTCTATGGATTATTCACAAAGTGAGACACGCAACACACACATTACCATGGCTTACTGAACAGTGAACAGTGTTGTGAATGGTCTACCTGTCTCTGATCTTGGATATTCCCTCCTTCCAGTTTTGTTGCCTAAAGCCTCAGCACTTCTAAATCTCTTCCTGACAGTATGACTATGATACTGACACGGTGGCCAACCACCAAGAACTCAAGAACTGAATAGTGGCTCCCCCCACAACCGGGATGCCTGATTTTGAATGTACCCCACCAATATACTCCTACTCACTTTTGCCAAATCTAGAAATGTGGCAATGCAGCTGTTCCAGGGACAGCTGGCTCTTCTACAGAAACTTCAATGCCATGTTTTCAGGTTTCCATGTGCAAGCAAGAGGTGGGTGTACTTTGAATCAGGCACCCAGCAGTGCCAAAGACACAGTATAAAAAAATTCTACATGGCTGTGCCAAATCATAGGTGTATTTGCATCAGATTTCAAGAGACTGCAAATACCAAGGAGAGAGAAAAATGCTTAGAGTGGTCAAATGAGGTATATCCAAATTAAATATTTAGTCTAAATAAGAGACAAGATATTCAAAGTATTAGTTCTATATAAAACGGTGTCCAAAAGAGCAAGGGGACTGGACTTGCTGATGACCCAGGAGGCTTTTCTAGTTCTATTTTCCAAATAAGACTTATTAATTCTCTCCCAAGGGACAACCTGAAGGGCCTAGAAAATAGAGTAAATGCCACAGTGCTGATTTAGAAACTCCCTGTAGTTCTTCAACAGTGTAAATGTGGCTTCTGCAGGCAATCACCACCATGGTGAGGAAAACAGAAAGAAGGAGGGAAATTTGCGTTCTTCATTTCCAAAGGAATTGGTTGGAATAAGGAAAAGAAGCATTAGTACATCCCAGAGTTACTGGAGAATGGGAAAATCCTGCTGTGGTAAAAGAGGAGGCAGTAAAATAAGAACCGAAACAAAGTGAAGTGCGGGCGGGGGGTGGGGTGGGAGAGAATCCAGAGTGGTTGTAATTAAATAGATTTGTGGGGAGAAAGAGGAAGCAGAGTGAATAGAGGAGGATGACATCTAAAGTTGTTTGGAATCTAACAGTGGGACCAACAGGAATTTGAGTGGGGAAGGGATGAGCTATGATGAGAGGAAAACTGAGTAAGAACACAAGGGTAACTTCAGAGTGAAGCTAGAGAATGGAGGCAGCAGGGACTAAATGTGAGAGGCCAGGATTTCTTAGGGTGATATTTTTTATTGGACCAACTGCATAGTTGGGACAGAGTTAGACTTGCATTTAAAAACATGACATTCTTCATCAGGTCTGAGCAGTAAAGGAAAGCACAGCATAGTAAAAAAAAAAACAGTTGTAACAGTGGGAAGAGAAATCTGGTAGCTTATTAACGTGCCATAAAACCAGTATCAGTAGTAAGTCCTTGGTTCTTAGTATCCAACCAGCTTATGCATTTTTGTTCACAAGTTCACCTTTTAAAGGTGCTAGGCAGATTTCACTTGAGCAGGAGGATAGTGAGTTCAGAAGAAGTGATTGTTCTGTTGGAAATTTCTTCCTAATGATGTTAGTTTGTCTCTGTCCTTTATATTATATAGTTGCTGTTTAGTTTCACCCACCTAGTTGCCATAAGAGATTTAGTACATTTGATCAGATATATCCTATTCTGGGAAAGGCATTTATAGGAACCATGGATTCTGCAGGTTTTGTTATGGGGGATGTTGATTGTAGTAGCAGTGGAGAGGTGTTGACAGGTTAAATATTTCTTGATAAGGGAAGCCCATGTCCACTTTATGTCTGTTGGGCAGTGGGGAATTTGCTTCTGATGATGAGTTGAGCAATGTTGAGCATGATTGTTTGAAAGCCAGGAGTGGAGGGGTTGGGAATATTTCCCTCAGGGTATGATCTTCATTGAGTATATGGTGTGGTAGTTTGATTAATCCTCTGCTCAGTTTTAGTGTAGGGTGATAGGTGACCACCAGCTGTGTGACCACCAGACGTGTGACCACCAAAGAGGGTGGAGGAGGTGAGGAGGTTGTAGTAGAGTGATATCTTTTATTGGACCAACTGTGTATCTGGGGTTGTTAGACAAGCTTTGCAATGCACGACCACAGCCATTTACAGAGACAACTTCTTGTCCCCTCCCACTTTGGACCAAAAGGACAAATGTACTTACTCCCAAGATATATCTCAAACTTTGTTTACTTTACAAGGTTTTGCCTGAGGGGCTAAGCTGATGGCAGTAGGGTTGTCAGGCAAGAAAGGTCATTTTTTGTGAAGAAATGTACAAATTTGGGAGCTAGAGTGAAGGAAGCCATCATATTTTAGCTTCTTTCACTTAATTTTGTATGTCAGCGTGAGTTCTTCTGAATGAATAAATATAGCCGACAGTTTGTTCCACAAGACCTAATCAGATCTATCAGCCCTATGCAATTGACAAAGCTGGGAAACTGAAATGCAATTTTTTCATTTTGCCCCAGGATTAATAAAAAGACAGTCTCTTTAGTTAGAAAATCACATTTTATGGAATTCAGAGTAAATTCCCTTCTAAAATAAATAAAACTAAAAAAAATCCCTCTTTCCTTGGGCAGTAAAATTAGAATGTATTTTTCTGTGTCAGATAAGAACATATATCAGGAGACCTAATGTACAATTAGTTCCAAATGATTCTTTTTCCTCCATTTTGTGTATGTGCATACACGTGCATGTGTGCCTTAGACATACAGCACAAAAAAGTGATTTTATTTATTTACGGTGTGAGTTATAGGTTTCCTTTTGATCCACATGCCATTCCTAAATACACCTAAGGGAAAAAAACAAAGACAAACACTAAAATTAGAGAACCAGGGTCCAATTATAGATTTCACCTAATAGTCCCATCACCAATCCTTAGCAAAGGATTGATCAGTGGCAGTGGTATCCAAGAAAAGGATCTCAGGCTATATCTAGCCTGTAGAGCTGTTTCACCTGGCTGGCTGGGATCCTGTAGGGCTGGGAATTTGGATGTGGTTGGTGAATTTGGTTTGTGGTGGTTGAATCTGAGATTTGGAGTCCTTTTGGGGATGAACTTCAGCAGTGTATGCATGTGTGGGGCGGAGGGGGCGGGAATTGGCTAGGGGAGCAGGGAAAGGATGGCTATCAGGGGCAGAGCAGCAATGAGAAGCCAGTTAGTTAGTTGAGGAGTGTTTCCCTGAATCCTGCCCACCAGCTTTCAAATCACTGCCCAGTCATTCACCTAGGCAGCCACTCTCAAGGCAGCAACAGGAAGCTGGCAAAAACTGGTGACTGCTTGGTTTGGAGAAGAGGAAGGGAGCAGTAACTCCTGGTCTACAGGAGGGGTGGAGCACCTGCCCCCCATGTGCTCTCAAGACTGGGGCAACCCAAGTCTCAGGAAGGTAGGGATTCTTTCCCCTGGCTCCAATCCTCCTGGTCCACAGGAGGAGTTAAGGCAGAGGAGATTGTATAGATTTTCAGTGTCCTAAAATAAAATGTCCCAGGATCATTTTAAGTCTGGCTATTGCAGGGTTTTCTTTCTCCAGAGGAGCCATTTTTACTCTCAGAGAAGAAGCCTGAACCTCTGCATACTTTTGGTTTCTACTGGAAGAATAGTGATTCTTTTGGTAGCAACTGAAAGTCTGTAGCTGACCAAAACCACCTGAATGAGGTAGCTAACTACCTGGGGGATCAGAGGCAGCTTGACGCCTAATCTATGTAGTCTCATTTCTGAAAACCCCACTGAGTGAGCACCTCTTCACCCTGTGAAGTATCTAAATATGTTTAAAAATCTGAACCAAAGTCTTCAGTTACACAAAAACAAAGCCTGCTCAATACAACAGACATGTTTTGAGTGACTTCATTGGATTTTGAATTAGACCTCGATAAAATACTTCTTTTAATATTGGCCTTAAACTTTTCCTATGGCAAATTCTCTTCTCCCTAAAGTCTATTTTTAATAATTTGGTGAGAAACCACATACTCTACTATGTATTTTCTTTCCAAGCAGCAGCAGAGCATTCCTCAAGTGCAATTCAGGGAAGGAGCCAATTAACTATGAATCTAATTTACCTGAACACACAGAGCAGTGCTTTCCTTAGGTGCAGTTCAAGTGCTGAGGCAGTTAACTACAAAGCTATGTCTGTTGAGAATGTAAGAAGCAATCCAGGAAAATAAATTCTACTTTAAAACTTATTTTGTTCCACAAACTCAGCTAAGTATCTTTTTTCATCTAAGTTCCAGCCAGAACTAAAAAAACAGACATTTGACTAGAAACGCTGGGCAAAGGTATTCCTTGTTTATTTCCAGAGATTGAAACTAAAGCTGGTTACCCCTGGCTCTGGATTAGTGTGGGCTGGTTCTACTGCCTGGCTGACTGCTTAAAAACATCTAAGGAAGAATGACTCTATTTACACCATGGTTGCCTTGCAGGGATGCCTATCAGTAAGGTATATCTTACCCCAGGAAGACAGCACACTAGGAGGAGAGAGAGAGGGCACAAGCAAGCACACGTGCACAAGTGTGAGTGTTATGTACTGGGGGGGAAAGGGGAAGGGCTTTCCAGTTGTAATTCAAGGTGTTGGTTTTGATCTATATGGTCCTATATAATAGGGGTGTGTAAAATAGGCCCTATTTGATTCAGATTTGGATTCAGCCCAAATTAGGGACAGTGATTCAATTACCTGATTTGGATCACTGTCCCTGATTCAATTTGGGCAAATCCAAATCTGAAGATTCGATGCTGATTCAGAGAATCAGCGATTTGGCCATAAACACAGCTTTAAATGTTTTTTTCAACATACCTCAAGGTACCTGGTGCAGCTCATGAATGCTGCAATGCTGGGGTGATTGGAGTGTCCCACAGGAGTGTGGGGCCCCCCTTGCATTTTGGCAACGAACCTGGAAATGGGCCAGAAGTAGTCTGCCAGAGAGCACGTGGTGGTACCACCGTGGCCCCCTGGTTCAGTGATCGGCCGCGGGGGGGACCCTGGGTGACCCCCCCGACCCAGGAAGCACCAGTCGCCAAGCCAAGGGGGCGTGGGGAGACTTCTGGTCTACTTCTGGGTCTGCTGCCGAGCGCACTGGGGGCCCCCCCATGCTCCTGTGGAACGCTCCTTCTGCCCGAACATCACAGCATTGACAAGCCACCTGCTACCTTGAGATATGTAGAAAAAACATTTAAGCTGTGCCTACGTCCAAATTGCTGAATCTCTCAGAATCGATGCAGAAAGATTAAAGGGTTTCCTGATTAAATTCAGATTTGGAGATTTGGCCACCAAATTGGGCCAAATCTCCACCAAATTGAATCAATGACCAAAGCTTTGCACAGCCATACTAAGTAGTCGGGGATCCTACTTAAAGAAGGGACCACCTTCTTCTTTATATCCCATCTCAATACCAAAGGTCAGCCAAAAGCAGCCTCTTACAAGTACCAGCTGTACACCATGACTGCTTAGCAAAAATGCATGGGAAGTTTTTCTCAGAAGTTGCTCTTCAGCTCTGGAACTCCTTAACTCCTGAGGTCTGCCAGAATCTGAGCTTGGACGTCTTTCAAAAGCGAGGAAAACCTTTCTGTTTGGGCAGGCATTTATCAACCAAAACTAAGCCAAGTCATTGCTTAGTGGGTCTCAGCTTTATTTTGTTATTTGTTATTTTGTTTTACTTATGCTAGTTGCCATTTTAAGTTGTTCTGTCTGTCTTAATGGAAGCCACCCCATTTTGTTTGAAAAAGGTATCATGTAACTCACATAAATACATATATAATTTTTAAAAAGAATATTACTATCCAACGTGCAGGAATCCAGCCCTATAATGAAAGTTTTGTTGTTATTGCTGTCTTCATATCAGGGGCAAAAACAATTGCTTCTTTGTCCGTGTACTGTTGCTAACACAAGGTACACCTACCCAGTAAAATGTTATGCAGAGATACACAAACTAGAACTACAGCACAGTGTTGTACTGGGTTGGGGAGACATACCCTTAGTGAAGAGTTGAACTAAGTTTACAATGAGGCTATGAAGCTGATCTTACTTCCAATCAGGTGAATGCTGATGTAACACTAATTTTGAGTCAGGTAGAAGGCAAGCTACCCTCTCTCTAATTCTGAATGTATTACTCTGTATGCAGACTTGTTTCCAAGTCACACCCCTGACAGGGAGACATTACAATGGAGTGAGTAGTGATCCAATAGATCAGTGATCCCCAATGGGTGTGTCATGGCACACTAGTGTACTGTGAGACCAGTGGAAGCATACCATGAAAAATGGGCAAGATCGGGCCCCACCTAGACCAGCCCCACATGACAGGATCAGGCCTGTGAACTAGGGTTGTTCAAAGCTTTGTTAGTTGATTCAATTCGGAGGAGATTCAGACTGATTCGGCCACTGAATCTCTGAATTTGAATTGAACCAAGAGACCCATTAATCTGTCCAAATCGAACTGGAAGCCTCCGAATTGATTCAGAGAGATCTGGCCATAGACTATACAGGCAGGCACTAGGCAGTGCTGGTGGGAGCAGCTGGCGGAGCAGCTGAATGAGCCCTGGCTTGAGCCAGCAGCCCCAGGAGAAGCTGCAGCTTCTCCTGCTGCTCCCTTGGCTGCTCACCCGCCCGGGGTGAGGCAGGAAGTGCTGGCAGCTCTGGGAGAGGCCACAGGGGCTTGGGGGAATGAATGGGGAGCTGGGAGGAATGATCAAGAAGCTGGGGTATCAAACCAGGAGCTGGGGAGAATGAATAGGGTCGATTCCCCATCTCCCCAATCATTCCCTCCAGCCCCTCCAGCTTCTCCCTGGGCTGCCAGCTCAAGCCGCAGATCACCCAGCTCCACCCCCCAACAGGGGCTTCCCCCCAGCTCCTGGTTCAGTTCCCTGTTCAATCCCCCAGTTCTCCAATCATTCCCCCCAGCTCCCTGATCATTCCCCCTAGCCCCCACAGCTTCTCCTGCAGCTGCCAGCACTGCCTGCCTTGCCCCAAGGGAGCTACCAGCTCAAGCCAGGACTCATGCAGTTGCTCCTGCTGGCACTGCCTACCTGTACAGTCTATGGCTGAATAAGATTCTGTGCCAAATATCTTCAGATTTGGCCAAATCAAATCAAGACAGTGATTCAAATCGCTGTCCCTCTGAAAAAAAATAAATCTGAATTCAAAGTAAATACTTTCCGCTTTGCACAGGTCTACTGTGAACCAAGGAATGAAGTGTGCTGCCAATTTTAATCCAGACAAAAAAATGTGTCCCAGCTATCAAAAATATGGGAAACACTGCAATAAATATGCAGAGAGGAAAGTGGATTTTTCAGGAGTCTACTTACATTGCTGAATCTGTCCAGACTGTAATAGGCAATTAGGAGTAAAGATACATTAGTGGTTTTGGCTCTTTTCTTGAAGACCTAGCTAGGAAATGGTTGTTCCATCTTATTTTAAAAAGCAAACAGACAAACCAAAAAACCCCCAGAGACTTACAAAAGTGTTCCCATATTCCATCACATGTAGAAATAGAATCTTTACATGAAAAAGTTTAAGACCATTGGCATCATTCACATGAAAAATATTTTTCTTTCGATTTAGACAATTTGTACTTTTAAAAAATACTACTCTTAAATTCCTAAACACAATGTCATTTTGAAATGGAAGAGCAGAAAATTCTGCTTAGAATATGTTGAAATTAGAAAGAGAATTCTGAATTTTCTCCAAAATAAAATCTAGTCACTAAGTTTATTCAAGTGAATCCTTTCCTATGAAAAGTTGTTCATTGGAACAGCTCTATATTTTGATTAAAAAAAAGTTGTAAGAAAAATTCAGTGAGTAGAATAGAGTCGAATCAATAAACCAATATTATTATCCAGGACATTTTAGACAAGCCACCGGCAACAGATGGCAGAGAAGAGGTCCAAGCCAACCTATCATTTTCTTAGTAAAGAAAATGATTTTAACATGTCTGATATTCAACCACAAATCCCACCCCCCACCCACTCACAAGATGAATACACCCATTTTCCCTAATTCTCATTGCATATAGGAGTGTCCATGTAAAAGGGAGAACACTTTGGAGATGTTTACAATGAGACAAATAGCCACATTTATCTGAGGTCAAGTGGAAAGCAGGGTAGATTTGCATTTTACAGATTAACCAAAGTAGAGAGCTGAAGTACTCATGAACTGAACTTCACTTCATTGTCAGAGGACTGTGCTAGGGAACATTGCAGTGAGGAATAATATTCCCATTCCATGCCAGAAAGGTACAGCACTGGCTATATGAGTAAACTCTGCCTTATGTCCTACCCAGGCTTGATGCACTTTATCTTATACCTGTGATGGTTGCTTTTCATTAAGTTACATTTTAGACTAATTTTCATAAGGAAACAGTTCAAAATTACCTAAGTAACCCAGCCTTCATTTTCTCTATGTATATCTACTCTTCAAAAGCCAGAAGGCCAAGGGAAGAGAACATGATCTTTGTAAGGCCCTAAAGCTGGTTCTAACAGCAATAGTAGATTGAAGAAACACAATTAACATAAGCTGTTACTTTATGCAGAACAGCAAAATGAGTTTTACTGTAAATGTCTATTGGTTGATATCATCACAAATTTAAAGTCTTGGAACTGAGCATTTGGAATGAAGGAAGTTAGTTCAGTAAGTGCCCACTCCCTTCCCTGCTCCCAATTATTTTATATTTTAGTGACATTTTTACATGTTCACTAGTACAAATGGAAGAGCAAAAAACACTGAAAAAAGATAGTGGTAAGGTCAGTCCAATGACCTAAGCAATGCATATTTTTAAGAGACATTTTGTGGCCAATTTTGCAGGTCAAAGAGATCTGGATTGCTCAACCCACCACTGAATGCTTGGGTTGCTGTCTTAAGCAAACCTTGACTCTAGGGGGAAGAACAGACATTCAAAAAGCCTATGCCTAAATTAGTCTAACCTCCAAAGCTTGAACCATTTTGGAGGTGGATAGACATTCCCTTTTCATTCCAGAAATGTAGGCACATGTCTGTAGTGGCTCAGACTAGAAGTCAGGGAGAGCTAGAGCAGCCCTCCCTTCCCTTCCACAGTGCCAAGATGCGGGGAGGGGCAGTGGCCAGGCCCCAGCAGGATGCTCTGATTAGGGAGGAGTGTAAACCTCCCACCCTACCTGCACTGTCCTAGGCTTTTCCCTGTCCACTGCTCAAGGGGTGGGAATGTTGCCAGATCCTGCACCTGTTGATATTGAGCTTTTTATCTCCATCTCCCTGCTTTTTCAGACTGTCTTCAAACCAGGTCATTTCTAACATCTTTCTCTGTCCCCTCTTGAAGACTGACAGATTGCTACCAATTCATTAGCCCATTAAGCCCTACAAAAGAAAACATCTCTCTTATTAGTTTCAAACTCTTCTTATCTGCAGGGTGCATTTGCAAGCCACTAGCTGTCTGCCTTTTTTCCAGTGAAATTGGAGACCCACCTAGACACCTCTCAGCATTAGCTAGCATGGGGGGGAGGATGGCCAGATGCCAGGTCCCTGCCCTGGGGTCCCTTCCATGAGAGAGGGCCAAGAAGGGGAATCCCTGCTTCAGCAGCCAGAGGGAGGGGAGTGGC
>NW_017728943.1:76992019-77059365 GCF_001723895.1 Crocodylus porosus | reverse complement strand
GGAGGAAGCCTGGCAGCTGTTGCAGTCTCTTAGCCAGCCAAAGCAGTGATAGTGCTCTGGCTAGGAAAGAGAGCAGTGAGGCCATCCCTGCTCTGCTCCAGCAGATAGCCCCTCAAAACATCTGGAATGCTGGAGGACTCTGGTTTAACTTAAACCAGGAAGGAGTCTGGGGCAGACATTGCATAAACCGGTTTGACCCAAATCAGTTAAGTCTGATACTACATTCAACCAGGTCTATCTCAAACCAGTTTGAGCCATTTTCAAATTTGTTTGTGTGTACTGAACATCTGTTCTGTTACAGATTTAAACAAGTTTCTGATCACTTAAACTGGTTTATGTATAATGTCTGTCCCTAGCCTAAATTTTTTGAAGATATGTTTTTGCTAGCCAACTTCTCAAACTTTGCTAACTCAAGGATACAGAGAACAGTTGCAAATCCCAGTTCTTTTTTTGTGAGGAAGATAGATTACTGAAAAAAAAAATATCAGTCAAACAAATGACTCTTGAACAGGCAACATGTCATGGAAGATAAAAGGGGCTCTGCCAGTTTGCTATTCAGGCACTAATGCATCACACACAGGGATTTTCTGTGATTCCATGCATTGAAGTAAAAAGTCTGTGTATCTGCATGCTCCTGGGGAGTTGAACACGGGCATGGGATTTGGGTTCTATTTCCTGCTCTGCTACCGATCCACTGATCAGCTGTGTGAGTTATATAGCCAAGTCGTCAGTGGCCTAGCCTCCTTCAATGGATATGATTGTTTTGCTGCAACAAATATTAGGCACAAAATGTATACGTATGTATCTTTCTGATCCTAAGTATGAAGTGGGCTGGTTTAAATTAATCTAGACTCTCTGCAAATTTCCTGTGAAGTTTTCCTTCCAATGTGTGAATTCCTTCTACCATCTCATGCCAATATGTATGTGTGGCAGGGCACTGTATGTTCCTGCCACTTTAAGGCCCTGGAGCTGGCAGCCCCTCAGATGCCTAATGAGGGCAGCCATTTTAGGTTCAGGGAGGCCCATATAAACAAGGCAGTTTGGCTGCTGGAGGCCAGGCAACAACACTGCCTGGCTAGAGGTCTGCTGAGTTTCATCTGGAGGTAAGGGAGGTATTGTAGGGGACAGTGATAAGGAGCCCCAGTGAGTAAGAGCCAGAGAACTGGAGGCCACAATGGGGTGCCCCAGTGAGAAGGGGCCGCACAGAGAACCACCAGTGAGAGGGGGCAGCACTTGTGATGAGAAGCCCCAGTGTGAGGGGGTTGTGATGAGAACTGGGAGGGCAGTGCTGTGGAGCCCCAGCAATAGGGGGCACAGATTGGAAGCCCCAGTGAGAGGGTGATGTGGAGCCCAGTGAGGCGAGAATGGGGGCTCAGCCAGAGTGAGATCTGAGTCCTGACCCCAGTAAGTCCTGCATTGCTGGGAGGCAGAGTGTGGATCAAAAATAACACCGGCAGTAGCACCACGACATGCTGCCTAGGTGGGGAATGAGAGTCCCTTGTGAGACCCTGAGGTGCCAGTTGTGGTGTGAGGTACCCTGGGGCCCATGTCTGTGAAGGAGGACCCAGAGAGGGGGACCCCAGGAAAAGAGTACAAGTCATACATTGAGGCCTGTCAGAGTTCCCCTTGGCTGGCCCAGACAGGGGGCAGGGCCAGGGCCAGGAGGGTCAGAAGGGCTAGGGGTTCCACCGAGAGGGATGCCCAAAAGCCAGGGGCCTAGGGTCCTGACTGGTCTGGGGGTGGGCCAGGGCTAGAGGAGCTGAGGGGACCACACCCAAAGGGGAACTGGTGGCAGAGAGATATGTGGCCCAGTCTGACTGCGGCAGAGTCCGCCTGAAGGGAGGAACCCAGGTGCAATCCTACAGTAGGATTCTGGGGCCCATCATGTGGGACTGACACGTATCGGAACATCATGATGTCATCTGCGAGGCTTGGGCTGCGGTGTAGGGAAGGAATGGAGCCACAGATAGCACCCCCTGGCAGCGGGGCAGAAAATGGGCAGCCTCCCGCTTAATTTCATCTATTAATTAATTATTAAGATCAAGGTGTGATGGACAAGAAGGCTGGCAGTTAGCCCAAGAACAGGTGGGAGGGCTGCGCAGCGATCGGCCCCGAGCAGCCCCGTGTTACAGTATAAAACCACTGAAGTTTGTTTTCATGGAATTGAAAGGTATCACTGACATGAGTTAAGCTGCTGGCTTTGGGGCAGCGTAGCAGAGGTAAATTTGGATTGACGCTAGTAGCACAACTGAAGGGGAAGCAACTGGGGCAGGAACCCTGGGCACTACCTTGAGTGGAGAAAGGGCACATAAATAACTCCTGCTATAGTGGGTGGTTGGCCATGCTGCTACCACCAGCAGTGCAGCAGCTGGCCCTGCCATGTGCAAGGCCATTACTTGGGGATGAAGTTTCTTTATTACATTTCTGATCAAAATACTGTGTGGATTATATTAATTATGTGGAATAGGCTTGATCATTGATTTTATACTATTTCAGATGTTATTGACTCAGCTCACTGAAATGTCCATCAAAGTCTGAAAGAACATTCCCATATACTAAATATCAGTTGTGCATTTGATATAAACTATCTTTACACACACGCAAGGATTGCCTGATCCCTGTGCTGAAAATGGAGGTTATATCTATACCATCTCGGTACTGATTTGGCATGTTAATTTTTTTGCATATTTTTACAACCAAATTGCAGTTTTCTCATCAAATTACATTTATGTAAAATCTCAACGTACACAGAAGGAGAATTGCAAAAAATGTCACAAAATGAATTTCACAACATTTGTACAATTGTAGTTTCCAATCCAGGGTTTAGATCCAAGAAGTTAAAATAACCTTCATAATATCTCAAACAAATTGGACCTTCAGTCCTTTGGCAGTTTATGCTGTGCTAGTGAAAACTTCATGAATGATTTTTTTATTACATCGTTTGTATCACAGGCACAGCTAATATTTTTAATGGTGGAGTAGAGACCTAATGTTGCAAATTATTTTATAAAATCAGTCCTGTGCGTGTTTATTAACCAGGTTAGAAGTGTTAGCAGAGAAAGACCCTTTGCTGGGAAGTAATTAAATTGAAATTGAGGTCAAAGACGACCTGTAGGAATAGCATTTGGTGAGACAGCATCAAGCAAATGAGGTGAAAAAACTTCAAAAAGGCCAATAACCACATAACAATTGAAATTCAGTGTCCATCGTCTCATCCCTTTTGCTATTAACTTGTGCCACAGTCTAAATTCCTGCTCAGAAATATGATGTCAACTAATGTGAATGGATATGTGAGAATATTTTTCCCTTTGTTGTTCCCCAGGCTCTGAAAAAATCTAGAATGGTTATTCATGACAGTATAAGGAATATGGGGCAAAAGGAACACTACATTTTATATAAGCACAAGTGTAAGGCAGCTGTGACCGTTTAAAAACACAAACAACTCTTTGTTGTGTCTGCTCCTATATTAAATTGATTGATTTTGTGTTCTTGTCACAGATCTTCTTCTCTAATAGTATTATTTCATAAAGCCAACATAGAAGCCATCAGAAAGACGAGGCAATTTGGAGGTGAATGAGATTGCATTTGGGTTTGCTATTTAAATGATGAAAGTATCCCATGGGAAAATCTATTCAAATAATTGAGGCTGGATGCCTAGAGTGCACTTTGGAGAGTCAAGTTAGCAACCTCAGCTGGCTACCACAAGTAGAAACTCTATGTTAAAACTGCTGGCAAAATTCTTTTCAAAGGCAAGAGTACAAGGCTGTTCAACTTGCCATCCCTCTTTACAAGGTTCAATTTCTTATCTCTTCCATTCTTTAAAGGCTGGATTGGGAAACAGCACAGATGCAAAAACTGTTTTCACTCTCCGCAGATTCATTGAATAGATACAGTATGCATAAAGTCTCTCTTAAGACAAGAGAGTCCAGCTGAGTCTTCCCTGAGGCAAGGGATGACAGCCCCATTGCTTCAGTCATTAAAAATTGCATTGGACAATTTGTGATACATGTGCTGAACAAAGCAATGTGCATTAGGTACAGACACATATACGATGGAATAACAGACTGTTTCTACCTCCAGTTTCTGGGAAGAGTTGAATATGCTATATGTGCAGGACAATTAAAATCCAGGCCACTCATCCAAGGCTACATTACCCGTAAAGTAGAATTCATGTAATTCTACTGCATATGTGGAGATCTTCTCTATGGAATGTGTATGCTCCACACAGTGCAGCACACAGATCTATGCAAGTTGCTGTGTGGCAGCATAAAGGAAGCAAAAAGGTCAGGAAAATCTGCCACAGTACAGGTTGCTTGTCTAGGGTCTAGTGAGTGGGCTGTTGAGCTTATGACAGTCGTTGAGCTAGAACAGTCTCTGTAGAACAGCCTGAGGTACAATTCTGCTTCATCTGCAAGGTGGAGTGATGCAATTTCTCCCCACTGTCCCTTTCCCCATCAACTCCACACACATTGTAGACAAGCTATTGGATGGAAGAGCCTTGTTCATGTTCATATCTACAGCTTAGGAAAGTATAGGGGGACTGGGTGAGTAGATAAAGGTGCAGTGGCAGAGTAGTTAAGATAGCTCATCATCACTCCAATGATACAAGCTTCATCCCTACCTCAGATGTTTTCCAATGGTTGCTGGTCATTTGGACTGGATACGATGCTGCCCACACCACCCTATTTTGTGTTACTGACTAGAGACGGTGGTATGGATTAACCACACTAGCCCAATGGGCTGCTAGATTTAGGCAGACCTTTAACCTTTTGACATGGGTAGGAAGTTAGTATATGTGTGCATACAGTGTGTAGAACTTCAGCTGTGCCCATGTACATTTATGGAGAGCCGACATATCTTAAATTGGAAAAAGCTCTGCGGATGAAATTGATGCCTAGGCTCTATGTTGGCTCTTTGCATAAGAGTAAATTTCACTCTTATTAAGGTAAACCTGATGGGGGATTTGAGACATTACCTACATGTTTTGAAACTGGATTTTGAACAGATCTAGTCATTCTATTATGAAGTATTATAATTATTTGTTATATTTATGGAGAACCAGCAACCAAAATGTAATTCTCCCACTCCCAAATACTTCCTGCCTCTTCTCACTGTGGAAGAAACAGTATAGACCATATGTAAAGTCTGATTTTTTTCATGACATTTTCTGAGCTTATTCATTGTTGTAGGATCTAGGGAACATGCTTTTATTAGACCATATGCTCAATTGTTGTTGTCCCTCCCAAAATACCTCTATTCCATTTATAGAGATATATGTCTTCTCTTCTCTGTTCTCTATTGGAAATAAGCTAATGGCAAATGTGCAGTAGCTTAAGTGCCTGCTCTATATGTAAAGCTAATTGAGACTTCTGAAAACAAAGCCTGTTACCATCAGCCTTTTACTAAACTTGGGACGAGACTGAGGCAAGAGAAGAGCTCTCAGCCCTTCCCTTCTGAATATATGTATATGTATGTTACAGCTCAGTAACTCACAACTTAACCTTTCACTAACTGAACATTTGCAGTATAACCCTTAGTCATGCATTGCTGAGTGAAGGCATGTCACAACTGCTACTGAAATATTTTTAGTTGCTTGTTATTCTCTGTCTCAGTTTTTTGCCTTTGCATTCTAAAAACAATATAGGCTCCCCCCTGGTGGTCAGTATAATGTTCTGACTGTTCACTTAAAAGCTGGAGCCTAAAAAAAGAAGAACCTAAATTATATTTTAAAAGATGGCAGGCACGTTTAACTTAAAAATTCTAATAACCGTGCATTCCCTCATCCATTTTCAAATGTATTTAACACTAAATTACCCAAATGCACACTAGTTTATGATAATGTGTTATCTTGATACAAGAAAAACAAGCAGTATCCTCCCAGAACTTCATGATTCTGGCTATGTTGCCTACAGCAACAACAGAACTTCCCTCACTCACAAGCACTAAGCTAGCAATAAGCATTCACAAGCAGAACTGTACCACCTGTGCTAGGGGAGAATCTTCATTACCTGATAAAACAATAATGCTGATTCCACCCCCCAGAGGCAGAAATATGTGTTTTAGTAGGTAGCCCTGGGTCCTGGATCCTCCAGGAACCCCAGCAGAGGGCTCAGCATCTTACAGAATTAAAATACTCCTTAAAAATATTAAAATGTTTTAAGTTGGCAGTTTAGGCAGTACTCTACCTCCTTGCTGCCTAGTGGAATGCAGGATATCACGGGCAACTGAGGAATAGAAAAAAAGCCACCTAGGAGAGGAAGGTAGCGCATAAAGAAATATTTTCATAAGGTCTGTCATGGATACAAGGACCTGGGGTAATACAGTTAAAGACCAGATTATATTCAGTGCTTCCACAATGTGTAGTGGATCAGGGATGTAAAGAGCCATGTCTCCCTCACCCAGTCCTCAGTAATCTTACTTAGCAATCAGGCACAATTATGGTCTCTACAAGCATTATAATTCAGGGGTTATTTTTAATGACTGAGGTTCACTGGCTGTCTCAAAAAGGTCAAGGAGGAAGTGGAATCATGGCTCCTCTGCCATAGAGTCCAGGTCTGTTCACTGGTGTTGCAGTGGAATGCATGCTGCTCACTTAAGAATAGTAATAGGCATCTATCCCCGCATTTGGTACAGCACCACAATGCAGCACCTTCAGGGAGGTATCATAACACCCACAGTACAGCAATAACCTCCTGTTTACAAGCATAGCATCCTAACTTTTGAGGCATTTAGGCAGCAGAATGTCACTGTTACAGGGCACTAAGGCGAACCTGCTCCTTTAAAGGCAGAAGTAGCCTGGCTAGAGAGCCCTGTGTGACACAAAGCTTTACAGCTGCAGGTTGATTGGGCATCAGGCTAATGAGGAAGTTAGCAGGCACCTGCACATGGTCAGCTGCCCAGAAGGAAGCAGGGCCCTGGGCCAATGGTGTACTGATGGTGGGGGGGGGGAGGCCAATGGTCCCAGGGTGCTGGCCTGGTGGGGGGGTGCTGGCTAGGCCCTCTGGGAGGTATTTGGAAATAGCACAGAAAAGCACTGGCGGCACTTCCAGTTTCACTGCCAGCATGTCTGTTTTTGCCAGTGGTGTTTCCAGGCTCAGACCCAACTGTTCAGCACCCCCCACTCTGCTTGGTGATTGGCTGTAGATGGGGGGGGTGGAGTTTAAAAGCAAGCATTGGCTCTCAGGCACCAGAGACCCATGGTACGCCACTGTTGTAGGCACATATAAGCCCCAGGGCTAGGGCTGCCAAAGCATAGTTGTCTGACACCCACCAAGAGAAGCAGCTTCCTGCACAAGGGAGCTACCTTGTGACATTGATTGACCAATCTGCTGCCTGCAAGATTAGTAGGGATCCAGGATCTCAAAGGTACCTGGGGCTAGGAGGCACACAATACTTAGGAAGAAGTTTATCTTCTTAAAAGGGCAGTGTATGACCTCCATTGCTATTGTTATGTTGTAGTACAGGGGGTTATATCTGTGTTTGTCATTTGGTCTGGTGGACCAGGATGAGGCTAGTAGGGGAGGAGGATAAGGCTTCATTGGTGCACACTACTGCGTACAGCCCCATTGCCAGTGGGATGCAAGCTGCAGAGGACAGATTGCCCAGCACCAGTGGGGAGCTGTGACAGGGTCACAGAGAACCTAGTGCCAGTGGGCACAGCAACAGGGGCCCAATGACAATAGGAGGCCAAGTTAGCCCAGGACCTAATCAGAGGAGCAATATTTATATGCCACATATGAGGCATGGGGTGTGGTAAAGGGGAGGTTTTGGGGCCACACATCTAGTCCATAAGGCTCCAATTTGGAGTGGGACCCAACAAAAGATCCTAGAACCTACAGGGTTTAGTGGGGTTCAACAGGATCGTAACTGCATATAAACTTGTGGGCAGATTCCCTCTTTATAATTTATACCAACAAGATGTGTCAGGTGAGATTAGAAGGCACTGCAGGATGGAGGTGGCACGGTCATGGGGCCCTGGGGATATTGTGGCCATCCCTGGGGACCCCGTGCCATGACTGTTACCATCTTATGGTGTCTATTTTGGGAATGCTGGTTTTGCCAGTTAATCCCAGTTTTGTGAATAGCACCCTGCTCTCCTTTAAAATCTAGCAAGAAATATAAAAAATGCTGAGTTTTGGACATGCCGCAATGAATGATGCTGACATTTCTGAATTGTTTAGCCAAAACTATTTGTCAATTTCAAGCTGAATTTGCAAACTTTTTTAGCACAACCAAGGTTATTGTTTTCAGCAAATAAGTGATTCGGCAGAAAAAAGCCAGGCAGCTGTAATCAGGCTGAACTCAATTTAAGTCAGTAAGCCATAATCTGCCCTATTGTAAGTAGCCTTTAGGTTGCTTCAGTGACATAATGGAGGGCAGAAATATCCCTCAAATCTATCCTTTTGTTGCATGGTGGGGAGGGTTCTACCCAACATAAAGCCAATTTAACAGTTGTGCAGTGGCCCCCCTTCCTGGCCACAACATAGAAGGTCTGTCAAGGGTGGATGAGCATGTGACTGATTTACTGTATTCCAGACACTCTGCAACTTTGTATCATCCCGCAGAGAATTACTTCATAATAGCTCTATTTACATCAGTCACAGGAGCATCCTAAATTTCCTGTTGGCCAGGACCAGATTAGGGAAGCATTAGGGAAGAGTGCTATTAAGGGTGAAGTTATACACTGCACACAGACCATACTAAGGGCACTTAAAACATAAGCATCCACATGTTAAGATTTGTTAACTTGTGTTAAGTGTCCTCTGAGCATTCCAAGTTACACAAGTTTAGGCAAGTATTAACTCTGAGCCATTCTACCTAGTTCGTGTTAACGTAACTGAAGTCTGCTCCATGGAGATAAAATGAGCAATTTTCAGTTCTCCAGCATCCCAAGTTGCAATGCTCCTACCCTCCTTTTCTCCCAGAGCAGGAATAGAGCCCATATTTCCTGGCTTTTAGTTGCTAGCCCTCTAGTGGCAGGTCAGAGCTGTGCAGGCAAGAAACGATATTAACCCTTAGCTTATGATTGTTCACAGCATGTTCTAACTTTAACACTACTTAACATTCCACAAATTAGGGGGACAAGTACCCTATAGTCTTCCTTCAGCCTGTGTCAGCACAAATCAGATAATGTAGCTGAGGCTGATCCATCTACACTAACAGACATTTTCACTGAACAATCACGATTTCAATTCAATTTTTACATTGACAAGGCTTCATAAGATAAAATATCTAAATCTTCTTAATGCCAGACAGTGTGAGTGCTTGTTTCAAAAGCACAGGTAGCTTTCAACAGCTTTTTAGGGCTGTAAATCCCAGTGAGAAAGTCCTGTCAGATAAATTAAGACTAAGTTCAAGCTTGCCACCAAGTTCACCCAAGCTCATACAGTAAACTGTTCCTCCCCAAACTGACTCAGTGGCATAAAATGACAAAAGGCACCAGAAGCTCTCTACCCCCTGTCCCATTCCTTCCAGTTTTAACAGATGGCTGTCTGCAACTCAACAGCCACCCAGCTCAAAAGGCAAAACTTTCAGAAGAGTGCCAGTAATGTATGTACTCTGACACTTGTTTGCTTCCCCTAGTGTTCTCCCTCCTCTGACCCTATAAATACAAACCTTTTATCTTTATCAGAGGGGGGAAAACAAAACATTTTTCTTTTATCAGGGATAGAAAAAAAACCCCCTCAAACATAATTTTGGAAAAACAAAAGAGTCATTTTTTCTTTGTAGTAGATGCCTCTATACTAGGACAGATTTTTCAGTAGAAACATGTACACATTAAGATGAAGAATAGCCAGATGGTTAAAAAGAAACAGTTTTTTTGGAGTCAGGCACTCTACAACACACTAGCTATCTGACCTTGAATCACTTAAAATCTCTGGCCCCCCATTTCTTCAACTGTAAGATGGATGTTGCCATCTCATACTCACAGCCCTAAACCCACAGGAGGACTATGAGGCCTAAGCAATTAATGTGTAGCAACCTTTTTGTCCTCAGCTAGAAGGCACTACATAAATCAAGTATTCATCAAGTACAGGAGAAAATGTTACAATTTGTGGTGACCAAAACAAGTCAGGAAAAACAACACATGCAATGCAGAATTCACCCATATTTGAAAAGAGGTGGTTGTTTTTTCCCCACCCGTGAGATTGTCTCTATCCACAAATGAAACCATCAAAATATCATAAGGAAGCCAGATTTGGCAAGATGTCCATACAAATTTGGCAGATGCAAGGAACAAGGTTCTCAGCCAATTTAAGCTGGTATAGTTCCATTAAAATCCATGGAGGGGTGCCAACTTACAACATCTGAGAGTCTGATGTAAAAGGTTCTGATAAGCTAAAACACCTGAACCTTTACATTTATCTGACCCAGGTTTGAACTCTTAACCTTTTGAGGATTCTTCTTCACAGCTAATCATTGAGGGTGGTGCTCCAAGTGAAATAGCAGATATTCAAGATGGAAGGAGCAACATCCTGTCCCAAAAGCAAAAGCCATTGGCCATTAAAACTTTCTTAATTCAAACTAAAGAAATGCCATGCTATTGCATTATCATGTTAAGTGGAGAGATCTGAATGAATAAAGCTGCAATACCATGCACTATAACTCCACATCAATTGCATAACTCATTAAACAAATTGCATTGATATGAAGCTGTGGATTCTCCTATTATAACTTTTTAAATAGTGAAGATACCAGTGCAATATTGCATCATACCATGTATTTTTCTTTCGCTTTCTGATGTTTTGTTTCAAGATTTTAAATGATATCCATGTTAATGTGTGCTGATTCCAGCACGCTGACATGTGGTGAGATTATACATTCAATATACATTAATATCTTTAATGGGAAATCAGTCCTCAGAAGTTGAAAACTGAAGAGGCAGAAAAAGAAGTCAGTATCTCTCACTTTCTCTGCACTTTCCCTGTCTGCTAAAAGGGATGAAGGCCAAGGAAGAACAGTATTCCTTACAGATCAAGCCTTGATGTTTTACACAGTGTAGGTATCATGAAATAAATCAACTAGTCACTAATGGCTGTTTGAAAGGCTCCCAAGTACAACTGATATTATTACTATGCAATACATTCTAGAAGTGATAAAAAAGATTACAATTGGATATTCCAATATGTTGACATTTTTTGCTTCACAACTGGGGCTAGACAATGAGAAATGAGGTAGAGGGTAGAGGAAGTGCCATTGTCTTAATAAGTCCATGATGTACTACAGTGAAACAGTTACATGAGATACTGGGCTCATCTACACGTGCCCCTATGGCACCATTGTTACTATGTTGTCATTTAGTACTGCTTGGTGGAACTACTAAATGATGGCTCAGTAACAGCCCATACTGCACTGTGCCAGTGGCACACGGTTTTTCTTAGCTCCTACGTTGTTGTAGCAACTCGCTATACTAAGGGAACATGTTGCTGCAATGATGTAGCTGCAGAGTCACAGTTTGTGCCTGCTGATGCTATGTCGCCATAGTGCATTGCTATAGTGATGTAGTGTCACGTGTAGATGCTCGCACTGTTACCTCAGAAGATACATAGTCCACCAGGGGAACAAAGCCCACAACAGAGAAAATAAAAGTTTAAAGGGCCAAGAACAATAGCTTCCATGAGGAAACATAACAGCTCAAACAGATTGTCAGCCTCATTCAAGATTTCAGTTTTCCTGTGAGAAAAAAAAATGGTTGAAATTGATCTTTTCCCCATGGAAAGCTTCAATGTTGATACAAACTCATTTCCTAAAGGAAGCTGTTTTATTTGAAAAAAGATTGACCAACCTGAATATATACAAATTCCAATTGTGAATAAAGTTAACAGTCATGCAAAAAAGATCGGTGCAAGATGTCATCTTTCTCATTTTCCTTCTCTCTTTTCATTTGTCACATTCACTTGTTTCTTCTCATACCTAATTAATTTCTGAGTTTTTGGGATTCATTGACTTTTTTTTAATGCCAGGAGGGAAACTTCTCAACTGATCTCCTGCTTAACAGAAGGTGTGGAACCGCAACAAGCTCCGAATTCTTGTGTGATGGATACAAGAGTCTCTCTTATTTGTAAGGGATGTTTTGCGTTTTGAATAGCAACGATCTTGTCTTAGGCAGGGGGCTGAACTAGATGACTCCACACCTTTCAACTCTAATTTGCTAACATTATATGATTATTGCTGAGATCTTTAGGTGCTAGTGCAATATAAATAATGAATAAACAATAAATTAGGATATAGTCAGATATAATAATTGTGGCGATAGCAAAGGATGCCAGTACAGGATTTTATGATGAACTGTTACACCTGCATGATTCTATAGTGATACAAATTCAGCAAAACTACTCCATCTTTAACCCTGCTTCATTCAGGGTCAAAGCTATTGTGATTTAGATCACTTGTATTGCTATAGGAACATGCAAATGGAAGACTACCATCCAATTTCCGCTCCAAAGTGCCACTCCTCTTTTAAAGCAGCTGAGAAAATATGCTTGTCCATGCCCAGATTTAATAATGGACTTTAATGTTAACCAGTTCTCCTTGTTTTCAATATATTAAAGTATATATTATGTTTTAATATATAGATATACATAGGATCATAGGAAAATAGGACTGAAAGCACACATACACACTATTTATACATATTGATCATAATAGATAGATAGGTAGATAGATAGATGTGTGTGTACATGTCCTATGTATGGAGTATATGTATATAAAATGCAACATATCCAAGATGCTGGTTTGCATATAGCATATTACCTAAAATAAAAACAACATATGCATATATTTTGCTTGTATATATAATTCTTGAGCTGATGCAAGTTTTGCCCATTTCCCATGTTCAGTCATGGTTATCTGCATTTGTAAGTCATGCAAGTCATGCAACTGAAATGACAAAGTATTAGTAAATGTGATTGATGCAGGTGGGAAAAGGGAAACACTTTCTTGACAGGTCTTGCATTCACACATGTGCACACCAAGGGAATTATATGCCTGAGCATAAGCTGTTTCCACTGGCAGGTGTGGGCCCTATTTCCAGTCCCCAGTTATTACTGCTGCTGCTATGTAACTGAAGAATTTTACCTTCTTCAATCCTTTGCTTTGCTTGGTAAAGCTTGATAGATAAATCTCATTTTTATTTTTTGACATATAAACTGCATACTCTTAAGCAAATTTGATTATTTAGGTTATAGTCAGAGAGATTTCTGAATAAAAATATTTTCTTCCCAGCTTCTATGCAGTGACTACAATCCTAATTTATGTCTCTCTCTCAACAAACAATCATTAATTTCTGGCAGTTACAGTCAATATCTGATGTCATTCTCTTCACTTTATGTTGTTCCACGACCTTCCCTCCTTCTATTCATAATAAAGATGACTTTTGTGTGGTCTGTAAAGCATTCAGTTTAGAGGAGCATTAAATCACACAAAATATTAAAGCATAAAACAGTAGGACTTTTAAAAATAAATAAATGAGACATGTTGTTCTAGCAATCCCAAATGAAGAGAGGATCTGGTATGTGAAAACTAGGAAATCTCTGCATGTGTCCTGCAGTTATACAGCCAGCTGCCAGGATGATAGGTGTGAACTAATATGTGCCCAGTTAAGTCAGAGTTATGAAGGTTTTCTTATGAAGATTTGGCTTTATACATCTGCTTAATTCCTCCTAAGAGGCATGAAGATGGATGACCAGCAATCATACAAGGCATTTCCCTGCCATGAGATCTGAGAGCCTGGCGTCCTTGCATATCCAAGAAGGATGTGTTCAGTTTGATGAAGGAATGAACTGGAAATAACATAAGGAATTTTTGATTTTCAAAACCTTGTTCTTGCAGTAACCACACCCACCTGGAGGATGTTTTTACTACTTGAAGAATGAATAGTCAAGTTATATTTGCTGGGCAGTAGGCTCTAAAGCAGTGGTTCTCAACCTTTTTTGTACCAGGACCCATTTGTAAACATTGATGGCCAGTCCTGATCCTGTGCCCCTCACTCCCAACTGGCTGCCCCCTGATCCCAGCCCCGCCAGTGTGTGGGGCAGGAGGTGGGTGTGCGGAGTGGGAGTGTGCGCATGGGGCAAAGATGACCCAAGCAACCCCTTGAGGACTGGAACTCTGACAAATCTGCAAGGGAAATGCCATGCTTTCCCACGCTTTTCTCCTTTAAAGGAGAATCCATTTTTAATGTTTGTTCGTGATTCTTTCATATGTTCTTGTGACCCACTTTTGGGTCACGACCCACAAGTTGAGAAATGCTGTTCTAAAGAATAGCAAGAAACCTTAAATAGTAGTAGTGGTAAAGTCCAAAGGCCATTCTAGTGAGTTTTTGTATTGTTAAGTTGTCCCATCATATCTACTCAACCTAGCATAATTAGCTAAATTGCGGAGGGGACACTTGAAATTATGAAAATGCATGATTAAATCTTCAACATGATTTGGGGATTTTTAATTTGTGTCCAGAGATGGCTTTGACATTCTCATCCTTAGTAAAAAGGCTCCTGTAATTCATGTCCTTCAGAGTTCTGTGAAAGGTTGTGACTTGCATATGCAAAAGGAACCTGTGTGGCTATAGAGGTCTTCCCTTCATGTTTCTAGCCTTCTTGGCTTCTGGGCTTTCTTGTTTCATTACGTCTGATTGGTGCTAAGAAGCTAATTCCAGGGGCATCTTAGGTTTATAGCTCAGATGAGAGGTAGATGGGCACAAAGGGTGCCTATATGCGTGTTCCAATGTGTTCTGATTAGAACACCTCGGAGGAGACTCAATTAATCTGCTGGACTGTCTGGTGTATTCAGCATTTTGTGTTTCAAAATGGGAGAAGGAGTGATTTAACTAAAGTTTGTCGAATGAGCTTTAGTTAAAGTGCCCCTAAAGCTATTTTGAAATGCAGGATGCTAAATACACCAGTCGTGCCACATTTTAATTAGAGATACTTCCAAGAGCCACTCTAATTGAACCACACCCTCCCCCACAACCCCAGAGCACATGTATAGGCACCCAAAGAAACAAAACATTAAAAATCATACATGGGTGGCCGGGACTCCATTATCCTTTAGGCTAGGACTGCTTGCTACACAAACAAAGGCACTCACTCAGTTTGGCTTAGCAAATTGGGAAATTACCACCCACTAAAAAAGGAAGTGGCATGTCGGGAAACAAAACTGGAAAGGAATCAATCAATTGGTATGGCATGTAGACTTTGGAACAGACTTTACACTTCAGGATTTATAATGGCAAGGAAGTCTTTTGAATTATGGACAAATCATTAAATATGCAACTAGCACTCAAAGCTGAAATACTTCCAGACCCTAACTTTTACAAATTAATCTTTGAGCCAAATTTGGACAGCCCTGGCTTGTATTTTATGCCATGATTCATTTCATGGGTAAAGCATTCATTAAATAAATATGAAACGGTCACAACTGTATAAACTGGTCTTATCTGTGTCCCTTTTTGGAAAACATACACCAGACAATAGCTTTTAAGCATTAATTAAAATGGAAATAGCTACCAGGCTTTTTGGAAAATAAAATGTATGTTTCTATTTCTCTTAGTTTTAGAAATGCTTCACTCATCCAGAAGTTCTTTATAGATCATAAATATTGATGGCTAAGTTTGTGGAGTCAAATCATATAATAAATAATGTTATATTTCTATAGACCCTTTCATCCAGAAAGATTTCCATACATATCATTCATTTCACCCTTCCCCATTGAACTGCAACTACCTCTGAGGTCAACTACACAAGTGCTTTAATAATGCAGAACAATATCACATGAATATTTTGGTCAAGAAATAAATCTATCATATGTACAGTTGAAGTTGGGAATAAGGGAAATGTAAAATTTATATTTTTCCACTCCAGTTTTTCCTGACTCTTTTTAGATCCATTCCATAAAAGCAGATATAGGGATTATTCACCCTTTCTTTCCTTGTCCTTGTGACAAGGTATTTAGCAGAATTTGCAGATTTTATTGGAATCTGATAGGCTGTGCCATAAGCGTGTCTGCTGTATCCTTAAATTTACAATCTCTGGGATGTCAACCCTGCATCTTAGTGCCCAAGCCACCCCAGTCGCCACCCTTTCTTTAGAAATAACACAATACCACCTCATTATAACAGCCCCCACTTCCCTTACCCTTGGCTGGGAGAAGACTTCATTAAAACAGGGCGTTCTCTGTAAGAGGGTTGTCGTATCATACTATTGCTGCATCATATTTTTAAAAACAATCCATTCTTGCCACTGGAGTTGTTAAAAACATCTTTTTTAGCATGAGGACAGTCTGGATCTTAACCAAGACTTACTAAGACAAATCCTGTTGGATTTAGTGAATGCTTTGAATGCTCAATATCTCTAAGGAGTTACTTAGGGCCCTAAAAAGAATATTTGGAGCTTTGATAAACAATGTTCTGTTTCTCCAGAACTGAGGCCTAAAAAGAAGAACAGTGTATCTGCAGCAGTGAAAGGCTTGCACCCAAAACTCAACAATAAGCATGTTTAAAATCTGGATCCATGTTCTACAATTAAAACCCATCAATTGGCAGTCTCATTCTCAGAGCCGAACAAAGGAAGTGGTCCTCCAGTATAAAATGCTGTATAAAAGCTGGTAGTAAACTAGGTTTGTTTGGGTGCCAAAACACTTGAAGAGACAGCTGAGTTAACTCCATTCTCAAGTCTCCTATTGTTTTCTGTGCACGTCTCAAAGCATCTGCCATGCTTTCTTATTCCACCTCAAGGTCATGGTGGGGGCAGCCAACTGATTGAAGTAAACATGGGATTAAAGAGAGCAGACAGAAAGAAGGGAGGGATACTAGTTACACCAGGGATCTGGGAGAGCAGCCAACAGAGTATTTGGGGAGATCAGAGGGAACAGTCCTGAAAGAAAGAAGATCAGGGAGGGCAGCCAACAGTGGGATGAATGTGATGGGGAGTTGAGGGAACAGCAAAAGGACAAAGGGGAAATCAGATGCACTAGGGAGCAAATATAAAGGATCACTGGATATACATCTAATCCTACGGCACATAGTAGAGGTTGAAATATAGTCAAATACTGTATCACTATAAGAGTTCAGCATTAAAGTGCATTCCCTTTGATACTGCCCATGATGGGCACACATAAAAACAAACCATTTATCCTATGCAGAGGACAAACGCTCAGAGCTAGAGCTGATCAGAAATGTCCCACTGAAGTAAATTCCTGCCAGGAAATGCTATTTTGTCATAACAAAAAGAGTTTTCAGGAATGTGTTAATTTTGAAGGAAAAACATTGACATTGTGAAACTGAAATGGGGTGTTTAATGCTGTTCTTTGAGTTTGCCTTGAAATACTGTATTCCATTGATAAGGGTGAAGCAGCACAACAGTTAAGGGGTCACATTATTGATCCAGAAGCATGAGTCTGTGTCTTATTCCAGACACCTGCTGAAGGCTGCCCCCAGTGGACTTGGGGATAGCATCATAAAGTGGCACAGGACCTCAACCATCACCTCATCCCACTCCCCGCACAAGTGCAGAATGCACTGTTGCTAAAGTTAAACCATGCTGTTGAATGCTTATCCAATCTCTTTCTGAAAGAACAGGTACCTGGCAATTTGGGCTTAAAAATCAATGCTGGCTGGAAGTAATTCTATCCACATTATTCCCTTGTGTTTCACTGGCTAGCTCAACACCTCTCCTCTCCCAACACACCTACATATGCTTACATTGTGCCTTAACCACCCTGGTGTCATGGGCCACCTATAGTCAGGACAGACCTCTGGTTGTTTCTAGAGAAAAATATTAAATTGTAATTTCAATTTTAAAAAAATTGAAATTTGGTTTTCTTCTATTCAAGAGGAAAGCAAACATCAAGATCAGAATTTTCTTTGAAAAGGAAGTTTGTTTTTTTCCAGTAAGTTCTCCTTGGCAAATGCCTTTGGAATGGGCATTGTGGTATATGGAATGTATCTTTAAGGGGCCAGCAGTGGGATGACCCAGTCTCTCCCCCCGATGCCCTGGGGGTGGTTTGTGGTGGTGGGTACTTGTAGTTCTCCCTGCAGGCTGTGAGTAGGTGAGCTGCCGAATCCTGTTCTAATAACGATAAAACTGTTTACCACCCTATCAATCTCTTCTGAACGGTGACTCGAGGACAGAACCCCAAAGGCATGGAGGGCTGAGTGAGTGCCCCATCCCTGGAACCCAATGGCATAGGGTAAGCATTATAGGCATGGCCTGGAATAGAATATCCACTGCAATGGAAATGACCATAGCTGTACCCTGCTGGGACCAGACAAACCTCTACTATCAGACATTCAGGAAAGCAGAGGACAGTCACTAAAGTGAGTAAACGACTGCATAGGAAAAGAAAAGCAGCTGCTTCACTCTCTTCAGCACAGCACCCAGCTCCCCTGTGATGGATTTAACAGTACAGAGTAGATGATCAGAGAGGGCTCTTAAATAATAATAAAAAATTCAGAATGGATGAATGGTACGGATCTTATTAAGCAGTGCAATTTATAAGTGTTAGAAGGTCAGCTAGCAAAGCTTAATATTCACAATAGTGAGTATTAAGAGGCAGCAAAAATATTCTTCTCTCTTCTTCCCTCTCCTTCCTTGCTAAAGAAAGGGTAGCAAAGCTATTGGTTTTACCCAAACTCTAGCATAAGAGCACAGATCTATAACGTACAGCACACGGAAATGATACACCTTGAATACCTAACCCTGCATCTCCTGATGCCACCCTTTTGAAATACATCTCTAACATCTGAATGAGCTAAGTTTGGTGCAGCCCAGTGTTCAGCATGCATTTCATGTCTTCCGTTAGTATCTGGTCCATATACTGCTTATAGCTAGAGGACCAGAAGCTACATTCACAAAGAAACTTAGGTATTTCAGTAGTCAGCACTGCAACAGCTAATTTATGAGATCTGGTGCCCAGCACAGAATCTACAGCCTTGTTTTGTGAGCATAGGTTTCCTGTAGAATAGGTATATGCATTTCCTGTAAAGTTCATGGAGGTGGGGATCAAGGCACCTTGGAAACTGGTTGCACACAAGTCAGCATGCTGAGTGGGAAGCTGTCTAAGGCAGTCAGTAGAAACATGACTCTCCCCTCCCTCTTCCCTGGGCTTAGGCATGAGACTAAAGGCTGGAGATACATGTTTACATTGCAACTGTGACCCAGCCATGCAACCAGGGCATGGAAATAAACATCATTTTTTGTAGAGAACTGTTGAGTTTGCCATGCATCTGTGTAAAGTTAGTTGGCATTTTCCATTGAAAACATTTTATTAGAGAGAAACAGGCTTCTTAGGAAGTGAAACTTCCAATTTTTTAACTAAGGGTAACAAAACCTGTTTTTTCCTTGTAGCCTTTTTTCTTCCTTTTCCTCTCCCATGCCTTCAGTGAAATTGGAGGTAAAGGAAAACTAGAAGAACTAAAGTTGTTTGGGGGTTTTTTTGGTGGTTGAAGGGGAGGGTCATTTTTCTCATTAAAAACTCAAATTCTTAATTTGTGAGAATTCCCCCCCAAATATTCCAAATCTTCTCTTGAAAGAGATATAGCATTTTGACCAGTTTTATTCCTATTACTGGGGAAAATGCTGGTTGTTAAAAATGCTTGGGTCTGTAGTTGCACCAAAGGGAGAAATCAAGTTGTAAAAAGAGAGAGAGCAGTCAACTTATCTTTGCATCAATGCTCTCTGCAAATACATTGTGGAAGGAGAGTAAAATAATACGGGTACACACAGGGGAAGGAGAAGACTTATTTAAAGTAAAATGACAATGCTGGCACAAGCACAAATTGGTATAAACTGGCTATGAAAACATTTCAGCTGGAAATAAGCATTGTAACTATCAGAGCAATGAAGCTTTTGAAGATCCTTCCAATAAGAGTGGCAGAGGCAAGACATGCAATTTGATCAACTGATGAGAGGGATTAAGATGTGGTTGCCTGAAACAGGTGGAGACTAGATACAGAGAGGCAGGAGGTTCCTTCCAAGTCCTGTATCAGATCTTTACTCCCAAACCTTCCTGTTAGCAAATGACATCCATTGGTATAACGTCAAGAGATGTCACACATTCCAACAGTTGCGTGTCAGAGAAAATGGACCACATACAGATTTGAACCTGCCTCTACTGGGACATTTAAGTGTGCCCTACTTCATGCTTCTCACTAAACCGCTTTTTGTTTGTTCAATGAGATTATCAGGGTAGAATTAACTCTGTGTGTGTGTGTGTGTGTGTGTGTGTGTGTGTGTGTGTGTGTGTGCGCGTGCACGCACGCGCGCGTGTGCGTTGTCCCCTGTCCCACTGTCCCCTGTATGTGCAGAGAGTAATGGTACATAGGATTTCTTTAACTTCTCTTTCTTCAGCCTGTGAATAAATAAAGAGAAGCTGACTTCTCAACCCTTCCCTCCCTCATGCAACTTCTTTCCTTTACCTGACTGTGAAGTAGCAGCAAAGACCTGCTGTTTTCCCACTGAAAGCGTCTGTTTCTAATGATGCTTTTTATGTTTAAAAGGAGTAAACTGAGTATTTTATATGCTTGGAATTAAAGAACACAGAATTGTTGAGATTTATGGGCTAGGTTTGTTTGTTTTTTTTACTCCTATAGCTCCTTGGTAATTTTAGAGAAGCCACACATACTGTGACAAACCAAGATCCCTCTAGGGTGTTCATCTGTCAAGTGAGTTCATTCACATCTCATCTGCTTTCTGAATGAGATATGAAAATAGGTCTGCCACATTACTTCTGCTGTCAAAGGAGGGGATACATTTAGCTCTCTTTAAAGTGGCAGCAAAATGTTGCTTTCTGTCTGCAAAAAGAGTACACAAGGTCTGCTATTTTCCAGGGGGATTAACCTTGTCCCAGCCAACAGAGAAAAAGGAGAGAAGTTTTACGGACTTTCTGACTGAGCGTGGTGGACCTTTCAAGTGCCTTGGACCTCAAGGAAACTAGCCACTTAACTTTCACTTGATATTTCTCCCGTTTGAGAGAATGCAGTCCTTGCAAAAGTGGCTTGATTGACAAACAGGGAAGGCAGAGTACTCTGTAACCATGGAACCAGAGCACAGGCTAGAGGGATGTAAGCTCCCACCATCATGATATTACCGAAGACCTCTAATCTTTGCCCTGTCATAGGTCCATTTACAGCGGTTGCAAATCAGTGGAATGTAGTGACTAATTAAAATTAATTTGTTAGGAGAGAACCCTCACCTGATAACCATTTGCAACCCAACAAGGGCACTGAACACATGCTAAATTCTTGAGACCCAGGGGTATTGCTACAATTACAACTAGCATGTGCTAAAGGTACAAGCATCCCCATTAGGCCTGTGTGAACAGGCAACTATTCGATTTGGATTTGGATATGGATGATTTGGATTCAGCCAATTCAATTCAGATATTCAAATCACTTTTCTGATTTAATTCGGCCAAATCGATTCAGAGCCAATTTGGAACCAATTCAGAGATTCAGCCATAGGGAATAAAGGGGAATCAATGGCATATCTATAACTTTGTTGTTTTTTGGATGATTCAGATGAATCATGCAGGGATGGTAGCTCTGGCTGAGGCCATAACCTCTGCCAGGTTTCAAGGATATAGGTGCAGGGCTTTCTGGGAAACTACACCTCAAGCTGGTGACAAGCAAAACTCATGTCACATGTACGTGGTAAGTCCCAGAGGGGTGAGAACTGCAGGGGTGGTGGCCCCTGGTGAGCCCACAAAGCCTGCTAAGTTTCAAGGAGCTAGGTGCAGGGGTTTCTGGGAAAATGCATCTCAAACTACTGACAAGCAAAACTCATGACATAGGTGATACTTTGTGTGTGTTAAGGCATGTGGGAGTGAAAACTGAAGGGGTGGTAGCCCCTGCTGCGGCCACAAAACCTGCCAGCTGTCAAGGATACATGTCCAGGGGGAGTCTGGGTTCTGGGGCCCTGCACCTCTGGCTGCAGTCAGGCAAAACTCATGACATGTGTGCTTGTGGGACTGTGTGTGTGTTCAGGTGCACCCTTCCTGGGGCTGGGGCCTCTGAACAACACGGCAACATTGTGTTGGATATGTTACTCATGGTGTGTGATGGATTATCTTGTGTTTCTATGTTTCTATGCTTATTATGAAAAAAAAGAAATAGAAAAATATATCTTAGGAAGCTTTCGAGTTGAAAAACCCTTTGTCAGGCTCAGGAAGTACATGCAGTTGGTATGTCTCCTGGTCCTGAATGGAAGGAATAGTAAAGAAGCCAGAGGATGGCCTGTCCCGCAATGGAGGCAACAAAACTAGTCAGTGAAAACGGAAATGGAGGCGGGGCGGGAAGGGGATGTAGCAGCGCAGGTAAAACTGCAGAGGTATCTGGGGAGTCAGATATCTGGCAGGTTGCAGTGTGTCAGAATTCCACTGTGTATATTGAGTCCATGAGTTTCCTGGTGCTATTGATGTTGAGCCAGCTAAGTTGTTTTGACCCGCCATCGTTTACAGTGGTGGACCAGACCAAGTCTGTAGGGGAGAAGGAGACCTCATGAGGGCACACTTCTGTGTTGTGCAGAGGCCCCAGTGCCAGGAAGGGTGCACCTGAACACAAACACAGTCCCACAAGCACCCATGTAGCAAGTTTTGCCTGCCTGTGGCCAGAGGTGCAAGGCCCCATAACCAAGACTCCCCCTGAACCTGTCTTCTTGACAGCTGGCAGGTTTTGTGGCTGCAGCAGGTCCTAGCAAGCCTGGAGTTTTCACCCCCCTGTGCCTTAACACACACAGTGTCACCTATGTCATGAGTTTTGCTTGTCAGCAGTTTGAGATGCATTTTCCCAGAAACCCCTGCACCTATCTCCTTGAAACTTGGCAGGCTTTGTGATCTCAGAAGGAGCTACTACCCCTGCAATTTTCACCTCACTGTGCCTTAACATACACACGTGACATGAGTTTTGCTTGCCAGCAGCTTGAGGTGTAGTTTCCCAGAAAGCCCTGCACCTGTCTCCTTGAAACTTGGCAGGATTCATGTGCTCCATAGATGATATCATTCCTGCATGTTTCATCCAAATAAGCCAAAAAACAAAAGATTTATAGATATTTCATTGATTCCCCATATAACCTATGGGCAAATCTCCAAATCTTGTCCAAATCAATTCAGAAGCTCCAAATTGATTTGGAAAGCCTAAAGCTTCTAGTGATTTGAGTCAGATTTATAGATTTGGCCTCAAATCATCTGAATCATCTCCGAATCTGAATTGTGATCCAAAGCTTTGCACAGCCCTAGTTCCCACGTTAAAACAGGAAAACTCATACTAAGTGCTCTCTCAACATCTCAAAGTTATGTCACTCAGACAAGAGTTATCTCTGGGTCATGCTACACAGCTTGTGTTGCATTAATGCCAGCCTGCTCCTTAAGAGTTAAAACAAGCAATCTGGGTTCTCCAGAATCCCAGGATGCACTGCTCGCAGCACCCCCCATTCCTACTCTCTGGATCATCTACCCATCCTCCCAAGCTCTGCTGCCCAGGGGGTGGTACTACTCAGGTGCATGAAGACCCCATCAATTCCAGGGCTTCCACAGCTGGGCCCCCTAGCTGCCCAGCAACCCCAAATGAAGCAGACAAATGGAGCTTGCCTCTGATCCTCCCCATGGCTCCATGCTGCAGCTTCACAGTCTTAGGGGAAGACAGAGCATGAAACTACCAGGAGGGAGACAGGCAAGCTCTGTGCTCCTGCCATGGAAACTCCCCACCCCCCAATCCATGCTGCAGCTTCCTCTAGGACTGTGGAGCTGGATACACAGGGAAGGGGTTTGCACAGCAAAAGCATAGAGTTTGTCTGTCTCCCTCCTGGTGGCTCAATGCTGTGGCTCTGAGCTACTAGGGGAAACCAGAGCTCTATGAAGCTACTGAGAGGAAAAGACGCAAAAATCATACCCCCAGAACTCCAACCCCCACCCCCCTCCAGGTGGCTCTAGCTTCCCCTACCATCACCAGCAACATTTATGCTCCCCCCTCCTGGTGAGTCCATGCTCCCACTACACTAGACTCCTCTTTTCCTGGGCTTCTCCTACCTTCCCTGATCAGCAGAATCCCTTTCTTTATGTTGCTTTTTACACAAACTCCCTAAAGGCTCACCACAGCAGCCATCTTGTATGCTACCTAGGCTGCTGCTCCAGCAGGTATTCCTAATTACCTGCTTTACCACAGCTGGCAGAGTTAATTGGCCCCCCCTCACCAATTCTTCTGTGGTTGCTGCCAAGTGAGATATATGTCCCTACTATAGTAGACCCTTACATTTTCTATAACTATTATGGAACTGAACCAATTGACATTGGCATTGAATTAGTGCCTTAAATATAATAGGAGTTTCTCAGATGCATCAGTTTAAAGCACTCTATCCACTACAGCTGATTCAGTATACTGGTCCTGTTGGCACTGGATTTGGACTCAGCCACTATACCTTTGTTTTGGGTGAGTATAACCCTCAGACCAACCACAACACCTACCAGCTGATAATAGGCAAATTTATTGATACAGAGTGATAACAAAAAGCAACAATACAAACAATCAAACAATTCTATATCTACCAATCCTAGGACTGTCATCAGAATCAAAGTACATCTGGTCAGGATGCAAGCTTCATCTGAGGCTCATGCTGTTAAGTGTTAGATGTTAGCAGTCTGGAGGCCAACAGCCCCCCTCCAGTGGGGTGGATAAGATAGGTTGCTGGCGTGTGCCCTCTGTCCATGGTGGCCTCAGGGACTCCTCTCAGGGAGAAGGAGCAGGAATGGGGAGGGATGAAACAAAGGAAGAGAAGGAGGGGCAGGGAGGGACAGGACAAAGGGAGGGACCTTTGTTAATCTCAAGTCTCTGCTTTTATATTCTCCTTCCCCCTTGATGAATCCTGATGACTCTTCATCTGTGGGTATCTCTGGTTGGTTGTCTCTCTGTGGTCGCATGTCCACGTAGCCTTCTGGGCCTTCTCCTAATGTGACCTGTTCCCCCAAAACCGGGACTCAGTCCCCACCTCTGCTCTGGGGCCTTGTAGCTGGTCTCACTTATCTCATGTTATGGGACAATATGGTACATACTTCCTCAGTTCTCAGGCTATGTGTCCTTGTTGTGTTAGACAACTTGTCTGCCTTGAAGACTGTGATTTCATGTTATTGGATGCCCCCTTCAGTTCTCAGGCTGTGCCCATCCATTGGCCTTGTCACGCTAGACAGCCAGCCTGCTTCCAAGACTAGGATAAACTTTGTGTGTCAGACCCAAGCTCTTATAAATCCAACTAAACCCTGCTGCCCATCTTGTATCCTTATAATGCATATATCTATACCTATAAGCCAATTCCCAGAAAAAAAACCAGACCTGTAAATGCCGTTTCCAAGCCAACAGGTCCCATCAAAACAGATGTTTCCTTATTAAACTTCAGCATCTGGAAAGACCCCAATAAACACAGTAGGCAATGTAAGACTCTCAGGCTAGGGACAGAAATTATGCATAAACCAGTATAAGTGATCCAAAAACATTTCAGATCTGTAACAGAACAGAAGTTTAGTGCTTTCAAAATGACCAAAACTCATTTATGATAAACCTGAATGGATCATACTTAACTGATTTAAGTTAAATCAGGTTATTGAACTTCTTTCTCAGACCCCCTGCAGATGCAAGTTAACTCACAGTCCCCCAGCATCCCATGATTCTTTGCACCTCCCCTGTGGACCCCTCCCCCTTGCAGGGTGGTTGGGCTAGCCTTGACTCAAGCTGTCTGCTCCAGCTAAGCAGGGAGGCATGCTCTAGTATCCCTCTCCCTGCTGCAGCCCCCAGCATCATCCCCCATCTTCTGGCCTGGGTCACTGCAGGCAAGTGGTTACATTTCCAGAATCAAAAGTGAATGTCTGTTCACTTATCAGTTCAATCTACACAACTTAAACTAACGTGCCAAGACTGAATTGATTCAGCCTCAAGTTTTTTGGCTGTCTGTCCTTAGCCCCAGTGATGCCAAATGTTCTGAACTGAATTGATCCTGGTTCCTGGTCATGCTTCTGCTGGCCAGCCCTCTAGTGGGAAGTCAGAGTTGCGCAGGTCAGAGGCACTATTAAACCTTAACATGGGTCTGCTCAGAGCATGTTATAACTTTAACATCACTGAACATTTCATAGAAGATGTAGTATGTGATAGTTATGACATGAAATACCACCTTGAATCTACTTGTGTTTTAACTACACTTAGTAAGTGTTAAGCTGAACATATGACACTGCCCTAACCAGGGTAGTCTATCTAGTGCAGTGTCTCATTCAGTGCAGCAGTTTTGGGGAGGATGAAAATTTGCCATTAAGAACTAAACACAAAGAATCATTATTGGCTCTGGATTTAGGACCCAGAGGCCTTGTTCTGGGAGGGGACTGGAGTGGGGGGGAATAAATCATGACCCTTTCCATTTGATAATAGGCAAATGTATCGATACATGGTGATAACAGAGAAAAAAGCAATACAAACTGTCAAGCAATTCTATATATCTACCAAATCCTAGGGCTGTCATCAGAGTCAAAGTACATCTGGCCAGGATGCAGGCTCCACTTCGAGGCTTTCTGTTAGGTGTCCGATGTCATCATGTCAGCAGCATAGAGATGGGATTCCAAGGCTCACCTCCACACAGTGAGGTAGATGAGACAGGCTGGTGGTGTGCCCTTTGTCCATGGTGGCCTCAGGGAGCCTTTCTGGGGGACAAGGACCCTTCTTGCGGAAGATGAGACCCCAGACAGGATAGGGAGGAGGGAGTGATGGGAAGAAAACCCTCTCAAGGAGGAGGAAGAACCTGGGTGGGACATTTTGCTGCTCTGAAGTCCTTCTTTTGTATTCACCTTTACTCCTGATGACTCTTCACCCAGAGTCTTAGAAGTCAGTTAACCCCTGCTGCCTACTCTGAACCATTGTAATGCATAAAGCTATATATATCTATAAAGATAGATAGATAGATAGATAGATAGATGTGTGTGCGCGCGTGTGCGTGTGTGTGTTGGGTGCTGATTTGATTTGGAAGATTTCATAGACTTTGGGGTTGGAAGGGACATCGGAGGATCATTGAGTCCAGCCCCTTGCCCAAAGGGCAGGAAGTCAGCTGGGGTCATAGGATCCCAGCAAAATAAGCATCCAATTTGTCCTTGAAGGTGCTCAATGTAGGTACTTGAACCAACTCCGATGGCAGGCTGTTCCGGACCTTGGGGGCTCGGACAGTAAAGAAATTCTTCCTTATGTCCAGCCTGAAACTGTCTTGCAGTAGTTTATAACCATTCGACCTCGTCATCCCTTGGGGCCCTCTGGTGAACAAAAGTTTCCCCAGATACTGGTGGTTACCTCAATAAACTTATAGGTGGCCATAAGATCACCCCTGAGTCTGCGATTTTCCAGGCTAAAGAGCCCCATGTAGGTCTGTTTTCCTGACCTCTGATCATGGGCATGGCTCTTCTCTGGACTCTCTCAGCTTCTCCACATCCTTTTTGAATTGTGGCTGAATCTCTGAATTCAAATCAAATCAGGAGACCAATTAAAAGGTCTGAATCAATTTGAAGGTCTCTCAATTGATTCAGAAGAGATTCAGAGAGCTTTGGTGATTCAGGCATTCCCTGCCACTGCAGCAGGGAGCTGGACCCGGACTCCGAGCTGGTTGGTAAGGCCCATGGCAGGGGAGGGAGGGACCTCAACCCAGTCAGCTGTAGGGCAACTGAGTGGAGCCAAGGAGGGACACAACCCCCTCCACCACCCTGGCTCCTACTTCACCCAGCCCCCAGGGAGCCATGTGACTGGAGCCTCATGAACAGGACATGCAAACAGTGTGCTTCTAGGCCCGGCACATGAGTTAGCACGAGAGTTTGCACAGGAGGGTGAGTGGGAGGGCCCAAGGCCCTACCAGTGAACCCTAGGGAAGGTAGTAACAGCAGTAGCCAGACTACCAGTGGCACAATGAGGATGGTCACATGCTGCACCCTGAGGGTCCCCTCGGAGTCTGAGACCTCCCCATCTGGCACTTCTGAGGTCTCCACTCAGACAGAACCCATAGTTCTGGGCTCCATGCAGATGGAGGCTCTGACTCAAGGTGCGGTGACTGGCTGGCACAATTCCAGGCACATGGGACCAGGAGCACGGCCACCTCCCCTTGCAAGGTTTATTCCACTTTGGAGTCTCTGGGGCACCAGATGGAGGAGCTTCAGGCCACAGTCCAGAGACTGCGTGCCATCAGGGATGGTGAGCAGGAGATAGACTCCTACTGCCAGGCCTTCATCACCTGGAGGCTGAGGATAGACCAAGGTCATCTTCCAGGAGAAGGGAGGACTTGAGGATCTGCCACACTGTCCAGTCAGGGGTTGAACCAAAGTAGTCAACATCCCCAAGGGCCGCTGCACTAGGGTCCCCTCCCCTCTGGAGCTTTGCAACAGGTATGAACCTCTTGCAGCCCTAGTAGAGCCTTCAGAGCTGCCAGATCCTGCAGGCAAGGGAGGACCACTTACAGCTACCATCCCTGCTGTACCTAAGGCCACACATAGAGTGGTCGCTGTGGGAAACCCCCTCCCGAAAGGGACTGAGGGTGCAATCTGCCACCCCAACCCCTTAGCCCATGAGGTCTGTTGTCTCCCAAGAGTCCACATCTGGGACGTACCCAAGGGGATCCCAAAGCTCATCCAGCCTACCAACCACTACCTTATGCTCCTTATCCATGTGGGCATGAATGACATGGCTTGGAGTAATCCCATCTGGGTCATGAGAGGCTACAGGACTCTGGGAGCTGAACTTAGGGGGTTGGGGGTACAGGTAGTGTTTTTCTCAATCCTCCCAGTTTTGGATTATGGGCTGAGGAGGTAGAGGAGGATCAAGGTATTAAACCAAAGACTATGGCACTGCTGTCATTGTGAAGGCTTTGGCTTCTATAATCACCGTCCACTCTCTGGTGAGAAAGGCAGTGGTCTGCTGGGTAGAGATGGCCTTGACCTCACTGCACTGGGGAGGAAGCTCTTCTCAGCTAGAATGGCTGACCTGCTCAACCAGGCTTTAAACTAAGCCCACTGGGGGTTAGGGGGACTACTGCTACAGCAAGCCCACTGGGCAACTTTTGCAAATCCAGCAGGCTATGGCACCCACCTCTACCCCAGCCCCAGAACAATGTGTAGGGAAAACTAGGGCCTCCAATGGGACACTTACTTTCCTGTACACCAATGTCAGGAGCTTGGGGAATAAACAGGAGGAACTGGTTGTCCTGCTATACAAAGAATTAGTAAGATCTCAGGGATAATGGAGACTTGGTGGGATTCCACCTACGACTGGGCCACAGGTATAGACAGCTATACCTTGTACAGGAGAGATCATGTAGACAAAAGGGGAGGGTGTGTAGCTCTTTATGTCAAGAAAAGTGACATGCCCCTGGAAGCTGACATTGGCACTGAAGCTGGATGACAGGAGACCCTCTGGGTTAAAATCTGTGGTGAATATGGCACAGGGGACACAATGGTAGGAGTCTACTACAGACCTTCTAATCAGGATCAAGAGCTTGATCAGGAATTTGCTAAGGAACTGACTGAGGCTGCATGCTCCCAGTACATGGTTGTCATGGGAGACTTCAGGTACCCAGACATCTCATGGGAAGGGCACTCAGCCAAAACTGAATGGTCACAAAGCTTCCTCACATGCATGGATGAGCTCTATCCAACTCAAGAAGTCTATGGACTGACAAGAGGGAAAGCACTGCTCAACCTGGTACTGGCAAAGGGAGATGATCTAGCCAGTGACCTAATGATTGCAGGGAGGCTGGGAGACAGTAACCATGAGCTGATCACTTTCACTATCCACCATAAAGCTGGCAAGGCAGTCAGAAATGTAGAAATCCCTGACTTCAGGAAAGCTGATTTTGACAAGGTCAGAAGGCTTGTTGGCAAGGCCCTAAGGGACCATGACCCAAAAGGGAGGGGAGTTCAGGATGAGTGGTTGCTCCTCAAGGGAGCAATCCTGGAAGCACAAGCAATGTCTATTCCATCTCAAAGGAAAGGTAGCAAAGGGGCATAGCAGTCCCCTTGGCTCTGCAGGGAACTTGTGGACCACCTGCATCTAAAAAGAAAGACCTATAAAGGATTGAAGACTGGAACTACCTCAAAGGAGAAGTATTTTCCACTAATCCAGACCTGTAGGGAGTGAACCAGGAAAGCCAAGGCTATGACTGAACTCTAACTGGCTACATGTATCAAAGACAATAAAAAGTCCTTTTTTAGATATGTGCAGAGCCAAAGGAAAAGCAAGGGTAACATTGGACCCCTGCTAAACCAAATGGGACAACTGACAACTGATGCCCAGGAAAAAAACAGCCTTCTGAATAGGTATTTTACATCATTTTTTCACGGTCCCTAAGGGACAGTCCTTCTCAATTTGGTATGGGACAGCCAGGGTGAGGGAGAATTGTTACCCTACATCAGTGTAGATCATGTAAAGGAATGTCTTGAGAGGCTTGACACCTTCAAGTCATCTGGCCAAGACAGTTTACACTCCAGGGTACTTAAGGAGCTGGCAGGCATCATAGCTCAGCCACTGGCATAGATCTTCAAGAACTCGTAGCACTCAGGTGAAGTGCCCAAAGATTAGAAGAAGTCCAATCTTCAACAAAGGGAGAAAAGTAGCTCTGCGGAACTACAGGCCTATCACCCTGGCCTCTATCCCAGGGAAGATCTTAGAAAAAATTATCAAAGAGACCATTCTGGACAAACTGGTGGATGGCAACATCCTGAGGGATGGCTGGCATGGGTTGGTTGCAGGTAGGTCTTGCCTGACCAATAACATCTCCTTCTATTGTAGCATGAACTGAACTAATGTAGCTGATGTTAACATAGAGTGTAATAATAGTGAAATGTAACCATGCTATTCTTGTCCTTTAAGCAACTTGAAAACTCCACTTCGTATCCTTCTGCTTGACATAAGTGAAAGAACTCTGCATTGCCTTTATGTATGAGTGTGTGTGAAAGGGTGAATGGTGAGAAAATGGCATTGAGTCAGGAAAAAGAAGATTTAACTGTTTATATAAGCAACAAGCTGCCAAATGTGTAAGTTACCAGTCAGTAAACTAATTAATGGATGGCTGAAGAATCCCTTTGAGACCTAGGGCACAAAGGAGACAACGAAGAGGAGGAATGTGCACATCCTCCCAGGTGGGCAGCAAGGACACTCCAAGGCTGAGATACCAACTTTGATGACCAAACTGACGTCAGGCTGAGCTAAACAGAAGATGTATGAGGAACAACAGCAAAAACAGAAACTGAGAATGGGAAAATCCCCCAAGTGCTGAAACAAAGGATGCCAATCCCTATAAAAGAGGTCTTTGAAAATTCCAAGTTGGGTGAGTCTCTCAACTCCTGTTTCTTCAGATCATAGATGCATCTGTTCACCTCACTCCAAGCTTCTATTTCCAGGATCTCTCTCATAATAACCACCCTTCCTGCTATCTGCATCTTTTCTCAATAGGTTTGGGCTGGTCACCCAGTGCTATTATTAAACAACCGCTGTTGGTAACTATAATTCCTGAAAGAGTGGAATGGTTGTTTTGTGTTTGTGTGTGTCTCTGTGTAATGATGTGTATGATGTTTGTGTGTGTCTATATGAGTGGTGTATCCAAACCTCTATGTCTAATTTACGTAATCAATAAACACGGCATTTTGCCATATCCCCCTTTATAAGGTCTCACTCTTGATTTGGCAATTGGAATTTAAAGTAACACTATGACCAGGTAACATATTATCTGGACAAGGAAGAAGAGATTGACGTCATATATCTTGACTTTAAAAAGGCTTTCAATCTGGTGTCCTGTGACCTCCTCATGGAAAAATTGGCCAACTGTAGCCTTGGCTACATCACAGTCCGACAGCTGGGGAATTGGCTCCGAGGTTAGACCCAGAGAATGGTAATAGACATAAGTAAATCATCATAGTGTACACACTGGTATTAGAAGCAGACTGGCCCAGTTCTCCGATGACACCAAACTTTGGGGTAAAACGCCCACACCTGAGGACAGGCTGGTGATCCAGGCCAACCTAGACAGGCTCAGAAAATGAGCAGATGAAAAGCTGATGGTGTTTGTTGCAGGGCACTAGGGTGTCATGCTCCCTTAAAGAGTGAAACTACTAGAGGAAGAGCCCTAGCAGTGAGTTGGAAGCCCCAGCTGCTGGTTACCAGGGCAGCCAGAATGAGCTAATGGCCCACACATGCCAGTGGTCAGCTGACCAGAAGGGGCAGGGCCTGGTTCATATATAAACCCCAGGGCTGGGATCAGGCAGGGCTGTCCCCTGCTAGCAGCCAGAGAGGAAGGAGCCTCCAGGGAGAAAGTGCCCAGTGACGCAGCAACAGCCTAATATGCTTCACCCAGGGCTAATGGGGCTCCATGAGTTCTGCAGGTACCCTTGCTCACTACAGACTTAGTGCCAGGGATGCAGTGCGATGCTCTTAAAAGAGGCAGAGCACACGCTTGTCTCTTGTATTATGTTATAGCCCAGGGGCTTGTGTTTTGTTTGTTGTTCCATGACACCAGTGGTTTGGGTGAAGCTATTAGGGGACTGGAGGAGGCCTCATAGGGGACCCACAGCAGTGTAGGGGACCCCAGCACCAGAGAGGGCAGAGCATTTGGGGTGCACTGACTAGTGCCAGAGAGGGCGCAGCATTTGGGGTGCACTGACCCTGGCACCAGAGAGGGCACAGCACTTTACAGGGCCATGGAGAGCCCAAGCGCCAGTGATGCGCTGAGTGAGACAGAGTCATTGAAAGCCCAAGTGCCAGTGAGGTAACAAGCGAGATAGGGCTGCGGAGAGCCCAGGGATGGCAAGGGGGCCAAACTGCAACAAGGCCCAGACTGAACAACATTGGTACCATCTGTGAGGCTTGGGGCATGGTAAAGACGTGGCTGGAGCCATGCATAGCCCATAAGGCTAGGGTGCCCCCGAAACACCCGTTGTGACATCTGTCTTGGAGCGGGATCCACCAGGGGTCCGGAAAACCACAGGATCCAGATAGTCAATCAAGATTGTGTCCAAGAGCACTGAAAGGCAGCCTCCCTATTATTCATACCATCAAAGGTGTGGCGGGTAAGAATCGAGGGTACCCATTGATCCAATTTGGCACAGTAGGGGCCTTGGGGAGATCACAGCCATCCTGAAGGACCCCATCTCATGACAGTGTTTAACACTGAAAAATGCAAGTTATTCCACCTTGGGAGAAAAAACCCTCAGCAGGCTTATAGGCTTGGCAGTACTACACTTGCTAGCACCACGGCCGAAAGGGACTTGGGTGTCATGATTGACCACAAGATGAATATGACCCACCAATGCTATCTCACAGCTGATAAAGCAAGCAAAACTCTGGTTTGCATCCATAGATGCTTCTCAAGCAAATCCCAGGATGTCATCCTCCCACTGTACTCAGCTCTGGTGAGGCTGCAGCTGGAGTAATACATCCAGTTCTGGGCTCCACAATTTAAAAAGGATGTAGAAAAGCTTGAGAGAGTCCAGAAGAGAGCCACACACATGATCAGAGGGCAGGAGAACAGACCCTATGATGAAAGGCTGAGAGCCATGGGACTCTTCAGCCTGGAAAAGCACAGGCTCAAGGAGGAACTTGTGGCTGTCTAGAAGTTCATAAGGGGTGTACATCAGGATCTGGGGGAACACCTGTTCACCAGAGCACCCCAAGGGATGACAAGGTCAAACTGTCACAAAATCTTCCAAGACCATTTCAGGCTGGACATAAGGAAAAGCTTCCTTACTATCCAAGCCCCCAAGGCCTGGAATAAACTCCCCCCAGAGGTGGTGCAAGCACCTACTCTGGACTTCTTTAAGAAACATTTGGACATTTCTCTTGCTGGGAGCCTTTGACCTGGGGCAGGGGGCTGGACTTGATGATCTTCCAAGGTCCCTCCCATCCCTAATGTCTATGAAATCTATGAAGTAGGGGATGGGGGAGGGGAGGCTAGAGGAAGTGGGAGGGAACCATGGGGGGACTCCTGCCAGTCCCCCTCCCCTGCCTGATCCCCCAGCCCTCCTGAGCATCCCCTGACCCCCGCCCGCTCCCCCAGCCCCCTCATGGCTGCCCTGCCCACCCCAGCTCCTGGCCCTTTAAAAAAAAAGCTTGGACTCACCGGCTGATGACCAGCAGGGGGGAAATCCCTACTGCCCTCCACTGCCCCATGCCATGTGGGGGGCTCTGCCATGAGTCCCCCAACTCCCACCTGCTCCCCAAGCTGCCCCCATGGCTGCTTCACCGACCCCAGCTCCAGCCCTTTAAGGAAAAAAAAAACAACAAACCCCCTAGACTCACTGGGTGCTGCAGCAACCTCAGGCCTTCTAGGGGCTCATGCAGAACCTCTCATGCAGCGTGGGACAGTGGGGATCAATCCCCACCAGGCAGGAACTGATGAGCCGAGGCTTTTTTTTTTTTAAAGGGCTGGGAGCTGGAGCAGGCTGGACACTCATGTGGGGGTGGAGGGGCTGGACAAGTGGGTGGTGGTTGGAGGGCTCATGGCAGAGACCCCAACATGGCATGCGGCAATAGGGATCTCCCCCCACCTGGCAGCACCCAGTGAGCAGGGGCAGAGGCGCCTGCTGCTGTGCACTACACTTTGAGCCCCGCTGCCCCGAGAGCTGCACAACACCACTAGAGTTTCACCGCCTGGTGGGCAGAGGGCACAGAACAACTGGAACAAGGAGAAAAGCACTCGGCCTTCCACCACACTGATTGCATAAGAGTAAATTTATCTTGCATATAATGGATTTGGGGGAGAAAAGGGGTCATTGCATAAAAGCAAATTTGCACATACAGAACCCACATAAAGTGAGGGAAATCTGTAGTTTACATTTCACATATTCACTCTTTCTTTTTCTTTATCTTTAATAAAGTATATAAAAGGTTTGTGATGGCAATAGTTTGTGATATGTCTAAGAAACCCGTGATTGCTACACTCAGCACCTTTAACCTTATTTTGTTTTTCATAGTCAAGCTCAAATGTGCTGTAGAAGAAATAGGGGTAATGACTCATCAGGTAAATGTTCTTATTTTGTCACAAATTCAAGGTTAGCTGGGATTTCATACTTGTCACTGCAACATACACAATACCTACTTGGAAAGTTGCAAACACAGCATTTATGGTTGTAGAAATCAGAGCTGTCTGCAACAAACCAGACTGGCCCTCCATTTACCTGAGGTGAAGGAGAACTTCAGTGAGCACTATAAGATTATGATTATGCTGCAATTCACCATCCAGCACAGGGTGTCAAGGACCTGCAGCAAGGCAATAGTCCTTGACTTCAAGAGGGCCAACTTCAATGCGTTGAGGAGATTGGTAGGAGAGGTACTGGTTTCCTGGAGAGTAGGGGAACTGGGTGCCCAAGATGAGTGGTCGTTCCATAAGGAGACGATACTCAGAGCCCAAGAGGTGACAATCCCAATGAGAATCAAAGGGGGCAAGAGTGCTCAAAAGTGCCCCCTGGCTCACCAAGGGCATTCAGGAATGCCTGACTGCCAAAAAGGAGGCATACACCCAGTGGAAGGAAGGGGCTATCACAAAATATGAGTATACCTCCATCGCACAGGTCTGTACGGGGGCTGTTAGGAAAACTAAGGCAGACACGGAACTAGGGCAAGCATCAAGGATTAAGGACAACAAAAAATCTGTTTTTAAATACATAGGGAGTATGAAGAAGGTACCAGGTAATGTGCGTCCCCTGAAGGATATGCTAGTCAATCTGGTGGTTGCACCACAGGAAAAAGCAGATCTTTTTAACAATTTCTTTGCCTCCAATTTCTTGTGCAGGGACCGGGACTCTCCCACTGACATTTGGGATGGAGTCAGGAGAGACTCTGCCAGACCTAGAGTAAGGGAGGACCAAGTTATACTTCTTGAGAGGCTGGATGTGTTCAAATCAGCAGGTACAGATGCTCTCCACCCCAGGGTGTTGAGGGAATTGGCAGGGGTTATCACAGGGCCCCTGGCATGGCTTTACAAGTACTCGTGGTGCTCTGGCCAGGTACCAGATAACTGGAAGAGGGCCAATGTGTTCCCCTATCTTCAAAAAAGGGAGGAGGGAGGACCCGGGCAACTATAGGCCCATTAGTCTTACTTCAATCCTGGGGAAGCTCTTTGAGAAGATTATCAAGGACCACATCTGTGAAGGGCCAGCAGCAGGGATGATGCTCAGGGGCAACCAGCATGGTTTCATTATTCATTTCTTTCATTCATTTCTTTAGTGTCCAAGGCTCCAAGGTCTGGAGTAGCCTACCATTGGAGGTAGTTCAAGCACCTACATTGAACACCTTCAAGAGTAAATTGAATACTTATCTTGCTGGGATCCTACGATCCCAGCTGACTTTCTGCCCTTCAGGCAGGGCGCTAGACTCGATGATCTTTGGAGGTCCCTTCCAGCCCTAATGTCTGTGAATCTGTGAATTAGGGGCAGGTCCTGTAAGACCAACCAGATTGTCTTCTACGACCATGTCACAAAATCTTTGGATGCAGGTGTTGCGGTGGATGTAGTCTTTCCGGACTTCAGGAAGGCCTTTGACACTGTCTCCCACCCCATTCTCATTAAAAAGCTAGGCGACTATGGCATTGATGCCTACACAGTCAGATAGATAGCAAATTGGCTGAGGGACTGCACTCAGAGAGTGGTGGTAGATGGGTCATATTCAGCCTGGAGGGATGTGAGCAATGGAGTCCCCCAGGGCTCAGTCCTTGGGCCCACACTGTTCAATTTCTTTATTAGCTATTTGGACGAGGGGGTGAAAAGCAACCTGTTTAAATTCACAGATGACACCAGGATTTAGGGTGAAGTGAGCATGCTAGAAAGGAGGGACAGGATACAGCTGGACCTGGACAGGTTACAGGGGTGGGCAAATGAGAATAAGATGGGATTCAATACTGACAAATGCAGGGCACTGCACTTGGGCATTAAGAACCAGCAGCATACCTGGGGAACTCTCTTCTTGAAAGCACAGTGGCAGAAAGAGATCTTGGAGTCATCATCGATTCCAAGATGAACATGGGCCGCCAACGCGAGGAAACGGTCAGTAGGGCTAACTGCACCTTGTCATGCATCCACAGATGCATCACAAGCAGGGCCAAGGAGGTGATCTTCCCCCTCTATGCGACACTGGTCAGGCCGCAGCTGGAGTACTGCGTCCAGTTCTGGGCGCCACACTTCAAGAGGGATGTGGACAACATGGAGAGGGTCCAGAGAAGGGCCACTCGCATGATCAGGGGGCAGCAGGGTAGGCCCTACGAGGAGAGGCTACAAGACCTGAACCTGTTCAGGCTTCACAAGAGCAAGCTGAGAGGGAACCTGGTGGCCATCTATAAACTTACTAGGGGGGACCAGCGGGGAATGGGGGATACCTTGTTCCCCCGAGTGCCCCCCAGAGTAACAAGGAATAACGGCCATAAGTCGTTAGAGAGTACGTTCAGCCCGGATATTAGAAGGCACTACTTCACAATCAGGGCAGCTAGGATCTGGAACCAACTTCCAAGGGAAGTAATGCTGGCTCCTACCTTGGGGGTCTTTAAGAGGAGGCTGGATGATTATCCAAATGGGGTCATCTGAGCCCAGTTTTCTCTCTTGCCCAGGGCAGGGGGTTGGACTAGAAGATCTGCAAGGTCCCTTCTGACCCTACATCTATGAATCTATGACACAAACAAGCAGCTCCAATTATATCTATTAGAAGACATATAAATAAAAATTAAAATGCTACTATCTATTTATGAGCAAACATTAGTCCAGGGCTCCCACTGTCTTTCCCATCAATTAAAAATACCATTCAATGTAAAAAGTAAAAACTGAGCTACCAGCTGCTTCTCAACCTAAATGTGTAAATTAAGAGATTAGTTTAAATCTTTAAAGTACTGAAGGAAAGCCCCAGTCTTGTGCATGGTGATATTAAGCCCTGTCATACTTACTGATTTGGCCCCAAAAGTAGTATATACAGCTGAGTCAAGTGTCTGCATTATATACAATGGACTAGTAGAATTAGGCACTGAGCAATGAATTCATAATAACCAGTATCCTGAGTTGGGGGCACTTAACCAATAGAAAATTCTTCAGGGTGTATCTGAAAACCTGCTACTTTCTGGTGCTTAGGCATCTCTCTGCAATCCTAAATTAGCTAAGATCAGGATTTATAACCCAAATCCCTTTTCTTGAACCACATTCCTAAATTTTCCCTAATGTTATGGGATATTTTAAAATTTGGCCAAAGGAGGAAGAATTGATAGTTCCCACCCTTTATACCATGTTCTACCAATCAGAGCACTCATATGGAAAGCAGGACATTTGGGCTATAGCCCCTCCTCAGGCTGAGAAGTTCAATCCTGTATCCCCCATCTCTTAGGAGAATGCCTAACCCCAACACTAGAGGCAATAGATTAAATAGACATTAGGGCTGGAAGAGACTTTGCGAGATCATCAGATCCAGTCCCCTGCCCAAGAGGCAGGAAGTAGCTGTGGCCTCACCAAGGCTGAGTAAAGTGGGAGGATGAATTCTTGGGACTTGCTTGAGATGAATCAGCAGATACAAGCCAGTGTTTTATTTGCTTTGCCAGCTGTGGCATCACATTGGTGGCTCATGTTCATCTTGTGGTCAGTCATGACCTCCAACTCTCTTTCGGTCGTGGAGCTAGTAAGTGTAGTGCTGCTGAGCCTATAAGTATGATGTGACCTTTTTTCCCCTGAGATGCAGCACCTTGTATTTCTCCGTGTTTAATGTCTTCAGGTTTTGATCTGCCCACCTTGCGACCCTGTCCAGGTCAGCCTGAATTGTTAGCCTATCCTCTAGCATGAATGTACTTCCCCATAATTTGGTGTCATCAGCGAACTTAGCCAGTCTGCTTCTGACACTTGGATCCAAATCATTTATGAATATATTAAAGAGTATTGATCCAAGTACTGAGCCCTGGAGGATGACACTGGTCACCATGCACCATATTGACTCGGTTCCATTGACTCTGACTCTCTGAGTCTAACCAGGGAACCAGTTCCGCAGCCATTGGACCATAAAGTTATCAAGGCTACAGCTCCACAATTTTACCATGAGAACATCATGGGAGACCAAGTCAAAGATTTTTTTGAAATCTAAATATATGACAACAACCTCTACTCTTTGGTCCAGGTGATGCATCACCTGGTCCTAGAAGGAAATGAAGTTGGTCAGGCAAGACCTACCCACAATAAAACCATGTTGGCTATCTTTCAGCCATGTTGGCTATCTATCTAGCCATGTTGGCTAGCCTATTGTTAATGGTTTCTTTGATAATTTTTTCCAAGATCTTTCCAAGGACTGAGGTCAAACTGTAGTTCCCTGGATTATCCTTCCTTCCTTTCTTGAAGATAAGTACCACACTGGCCCTCTTTCAGTCTTCAGGAATCTCTTCCAAGCCCCAAGGTTCTCAAATATCATCACCATTGGTTGTGCTATGATGTCAGCCACTTCTTTTAGCACTCTTGGGTGCATTCCATCTGGGCCAGCTGACTTGTGGATGTCCAGCCTCTAAAACTGTTCACTCACAAGATCTTCACCAATTATATTACATTATATATAAGCTTGCCTTACCCTGGTAGTCTTGCATCCTGTCAAGCAGGGTCATCACTTTGGGCTGGTGGAAAACCAATGCAAAGTAATCCTTGAGGAGATTAGCTTTTTCCTGGTTGTCATTTGACAGCTACCTCATTTGGTTCAGCAAGGGTCTGATGCTGCCCTTGATTTTTTTTCCAACTTTTCACATATTTGAAGAACTTTTTATTGTCCTTGATTCCCATAGCCGGTTTGGGCTCAGTTTCAGCCTTGGCTTTTCTGGTCCACTCCCTACAGATGTGGGCCAGTGCTGCATAATCCTCCTTAGAAGTAGTTCCCGACTTCCACCCCTTATAAGGTTCTCTTTTTAGATTCAGGAGGTCCATGAGTTCCTTATAGAGCCAAGGGGGTCTCCAGCCCTTTTGCTACCTTCCTATGGGCCAGAATGGACTTCTCCTCTGCTTTTAGAATCACATCCTTAAGAAGCGACCACTTATCATGGACTTCCCTCTCTGTCAAATCATGGCTTCTCAGGGCCTCAACAACTAACCTCCTGAGCTTATGAAAATCAGCTTTCCTAAAGTTAAGGATTTCTTTATTGTTGAGTGATTTGCCAGCTTTGTGATGGATAGAGAAAATGATCAACTTGTAATCACTGTCACTAAGCTTCCCTTCAGTCCTCAGGTCGCTGACTAGATCATTCCCTTTGGCCAGTACAGATCCAGCAACACCTTACCTTTTGTCAGCCCAAAGACTTCTTGAGTCAAATAGAGCTCATCAGTGCAAGTTAGGGTGAGCACTCTCTACTCCTCCTGGTAAATCTGTGCCACTGTATAGCAATAAGTCCAAGAGTCATGCAGCTAGAAAGAAAGACCAAGTAGGGCCATGACTGTAACCAAGTGATAAAGGAGGAAGTCTTGGTTTCTGGTTTCTACTCCTAGGCCTGCTTCTGTATTTTATCCAGTGACTGCCTAATGGAAAATACATAAATAGTCCTATGAACAATTAAAAAATCCCTAGCTTTTCCCTCTCCCAGACTAGTGCCTTATTACTGGGATACAGAGTTGTGTCTTACTCTCTGGTCTAAAGTTTCTTGTATTTTTCCCTGGATAATTTATCTAATTTTTGGAGGGGTGGGAGGAAGGTAAATTAAAAGTGGGTACCCCCACTTCCTCCTATGGCTCTGTTTTCGCAAATGAAAGCAACTGTGACTCTTGTGCTGTAGAGAACTTAGTGCTGTCAGTGTGTGTTAGGCACAATTGATCAAGTCCCTCAGGGGACTTATGCATAGGGGTATGCACTATGGCAAAATCCAGGGAACTTCACTAGGCAAAATCTAAAGTGTCTACCAATTGGAAGGCATTTAGGAAGTAACTTGTGGGGGAAGGACTGTGGATCACATACTTGATCTCAGGTGCCTTTTGCTCTTTTGTGGATGTGTTTCTATGTGACTTGGGAATGTAAATACTTTAGGCATTTCTGGGTGTGTCTACACAAGATGCTTTGAGTGCATTAGAGTAAATCTTCTGTGCATTAGCACAGTGGGCAAAGCCCATGCTAATGCACAATAGATTTAGTCTAATGCACAGAAGCATCACAAAAAAAGTATTCACCTGTGCTAGCGTGCAGTAGTGCCGATTACAGCGCAATAAGTATCTGTTACTACAGGTACTAACCTTAATGTGCTGTAACGGTGCATTAATGAGCGTGTAGATGCTCTCACTGAGTCCAGACCTCATTGAACACTATTTAGTCTCCTCTGTCATTTAGGTGTCTTTGGAAAGAATAATAGCCTAAAACAGTGAGCTCCCTACTGCAAATCTTAATCATCATTATACTGTATCCATACCAATCAATCAATTGGCACATTCATTCTTTACAGAGTATGGTATATGTGCCAATGAGTTCTTTGATAGCTGCTGAGCCTGATATGTGAGTGCCAATCCCACTCACAGGTAGCGCACACCATGAACTAGCAATGCTCTGAATCTGAGCAGCAGATTCTTTCCTCCTCTGATGCTGGTAATCGTCTTGATCCAATCTGCCTCGCAGAGCTTTGCTCAATCTGTAGGCTGACTCTGCCAACCAGAACAGCATTCTGCACTCCTTTCCCAATCATCCACAGAGATTCCAAAGGATGCTAAGTCATCTTTGCAAGCATCCCAAAATCTGTGCAGCCATCTGCCTCTCTTTCTAAACCCTTCGCAAACTTCAGAGTACAGCACATTCTTCAGGGTCCTGTGATCAGCACTCACTGTTCATGACCAAGCCACCTGAGTCTTTTCTTATTAATCAATGTTCCCATGACTGACATACCAGCACAATTTAAGATTTCCACATGCGTCATCCTGTCTTGCCATCTTATTTCAAAAATTTTATGCAGGCATCTGATATGAACACTGTTTAGTCTTTTGAGATGTTTGGTTCTGCAGTATTTTAAATGGAAATGTTTCTGAATGAAAATAAATCCATAATCAGAATATCCTTAAAGCATATCATCTTGAAGATATGGATTATCCTGATTGATAGGTTCCTTCACTAAACCTCTTGTTTTTTTGTCCTTTTTATTAGAGAAATCTTATGCTGTGAACTGGAAAGGCAGCAATCAAAATTGGATGTAAGCTACTAGGATTCATTTAATCAGTGTCTCAGAATTCTGAAAGGGAGACTTCTACCTTTGTCTCTATTAGGTCAGCCCCAGTGCTTTCCTCCTGCCTCACTAGTAGCTATCTACACTCTATAAAGACCCCTATCAAAGTCCTTGCCAAGCTGTTGTGCAAGATATATGCACAGCCAGTTAGAAAGGGACCAAACCTATATCTTTAGTCAAAACTTGTGAGCAAGGACTCTGGACCGTGCAGAACACTTCACAAGCCAAGTACATCCACACAAGGATCACTTCACATGTTTCTTAGGAAGGGACCCAGCAAACACATATTTAAAGCCGCATAGTCATCCAAGTAAGTTGTAAAGAACAATATGCATGGAAATCATGAGGAGGAGGAGGAGGTGAGGGTTTGGAGTTGTAAATAGAAGTTTCAAGAGTAGTCAGCCCTATTTTTCCTCTGCATGTATTGAAGTCTATCTGTTATTACTGACTCCAATGGGAGGCCAATGCTTATCATTTTTGGAATCCCACTTTGTGTAATTACTCAAATTTTAATTTATCCATGTCACCAGCAGGGCACTGAGACTGGTTTAGGACTTATGTGGTACAGGGGCTGGGATGACAATCAACTAATCATCAGTCCCAATCTCTACACTGCATGAGAGCCAGTTCAGGAATGAAAGTATCAGAGACTCAGCTCACCCAGTGGATCCAGTGGCAGAAGTGGCACCCTTTCTCACATTCAGTTCCCTGGACCTCTTTCAACCTGCCACCAGAAGCAGAGAGCTAGCTCACCTGAAGTGCCAATGGCAGGCACTCTTGAAATGGGTGGGGCTTTGCACATGGTGGAAAGGGTGCAAGCCCAGGTCTGAGGGTTGCTCATTCCCATGGGTGGGGATGTGAGCTGTGGTGCCTGGTGCTGGGGACAGTGTCAGGATTAAGGAGGAACAGCCAGCTCCAACCTTGTGCAGAGTGGGTTGAGATCAAAGTAAGCATTACCGTGAGACTGCTCAGAACACATTCTTTTAATGGCATAGTAACGCTTACTATAACCTAAATAAAACACATGCAAAGTGTCCTGTTGGACAAGGCCCACAGTTACCAACAATCCCCAGCTCAACCAGAAGGTGTTTAGTCAGATGCTTACTCTGATCAGCAATAATTTTACAACATCAACATTCATGTTGTTACCAAGTGTAGCAGATTTGAGCCACAGAGGACAGCCATGATGCCCTCAGTAGCTGCGGGGCTCCTGCCCAGCTCTGTCTCTAATTTCCCTCCCTTAAATACTCTTCTTCTATGCCTTGTTGTTATTGAGGGTAAATAAGGGAGGCAACCCAAGGGCTTTGGAAAGAGCCTAAAGCCAAGCAATTCCTCAGTGTGTCCCTCCCATACCCCACTAGTCTCAGTCCAGCCTTTATACTAAAATAGTCCTTCTCAGCCTGGCAGGGTACCTATACGTACCCTGCCGGGTGCCTATAGCCTCATGGGCAAATTGTGATGCTCCATTCCTCCCCTACACCACACCCAAGCCTTGCAGGTGTTATCAGCTCAGATGTCAGCTTCTCTAACCCCTCTTGGGACTCTCAGACCCTCTGGGTCTCTCATATCTCTTTCTCCAGGTTCTCAGACCCCCTAGCCTTTCACATCTCACCTCTAATCCCTCACTCCAATTCTCCCAAACCACCAGGATCTGGGGGAACGTTTGTTCACCAGAGCACCCCAAGGGATGACGAGGTCGAACGGTCACAAACTCCTGCAAGACCGTTTCAGGCTGGACATAAGGAAGAATTTCTTTACTGTCCGAGCCCCCAAGGTCTGGAACAGTCTGCCAGCGGAGGTGGTTTAAGCACCTACACTGAACACCTTCAAGAGTAAATTGGATGCTTATCCTATGACCCCAGCTGACTTCCTGCCCTTTGGGCAGGGGGCTGGACTTGATGATCTCCCGAGGTCCCTTCCAGCCCTAATGTCTATGAAATCTATGAAATCCCTGGTCATTGGGTCTTCTGATAGGTTTCCTGGTTCAGTCCCTTCTTCAGGCCGGGGAACCCTCTGTGCACTGCATCAAACCCTTTGCTGAGCTGGTGGGCCCTGTTCCCTTCTTCAGTTCTTTCTTTGGACTGAGGGACCCTCTGTGCCCACTCAGCCCCCTTATCTCTAGGCTGGTGGGCTCTATTTTCCTGCCCTTTATACCCCATTCAGTCCCTTCTCTGGGCTGGTGAACCTCGGTATCCCCATTCAGCCCCTTCTTTGGGCTGGGGAATTCTCTGTAGGACTTGAGCTTGTTTCCAGCAGGGCTCAAGGCTTGTAACTCAAACAACAATACCAACATAAAACAAAGGCTCCTTGCCTACATAAAGCCTTTCTTCTCTGTCCTGAGTAGTATTCTCTGGTTCCCAGGCCTGCAGAGTGATTCTGCTTCCCCTCCATTCTTGGGCCGTTCAGGAGTCCCTCTGCCCTGCTGCAGAGAACTCCTTTCCTCAGGAACTCAGAGTTAGGCTCCCTGACCAGCTCAGGCAACAGGCTTATTTAGACCCAGCCTGGTCCTCTTCCCATCAGGTGAGCCTGCAATCAGCCCCTTCACCACACGGAAGCTGCCTCTCAGGCAACATCTCACCTTGAAGTGCTGGGCCCACCATAGTGCCCTGCTACACCGAGCGATGTATAATGACATTCCCTTGTCCAGAGAAATGCACAATCTAAAAAGGTAAAGCTAAACATTAATGAGCCGGTATATACTTTGGCCAATTTGCAGGATGAAATCCTTAGCTGTAAGTTTCACTTTGTACATGTTGTTATAATGCAAAATAAACAGACACGCCCACATTTTAAAGTGCTCATTAATTAAAACAAAACATTAAAAGCTTCAGCATTATTACAGGAAATGAGGAATCCACAGACATTTAGCTCCTTAGGCACTGAAATGTTCAATTGAAAAAACCAAAAGGATTTTCTCTGCAATAATGTTATATTTTTATGTTTATTACTTCTCTCTCCAAAACCATACATCCCAAACCACTCACATTCCTATGATGATATATATTTCAAGCTTTGCCATAAGGTAAGCATAATTTCCTTTACAAATTGCATACTTATATTTCTACAGCATATTTTTCACTCTGAAAGACTTTTGGTTTTACCCATATACCTTTTAAGTAATACACATTCTGAGCAGATAAGGTGTACTAAGGTTTTACCCCATATGTGGAAATAATACTTCCCAGAAACTAGCAATAACGATCATGTTTCTTTAAATATAGGAGTGACAACACTAAGGACAAAGACCATATATTTGGAAACATTTCCTATAGATCCCATCAATTGTTTCCAAACTGTACTTCAATACTTCAAGTTGTCATTCAAAAATTTATTATTCTATTAATCTTCATAGCTGGGAGAAAAACCTCTTAAAATTGAACCAGGTGTGACCAATGCGGCATCGTCTACTTGACACTACTGATGACCTGACACACTAACTCTTAGAGAGATTAAATACCTCATTCACCTTGAAGGGTTGCTGACTTGGAAGCTTAAAGTTGACAGACAAGTATCACCTTTGTTAGTTCTTTCTCTACTGTTTTTATTAAAAATGAATGTGTTTGTCCCACAGTCTCCAGCTTCCTCCCACACTTTCCCACATGTTCAAACCTTAAGTGCTCCCTTGATAACAGAACAGCATTGTAGAAATTTTTAATGCAAAAATCAGAGAAGTATTAAAAAATGAATATGTAAATACTAAACATTAAAAGCAATATGAAAAACAAACAGGGATGCCATAGCATTGAACACATTTTTCATGTTTGTGATTCTTACTTGGTTTAAAGCCTCCATTTTAAATATAAAAGTAAATGAAACAGGCACAAGACTTGTAGAATAACATGACACAAAGTACCATAAGATTCAGAGACCTTGCTCTGAATTAGGATCTAGCTTGCCTGGAGTCTGGACTGTTGCAAATGAGTCTCAGTGTAGCGTGCTAGCCAACTGAAATACTGACATATAAACTTCTGTCTTCTTTGGATGGAGCACAACAATTGGCTCAAAAGAAAAGCTGAGAACAGGTAGAGCATTGTTTTCTCTTCAGAAGTCAGAATGCCAGCTATGGAGCTATCAACTCTACTTTATGTAGGACCTCCTACCCAGCTATTGACTCAATCAGAACATAGTGAGCTTGTAAGAGCTTACACAGTCATCATTACCTTTGGTTCTGTGGCTTCTAAAAAGGAATTAATTTATTAACAAAGGTGGTGGCAGAAATGCTGTTCTCACATTTGGCCATCAGTCAAGAAACTACACTGCAAACACAGCAGATACTTTTCTAAGGTAACAGCTTGCCAGAGAGGACAAGTCCAAATTATATGGAATCAATGAACTGCGAACTTCCACTATTAAATATAAAAGCACAGCTATTTGTTGACTGTTAGCATCTAAATTGCATGCAAAATGAGCCAATATGCTGATGCTTTTCTAATTTAAACTGATGCTGACTAAATATAAACTTCTACCAAAAAGAGCATCTATGTGGGCAAGCTCTGATGAGCTTTTTAAAGCACGTGTTATATCAGATAAGGCTTATAACCTGCTTTTCTTCTGTGCTTAGAATTCATAAGGAAAATAGCATTACACTTCTAGTATGTGTGTGCACTGTCTCTGGGCCATGCCAAGGAGCACAGTTATGAAGTACCCCTCCCCCACCCACCCCATCACACATACCTTTCTGTACAGTGCAGAGCAAATCTCAGAAAAGACACAATTTTTCAATTTAGAGTAATGCTGAGTGCATGCTAATACCTACAACTAAGAAAGGAAGCACAACATTCATGCATGGGCAGGTGCTCCATGTCTTTCTAAGGTAGCTGCATGTCTAAGATTTGGAGCTGGAGTGGGTAGATGGGTCCTGATTTGTGTTGACACTCCCAAAGGCGATATGGAAATGACATGGACTTGTCCTTAACATGGACAGTCAAACTATTCAACATTTTTTTTAAATAGACAGGTTAGGGTTTTCAGCAGTTTCCCTGAGATTTGAGCAAGGTTCAAGTTTTATAACTGAGATCAAATTCCCATCCATATTGGTATGTGTTACATAGTAGGGCTGTGTGAGGCTTCGGATTGTGCTTCAGATCCGGGGCCCCTTTGGACACTTCGGCATCTGAAGCAGCATGCCTGTAGCGAAGCGCCGGCTCATTCACGCTGTCCAAAGCAGTTCAGAGCTTCTGAAGCCCTTTGGAAAAGCTTTGGATGCTTCAGACACTTCAGATGCTAAAAGTGAAAGTTAGAAGAGGGAGGGAGAGCGGGGGCGGGGGAGACCGACATGTGTAGGTGGCCAGTGAGAAGGATTTCTTTCTGGCTGCCTTTCCAATGACAGTATCTGGGGGGAGGGGCCTAGAAGCAGCATAAAATCCTGTGTTTGGAGGCGTGCTGTGTCTTTTGCAAGCTTGTTCCCTCTCAGGAACTGTGTGAAAAAGGTACCTTCAGAAACAGGCATCTCAGCTTGGTTGCTTTACTCAGTAGTTGAACTTGCCTGCTCCTTTTTGTTGTTAGAAAGGATTGGGTAAGATTTATTTAGCTTAGCTTAGCTTAGCTTAGCATCTCTTAGTAATATTCAGTTCATTTCTTTCAATTTATATTTGCTTTTATTTTTTTGCAAACTTTGAAAAAAGAAGTGTGTTTTCCCTGCCAGTGTGATCCATCACTGTGCAGGGAGGCACACAGATTGCACGCATGCACACACACACACACACATACACACACACACACACAATATAAAGAAGAAAAATCAGATAGTCATAAGAGAAAAAGACAGACAGCACACAATTTTTACATAGCTGTTAACACTGAAGCAAACAATCAAAGAAGAGTCCAGTGCAGGTGCACAACAGAAGGAATAAAACACACAATACAAAAGGAGTCACACACACACACACACACACACACACACACACACAGACCTTTTGCAGCACCTGAAAGACTAATACGAAGTGTGCTGGAAAGGCAGGCAGGTGCCAGGTCTTCTGGCAGGGGGGGGAGAGGGGGTAGGGGGAGAGCTAGAGCTGCAAGCCACCCCCACCCCCCAAAGACAGATACATGCACAAAGTCCTGGCTGGGGAACGCCTAGACCTGTCATGTCTTTGACAGGCCTGACTCTTGCTGGTTGCAGTGCAGTTGTGAAGCTCCCAGTGAGCTCAGCTTAGCTGCCTGGGATGCCAGCTTTAGGGCTGAAAACCCCTTTCTCAGGCTGAGGAAGTACCTGCAGTTGCTCCTGGATGGAAGGAATAGTAAAGAAGACAGAGGCTGGCCTGGCATGCAATGCAGGCAAGACAGCCAGTTAGTGAAAATGGAAATGGAGGCGGCGAGGGAGAGTGACAGGCTGGGGTGGGGAGTAGGGGGAAAAGGGGGATATAGCAGCACAGGTAAAAATGCAGGGGTGCGTGGGGTGTTAGATATCCAGTCACAGTGTGCCAGAACTCCACTGTGTATATGGAGTCCAAGAGTTTCTGTACCTACTACCTAGGAGGCTAATGAAGTGCAGTTCATAGGCCCAGCTCTGAAAAGTGGTTTGCATTGTAATCTGTTCCCTCTCAGGATCAGGCCTGAGAGACTGGAGGAAGAATGTTTTTTTCATGAGGAATGTGCCCCCACAGGTAGTTGGGGCTTGTTGTCTTTGATAGATTCTGGTGTGCAGTTTGTGGGGGTACTGGAGATAGTTGGCAGGTTTTGTGTTTTGAGCTGTAGGAAGTTGGCTTCAGTTCCGGTGATGAGGTTAGGTGCTTGTTTGAATGTGCAAACCACTTTTCACTACTGCAGGCTGAAAAGTCAACTGAACCTTTCCTGGGTTTGCTAACCATTCTGATTAGCAAGTACAGTCAGACCCCTAGTTACACAGTTTTGAGTTACACTGATTCATGTATACGAGGTTTATATAATGTGACCATGTTTCAACTTACGCGATACCCTGCTTCATGTTTACACTGTTTACAGTAGAGCAGTTGTTAGTTTGGAGTCTGCTTAGTTGTTAGCATCACTTGTCATTTCCCCCAAGATTGGCCATCATTTTTGGTTACATTAACCCCATAATATTTGTGGAAATGGCGTCAAAGAAAGCCTTTGATGTTGTGCGCAAAAGAGCATGTAAGTCTATTACCTTGGCCCAGAAAATAGAAATCCTTGTTAAATTAAGAGAAGGCAATAGTGCTGTGTCAATTGCTCGCCAATACAATTTAAGTGAATTGACTACACATACCGTTAAAAAAAAGTTAGCAAAAAATTAGAGACTGTGTGAAAACGACAACCCCTGTGAGTTTGAGAGTGTCATTGGTGACTAGAATTCCTTATTTAGATGAGGTTGAGAAACTCCTTAATCTTTGATTCAGTTAAATGACCAGTACAAAAGGAGCAGTTGTCGATGGCGTGGCAATTAGGGCTAAAGCTTTGTCTCTGTATGAGCACGTAGCCAGGAGTCAAGGCTTTAATAAAGCTATTAATTCCATTATTTTGTGTTTAAATATCCCTTTATTATGAAATAATTTTATGAAATCTTGGTCCCAGGTCCCTAATCCCGTTTTCTATTGACTTAATGCCTCAAGTTACACGGTTTCAACTTGCGCAGTGTTTTTCAGGAGCGTATCACCACCATGTAGCTTGGGGTCTGACTGTATATAAAAGCAGATGGGCTGCATGACTAGCACCTCTGCTGGTGGGGGTGAGCTGTGCTCAGCTCTACATGTCTCTAGAAGAAACAGTTCAGTTTCAGTCATAAAAGCCTAGATATTCTTGGCTGAAGTGTTACTCCAAAGAACACATTGCACACATAAAACAGCACAAAAGGTGAAAGAGTTTATTATTAATACACCAAGTCTCACATGGCCGAGTAGTTGAGCTGAATCATCTTTTTGACCTCTGATATTCTCCTAATACTTTATGACCTGAAAGATTTTTCTATTTATTTAAGTTCATGCTGTGGCCTTACAATGTCTTTTATACCCAAACTAGTCAGGCTGTTTTTATGCTCTGGGCCTTATGTGCACCTGCAGATGAGCAGCAAAAATTAGGACAGGGTACAAAAAAAGAATAAAATCCTTGCAGTTATGGTGCCTATAAATGTACCAACGACAGAAGTGCCAAACCAGACCTGCAGGTTGTAGCTGACCTTTCTCCACATTCATCTGTTTTGCCCTAAGTTCCTGGCACAGTCCTTTCTTTGTGTGAATTTAGCATGGGTGAAAGGTGCCAAACTAACAGGGCAAGGAAGTGAAGCCTTGTATTTAGCCACAGGAATAAAAGATATTGTAAGGATAGCTGTAGTGCCAGCTTCCCTGATGCTGCCCTCCTTTCCCTTCCAATATTTTACATCCACAAACGGTCAATTGAATATTGAACCTGATCCTTAGGTGGTGGCTAACTCTTTTGAAATCAAAGGAAGTACTGCAATCCTCTGATGAAAGGTTCTACAGAAGTGCAGTATTATGAACATAAACTCTTTAGAGTCTGGAATGTGCTTTCCTATCAAAGGCATTGCTCAGCCCTTGGATAGCTTTAGATCTTGGTCTCATGTATTGAGAAAACCTGGTTGGGAACCAAGCTGGCCTGCCATCTGATGGAAGCTAATGAAGTGTCTTAGAAAAGGACAGCCACACAAATAAGGGTATAGATACAAGATAAAGATTAATTTAGGAACCATGCCACTGAATAAAAAACATGGACCTTATAAATGAGAAGTCTTCTATCAGAATCTTAATTCTAGACAGTCCCAGTAAAATCGCAATTCCATTTTTCTCCCAGTGTAGAATTCTTGTCTGTATTTATTTTAATGCAGAACACACACACACACACACACACACACACACACACACACACACACACACACACACACAAAAATCAACAAGTGCTATGATGTTCCTAATACTAGGTGCTTTGTTTTAAGCATGCTATCCTGAGACAGACAACAAGGGCAGTCAGCAAATTAAAACTGTAAAGTCCAGAGCTGAGATGTGCCTGAATATAAATTCCAAATGTAAGTGTCCGAGTGAATATTCTTTTAAATTTGTTATTTAAATTTACATGAATGCCTCCAATCATAATGATTTGTTCAAAACTAAGGAGAAAGCAGTCTCTGCCCAAATTAATATAAAATAACATTTATAAAAATTAGAATACTCATGTAAATCTCTCAGAAAAAAAAGACTTATAATGAGGCAGTGTTTTATAGTTCTCAAAAAACAGAGAACTACCCTAATTTCTAGCTCAGTGCTAGTCGAATGAAACCCAACATTTGTGGGACCTTCTAATAGTCTGATATACCAGATTTGAGGCTGATTTGCACTGGGACTGTAAGGCTAGCAACAGATATTGTATTTGTCCCAGGATAAATTCTACCTGTATTTGTCCTGGAACAGAAATGTACTAGGATTGGTGTGCACGCACACTGCCTTTCCAATCAGGGTTTAGTCAACAGCTGAGTGCACTGTTGTTTTTTTGTCATTAATTCAATAAGGCAGTTTCAGGACAACTAGATGCACTTTGTGATATTGCAGGGCAAATTGTTAGCACTTCTTATCCCAGGAACCTTTGAAGGGTTTGTCCCAGGACAATGGACATGGACATCTGAATGATTGCACTTTGTCCTGGGATAAAAAGGTTTCCCCCAGGAAGAATGTTTTTTACCATTGCTAATGAAAAGGAATGCAAAAACAAACAAACAACCCCAAGCACAAATGGTAAGTACTCTGGCTCTCTAGGAGAACAGTGTAAGTATTTAAATGACTGTTTAATGTACAATTTCTTATTACAAAAATTCAGAGTGCTCACTGTAAAAGAATTACGAGATTCAAAGATTTTTGCCTTCCACTGCTTGCTAAAACAGAAGATAACTCTGGAAAATGGGATAGTCAATAGCTTTTCTTGTTGAGTCATGAAAAACAGAAGCATCAGCTAGCTTGACAGGTATTCTGGATAGCACAGGTCAGTACTTTTTTGGTTGACTAATTATCAGGAGCAAATTCTATTGTGATTTAGTACAGTTAGAAATGACTAATTACACTTAGACAATGAATTAGACACGGTATTTTATGTACAAATCAATAGGACTCTGACAGGGATTTGGTGCACTAATTAATAAGACCATAGTGATGATGAGTTATCCTAGGGACTAATTAACCGGATTTCACTGTATATAGCTCTGTTTGTAATAGCATTACATTGAAGAATACCTTACGCTATGATTATTCTGTGAGAGATTTGGAACAAATGTACTATTCATTTAGAGTAAGAGAGATTCATACTCTGTTTCTTAATGTGGGGCATATCTCTAATATTTATGTATGCTTTTATGGTCTTGATAGCAGGAGCAGCAAGACCTTTACTGGGATTCTCTGAGATTTGCTTTATAGCTCTAATTTTTAGCTGGACCTTTATATATCATTCCTGTCCCTTCCTGCCCCCTCCTCCCTCTTCCAAAGGGAGAACAGAGAGCTGTAAATCAAGAGCATCTGCTTGTTGATGCTAGGGAAGAGAAGAGACATTCACAGTTTGAAAACCAATCCCCCCCCACAACGAAAAAAATGCAAACAAACCCCCAGAACAAATGGAAGATATATACTAATAACGTTTAGGAGCTGTCAGCTGGTTGGTAAACACATCCCAGCCTTATTGCAGGGCTAATCATTCATGGCAGATTGATTAGGGTAGAGAGCTACAATGTCCTTGTCACATCAGACAAGCTTGGCATTTCTCTGCTTACCCTTCTGCATTTGGCTAGATGCTTCCTATGGAAAACTTGATTGCTGTACTTTGAGAGAGAAAATAACAGTGCATTTCAGCAGGTCAAGTAACAATCTGTCCTATAACTCCCCCTGAAATTCAGTGAGAGTTAGGTGCCCTATTTCCATCTGTGGCTTTAAAAGTTGCTCCTTCAGTCAGTTTCAAATCTGCTAACTTTTGAATAAGTCTAAAGGGCATAGTTCATGACTTGGAAATACCTTCAAGTGAGAGAGATGTCATCATATATTTTACTTAGAGTAAACCAGAATGATTCACGGACTCATTACCCACTTAATTGTTATTCCTAGGGAAGGTCACGGATCTGGGCGTGTGTGTGTGTGTGTGTGTGTGTGTGTGTGTGTGTGTGTGTGTAAACAGAGAGTGAGATAATTTGGGAGAAAGGTTAGTGTTGAACTAAGACACTAGTCTGGAAGTCAAGAAACAAGAGCTCCATTTATGGAATAAAAAAAAATCCCATAAAATGGCCCTTGTCCATGTTATTTCTCCATCAGATAACCAGATCCTGTATTTATATGGCTCTGTAAAGCATGGCATCATTCAAACATGCTGGAAAATAATACACACACACACATTCTCTGCTAAGCATCACTTTGACAGAGCTAATTTCCTAACATTTGTAACATGCTTTTTGATGCAAGGCAGTATGTCCCATTTTATACAGAACTACACAAATAGTCTATAATAGTCAACAAACACCATTGCCAAACACAAGATTGCAAGACAGCTAATAGCATCTGAAATGATTAGTCCTTTACTGTTACATAAGCTTACTTACGAATTTTTCCTACGTTAAAAATAGGAAAAAAGCAAGCAAACAAACAAACTACAGATCTCCTTGTAGCTGCTTAGTAATCAAAGAAGTATGAAAAACAGTCAAGCTGCATTGCAATCCTAATGATCCAGCATTGCATATGCATGTTAAACAATGGCTCGGTTATCATTAGACAACCCCCTTTACAGCTTCAGTTGCATTTCTCTCAGCCTCAGTGGATGTGTCTTTTAGGGGTCAGGTGATAATCAGATCTATACTATACAAAGCAAGCAGTAATAAGAAGCCTCTCAATTCTATCATGGTCCTTCTCAGACTCATCTACAGCAGAAAGATCTTCAGCAACACATAACAGAAACTGGACATTGAACAGTTTATCATTTAAGCAGTATTTGCAATTAGAAGGCTTTATTTACCTGCTTGACAATACCATTTCCTTCTGTGGTTTATTGGGTGAATAATGTGCATTTATAATTACAGTTTTAAATGCATATTATAGGTCTAATTGACTGTAGCAGCCATTTGGGAAGGATTTTACAATAGTCTCTCGTCAATACATATTTAGGCATATAATAAAAACCCTCAAGTGATTTGCTGGTGTAATAACCATCTTTAAAGGTTTTAAAACAACAGGGCTACTTTGAAGGGGTAAAGAAATAGCAGTAAAATGACTGTTCTTGATTATGGGTGAATATGCTCCTGTCGTTTTTATCCCTTTCACAGCTTAAGCCCCTACAACTTTCTCACTGAAATTTTAAGTGGATTTCAGTGCATCAAAACACGGGGTTTGAGTCAGAACACCCTCTCTGATTGGTGGTATTTCCTAGTCCACTGTCCTCTCCATTATAGTTGGAATCCTGACCCCACCAGAATTCTCATCAACTTTGAACGTCCGCACAAGTCACTACAGGCTGAGAAGGAGTTAACACAAAGATGTACATTCACAAAGAAATAGGCTAGCTTGCAAAACCATTTATGTTAAAGGACCATTACTTTGCTTATTTTTGCCTTTCAGAGTCTGAACTAATCATTGTTACTATTGGTTTGTTCAGGGAGTTTTGTATGTCTCTCTGCATGTAGATTCATTTTAGCATTCAAACCAAATAAAAGATAGATGGAAAGACAGATGCAGGGTGAGGGAGAGATAAAGGATAAAAAAAGGGAAATTGGCAGAAGTAATCAATAGCTGTCATTCTAATATTGATACCCTTTTCCAAACCTCTTCCAAAGTTTTTTTTTCCCCCACTTCCACCCACACAGAATTATTCAGAATGAAAGAGATTATAAATGAGCTACTAGCATGCTTGTGTTAGTAGTCTACCAGGCTATCATCCATTTGCTTACACCTCTTAACAATGCATCACACCCGAAGTTTGGGGTCTGAATTAATAGAACTATACACTGAAAAATAACAGTCATTGGAATTCTAAAGTAGGCCAGTATTCACAGTCTTTCCTACATGCATATAGGAAAACAACAGCAGTTAGCAGCTAGAAAGCAGGACAGGAAGTGAATTAAAAAGTCTTAAGTAAATTGATATAAAAACTTGACTAAACTCAGACTTGCACCACATTGAATTGGCTTCAAAAAGGGGGCTATTTAAACCAGTGCAGATCTGTGTCATCAGCAGCCCCTCCCTTCATTTCAAAAGTGCCTCACTAACCTTTTGAATTTATCCTCCCCATCAATGTCATTAACATTTCAACATGAAATGCTGAAAAATCTTGTGCATCATCGTTCATTTTAGCCTGACCCTGAGTACTTTGGGGTATGCAAGACTGGACCATTAAAGTCAACTGGCTGCTTCTCCACTCTGTTAAACCAGCTTTGCTTTGGTGTAGCTTCAGTGGCACTTGATGTAATGGAGTAAGGAATCAAGCCCACTCTTTTCTACAAGGATACAATGGTTAATCCTCAGGAAAGACAAACACGTGTCAAACATGATTTTGGATTATACAAGATCAAAAGCACCACAAACCTGTTTGCGCCTGACTGAGCCAACCCTTGTACTGTCCTGGAGATTCATAATGTTTTCCCTCATAGAAAACTAGACACACTAATGTATGTATGTGTCATCGGGGCTTATCTGTCTGAAATTATTAACTCTATTATGTTTAGTGAAAGACATTCTGATTCCTGCTCTCCCTGTAACCTTCACCTTCCTTTTTAACTTCCATCTTGGGTTGAGGCATTCAACTGGTGTTGAAACACATTCACATTCTGACAAGAACAGCCTGTACTAGCGCCGATGGATGGGATACCTCCTCAAAAGCCATTAAGGCCCATTCACTATCAAGGACTCTCTCCATCAGGAGCACTGGCAGCAGCGCCACTGGTCTTGGACTTCAGTAGGTGTTTACAACCATAAAATAGAGTGCCAGTGCCTTGAAGCAATGTGTAGCATCCTTTCCTTTTTCACATCCTTGTGACAAGGTACTTAGCAGAATTCACACGTTTGCTGGAATCCGAAAGTTTGTACCATGAGCACTTCTGCCATGGTCTCAAACTGATGATCTTTGGGCTGTCAAGCTTGTGCTTTAGTGCCCACACCACTCCAGCCCCAGCCCTCTGCACTAATACACCCAGATCCTTGCTCCTTCTCAAACAAAGCTCAGCAAGATGGGAATGCTGAGCCTTTAGTTGTTTGCCAGAGGAAAATGGTGGGTCACAAATCACTGATCAAGAAAACTGTTTGATGGATACTGCTACTGCATACAGAGATCTGGTTTGTAAACACCCAAGGTTTGGAGGAGCACTGGGGTCTGGAGCCTGGCCCATCCCAAATTTGTAAACACTTAGTTCTCTACTCAGGAATCAATCCTTTTGTGTTAAGCACAAAAGGCCTGTATTTTCCTCTTTTGTAGAATTAAGGATCTGAAAAGTCATGGTTCTCTTCAGCCAGCCAGGCCCCACATCTGCCACAGCTGCTCTGTTAGTCCCCAGTGAGAAAAAGGGAAAGGACCTGCTTAGACCATTTCTGTTCTATCTATGCTGGGGACCACAGTCAGGAACCATATTTCAGGGTGCCCTCATGGCTACTGCAGGTAATATGACATCCAACACAGAAACAGGCCCAACATTAGGGAATGCCAAACTCTGGTATTGCTACATGCCTCCATCTATTTTACTTATATGGCCCCTCATTACCGCAGAATCCCAGTGCCTCACAGTCTTTGGTGTTTTCACCTTTAGGGCATGATATGTAGTAAAGACTTGTTTGAGACTTGCATTTTATGAAGGAGAAGAGAGTCAAGACATGAGTCAGGACTGACAGGGCACGTCTACATGAGATGCTATGTTGCTGTAACCACACATGACAGCAATGTAGCATTGGCAGGCAAAAACCATGATGCAACAGCTGTGTTGCTGTAGTGATGCACTCCCTCGCTATAGCATGTCACTGTGGTGCCATAGCAGCTAAAAACCGTGCACCATCAGCACGGTGCAGTAACAGCTGTTATTCTGCCATCATTTAGTACTTCCTTTAGGAGTATTAAGTGAAGGCACAGTAACAACGGCACCATAGAGGTATGTGCAGATACACCCACTGAGTAGCAAAGCTGTGTGGGGAGTTAGGAAAAGAACTCAAATAACCGAGGTACTACAGATCAGGACTCAGGTGTACTAGTAGAGCTGATGGTATCTTTTGAATGTCATAGCAAAAGTTTTCTGGGCTAAGGAATGAGGTTCACTTGCTGAGATGTGTGTGCTGGAAGGGCAGGAGAGCTGCAGGTCAAAACTGTGGCACACTGGCAGAGCAGGGGGGCCTAGAAGCTAGTATAGCAAAAGGTAGCTACACAGGGTAGGATTGAGGCTTATTAGCAAAGCTATTTGGAAAAAAATGTTCACTCTGTTTAATGCCATTAACTGCTCGTATTCTGGAACAATAAAATCATATACAAGAAAATATACAAGAAAAAACAAATCCAAAATAAGGCACTCTTGTTACCTCTTATTTTAGCCTGCAGGTACTTTAAGGCATGGATTTGATATTTGTCCACAGGGTCTAGCATAACAGGCCATGGGGCTCTAGATGCTACGATGATTCCAACAACACAAATATTTACAACTAATTTACTCTGCAGCAAGGTAGTACTTTTATTTACTAGATCTCATGAATTATTTTTGCTAATTAAAAAGACCTCAGCATTCCAAATATAAATGATTGGAACATATAGCAAAAAGGGAGAGGGGAATAATGTCTTGGTGATGGTAAAGATGCTTTCTTTTCTTTTCTTTTGGCTGGGAAGGTTCTGGAAACCACACAGATTTGTCTTCTTGACCAACCTGACTTTTTGATTTTCTATGAAAGTGATCCATATGTCCAGTGTAGCTCTGCCACATTTTGGAGAAGCCACTAAACTGAGGTTTAGCTTACGCATGGTTATTAAAAGTGCACTATCATGGCCAAATTCAAGTTCAGAACTACATGCTGCATCCCTAAATTCCCACTGTAGTTCCAGCTGGAGAAGTTATTTTTACTTAATTATCTGGAGAAAGAGGAAGCTCATGTCTTCAAGATGCAATGTAGGGTTTATAGTGGCAAGACAGCCAGCTGCTGTGACTGACTAAAAGTCTAAAGTGTGTATCATCCATAGGGCCCTATTAAAACAGCCCGAACTGGAGAGACCACCAGAGATAAATCAGGAACAGGAAGGGTCATAAATGCAGCTGATCAACTCCATCTTCACCATCTGTTACTGTGGCAACCCGACAAATCAAATGGGTTACAGCATTTACAAGTGCATTAAGGCAAAAGAATAGACAGGCACAAGCTGCTGAAAAGATACAGGTGACCAAAAGACAAAACAATGAAGGATAAATGATACTTAATATATAAAGTCTCTCTAAGGTACATGTTATTTTCTAACTCTAACAGTGGGAAAGGAACTTATGTTAATTAACAGATAAATCAGCGAGGACCATGGAATAGAACCCAGAGGTTTTTTCAGGCCTTTCCTTGGGATCCATCTGATAGAAAATGCTGCCTATTTCAAGAAACACAAAGGGCATAAAATAGATTATAGTATGGTTTGTAGTTTCTCGACTAAGGAAGAATGCATACGCCAGATGTTCCCAGAGCTTGGGTCCCAAAATCAAATTTGGTTTGGAACGTGAGTCAATCCAGTAACATTTTCCTATCAGATCGATCTGATCTGAGTATCTAGCACATGCTTTTAAATAGCTTATGAAGGCAAATCACTCCATCTGGAGAAAGATGCTAGGGCCCAGTTGTCACAGGTGGGGCCTAGGAGCAGCCGTGATCTCACTAGCGCCCCCTGCCATGTCAATCAGGCAATCCAGCACCCTCTACTCGCCCGCCGTGACTTTGATGTTATAAGGTTCAATATGGGAGGCTGCCTCTTATCGCCCTGGACACCAGGCTAATACTCTTCCCCGTTCCAAGCGGGGTGCCTCAATGCACCCCTGCCTTATGGGCAGTGCATGCCTCCTACCTCCCCTTTAGCACGCCCCAAGCCTCACAGCTCTTCCTGGACATTATCCAGTCCTTAACTTTCTGCGCCCTACCTGGCGCCCCTGGGCTTGGCCCACAACCAGCACCCTTCTCTGGCGCCCCTCCACAATCTATATTAGTTATTTGTATTCATCATCTGTATCAATTGGGCCCAGGCGGCCTGAGCCTTACCTGGCCCCTCTGGGTCCTGTCAATAATGATTGCCCAATTAGGCTCAGGCGACCTAAGCCTTACCTGGCCCCTCTAGGCCCACTGGGTCCCATCAATCATGTGAGTCCAGTTAGGCTCAGGCAGCTGGAGCCTTACCTGGCCCCTCTTCTTCCTTGGGATTCCTATTGCTGCGGAAGCCCTCTGGAACCCCTTTTAGACCGCACCCATCTTGGGGTGGCTGTCAATAGTATATGCCTCCCCTTGGGGTGGCTTTATACTGTATGTGCCTGGCCTGGGGTCTCTCTTCAACACGTGCCTGCTCCCATGGCCTCTCGGCACCTTCTCGGGGCCCTAAATAGCCCCTGGCTCACCCTCAGCAGGCTAATTGTCTTTACAGCACCCACCCTAGGCTTCCACTTATGTGGCTCCCACACCTGGAGCCCAACGTGAGTCTCTACAGGCTTCACTCTGGTGCTTGGCCCCTTGAGCAGGGTCCTCTGCCCTGCTTGGGCCTCTCACTATCATTCACCCAGGGCTACCCGCTGTGCCGCCTCAGCACTGAATATCTGTGCCGCCCCAGGCACCACTCTGTTGCCCACACAGGGCACTGGGAACCCCCACGCAGCTGAGGAGATCCCATGAGGCCTCCTCATGCCCCTACAGCCTCACCCAGTCCTCCGGTTTAACGATAACTAAACCATGAGCCAAATGGCTGTAACATAACAACAAGAAGCCTTTTGGCTTATAACATACGGCCTACACTTCCTTGGCTCTCTAACCATGCCATAGCTGCTTGGGTGGTCATGCTGCAACCATCAGCTCACGCTCCTGCAGTTGCCAGAAGAGAACTACTGTCTAGGCTGTGGCCTGGGCTGTTTATAAAGGCCCAGCCCTGCCCCCCACCCCCCCCCGGTCACATGACCCACCTGGTTGCCACAGCAACCAGCACCTGAGCTGCCCTGGAGATTGGCAGCTACCCTTCTCCACTGCTTAGGAACAGGGCACTTCAGTGCTCCTGTGACACCAGTTCCAAGCCTATGCTGGTCTTTCCATTGATTACAAGTGATTTTCATGGAAAAATCTAGTAAGAATTGAAAATTGGGTTCAAGGCCACATCAAACTTCTCCACATGAACTGAACCTGTGTCAAAGAGTACAGATAACATTTTTTCTTCATTATTGTCCCATTTTACTAGCACAGTCAACTGTCACTGTCTTGATCCTGCCAGGTGTAAAAGTGCTAAAACACTACCAGAAAGGCCAGTTTCACAATTATTTACAGGCTGGCACGGACTACAGTTTCCCAACTCCTATTCAGATCAGCAATCACCCCCTACAGACTACTACTACCATGCATCATAATGCAGAATTAAAAAAAATATAACTCTCATGATCCTTTAAACAGCAGGTATCTCATAGGGTGTTTATACATGTGCACTGGGAATGCAAGGAGGGAGAGGGCACTTTAATTAGAGTGCCCAGAACATCTTGTGTATCAGCATCCCTGTGCTGAAAAATGGTTGTAGAGGCACTTTAACTAAAGCTTGTTGAAAGAACTTTAGTTAAAGCACCCCTTTGCTATTTGTTCAGTGTGGGGACACTACTACACAAGATCCTAATGCATTCTAATTACAGCACATTGGAGCAGCCTCACTGCTCATCTGTAGGCATTCATATAGTAAGGACATCCTGTAATGTTTTCAGAAGACAGACAATAATGGCAACTGAAAAAGTCAGAGGCCCAGGTGGCTTTGCCATAGACAAAGTACATCTGTTTAAGCCAGTCACTTCCTGTCAAATTGGGCACCCAAAATTAGAGGACCCAGAAGAACTGTAGATCGTGATTTTTTAAGGGGCTGAGCATCCACTGATTTGGGCGGTGTTACATCCCTTCTGGCAAGTTGGACCAGGTGTCAGGATTTTCAGAAAGGCTCATGAGGCCCTGTCTTGAACACTGCCTTCTCCCAAAAATCTGGCCACAAGTAATACAAAGGGAACTGAGTACTTCTGAGAATCTGCCTTTTAGATGGCAAAATGGTAGCTGAGATCTTTGGAAAACTTGGCCAGACTGTACAAGCTATATGCTTAGAAATCTGCCCCCAAACCTTTACAAAAATCTATTGTAGATATTTTAGCAGTCTGCAAGGAAGACAGAGGAAGCAGCATGGGCTATGGGAAGGAAGCATGAGAAAAGGCACCAAATTCATCAGTCTGTGTGCATATGACTAGGGATGATAGACTGTAAATAAAGCAACTCTGTAAATAGCTGTTCACATAGAAAGCCAGCTTAGTTTATTATGTGCTGTTAGCCAGTACACGACACATGGAAAAACTCTAGAAAAGTCGAGCTGTTTTGAAAATTTGGCCTGAGGAACGTCAAGTTAGGCAGCCAAAAATACCCCAATGGATACTTCTGGGCATTTCTGTTTTGGTACCTTCAGCTGTAAAATGAAATAAGCTGTATTTACACCCCCCTCCCCCAAAGTGCTAGTTATCATACAATTCGGTAACTTGTTATAGCTGTGCATGCTGGTTAATTATATGGTGCCACTGTTCATTAGCACAGGATGCTGAGAGCTGCTTCGCCATGGCACTGTAGTCATGAATACCAAAGTGCTGGTATTAAATGAACATGTCCTTTCAAAGGTATTATTTGCATTATTCTGCTTATGAACCTTATTCATGGGCCCTGATCTGTGAGACAGTACAAAACATGGAGCAAACTGTCTTCCTATTGCATATGCTCTATACGGAATAAAACAGGGTAGACTTGGCTCTATGACACTGCATCAAACCCAGACTTTCTCCACTGGAGGTACTCCAGGACCATACAGGTTTAAATCAGAGACCAGAAGTTGCCCTTTTATCAAATTGATACCTACTGACTGCACAGCTATCCTCTTAAAATTTGTACTTATTTATCTGTTGAATAAGGAAACTAATCTTTTGGGTGATGCTGGCCTTTGTCCAGATGCATAAACCAGTGGCATTCAAGTAGCTATCATTGAAAGAAGTGTAAATACACAACAGATGTATCCCTCTAATGAACACTGTGCTGCTCCTGTAGTGATGCTTGATGGGATCAGCTTGTAGGAACACAGAAATGAGTAAAACATTTTAACCAGCATTGATTTATATCCATATGTGCCTAAATTCTACAACGATGGGGATGTCAGACTTTTCCTTGGTACAGCAAATATTTTGCCTTCCACCTGTTTCTTTTCTGGTTTCTTTGTTTTGTTTTGTCTTCTGAGATGCACTTCTGATCCTAGTCTTTGAACTATTACATGCTACTTGCTTCAGTGCTGAACTAGCCTTCTTTACAGTAATGTAAGTGTGACTGATGGTTCTGGCCAACAGCTGCTTATGTTCATCTTCCCAGTTTCTCCATCATTTTCCTGTGACTTAATTTGGCATATGAATTTTAACTGAATTCTGCTGAGAAGGGGCTGATTAACAGCTCCAGAGACCAAAGCTATCTACATTTCCAAATGACAAGCACCAATTCTCTAGAGACAACCCTATTCATATGTCTTTGGCTTGCCCAGGAACAAGGCATCCCCTCTGCTTCAGGGAGAAGTTCAGTCCTGGCTCATTCAATTCTTGTTGACAATCTTAAGAGAGAAACCAAAAGAACTATTAGGATTTCAAGGCCAGCTGTGATAAGCTACCCCCAAGAGGTTATTTGAAGGAGAAGTCATTCATCTGTGTTTGTCACCAGTTTTTCATGCTCCACTGCTGAAAGATGGTGCATAGAAACAGGCTCCATGTGGTTTCAATAGCCAATCCCCTTCCCCCCCCAACAAAACAATTAAACTATTTGTTCTTTAAATATGAAAAGACAATTTCTACTAACATGCTCACAGAAAATTTTTGGCCATTCCCCCCACACCAAGTGTCTCTTGTTCTCACTTGTAATATATATATATATAAAGAAATAAATGTTGCAATAAACTTTTTGCAAAAAATAATTTGTTTGAAATATTTTGTAGTTTCCTAACAAAAGACAAGCATTTATTTCTGTTTTCCATGAGACACCATTTTGATCAGCTCTACTGGAGAATAGTAAAAACAAATCAGGCAAACCATATTAAATCTATACTAGCTTTAAGCCTTCCCCATTTGGTTCTTTCTTCAGTCTTGGAGGAATAAGTCTTGCAAACAGAGCTGCGCTAAGAGAATGAATTCATCTTGTTTGGATTTTTGTAGGGTTTTCATAAAATCCCCCTGTTTACCAGTGCTTCTACAAGTGCTCAGAAAAAAGTTCAAGCTTGTTTAACATCAATAAGCAAATGGAGCTTCTGCTGATACTAATCTGCACACTGTAAAAAGAAGGGCATTGAAAATAACCACAGCAATTTTATACTCCAACTGAAGGACCCATGGAAGTTAACAAAAATATGATGATGCAAACTAGATTTTGGGTCTGCCAAAAAGAGTTAAATGTTTTTGCCCCATGATGTGCCTCTTTGCTTTGTATTTCTAAAGCACTGTTGAAGCTCTTACTCACCTATGTACTTTCCCCCAAGCTTGTTCCTTAATTTTCCCAACATCTCCTTCATCCACTTTAGATTCTAAAACAAATTCTCAGTTGATATGCACCAGACTGAAGTCAAGGATAATATGCTTTCACCAGCTAAGAAACCGGCCTTTATTAACCTATTTTTTTGACTGCCTCACATGCCTAGAATTTCAACTCTTCCCTTCCAGGAAATTGTTAAAATCCCACGTTGTGCATGAAAATGATAGAGGAAGTTTTGAAAGTGATATCCACCACTGCCTGCAAACAAAGTAGGATCAAGCCTACAATGGGCTCCTAAAATTCCACTTTTAGTTTGCTTTCCAATGTACCTTTTCTGCTGCTACTAGGACGAGCTCCCCCTAGTGGACATCTGTTATATATTTGTTACTTATTGCCTATTACCAAACAATTTCTTGGCCACCAGGATCACCAGACCACTCCAGGCAAAGGTTAGATACAAGGAAGACAGAGGGAATTTAGAAGTCCTTTAAAAAAGATTGTATCAGACTTTTTTTTTTTTAAACTACCATTCAATAACAGTCTTCAGTGTCATTTATAAATAAATTCTCTTCTTTCTCAAGTAAAGCCAAAGTTTCTTAGCAGGAAAGGCTGCAACCTGAGTCCTACTTTTCTTTAACCTACTATTATTTACCCCAAAACTTTTATTTCTTTTCCTGCCCCCTTTCTCAAACTCTTTTCCCTTTTCTCTTCTTCACTATCCAAATATCCCTGGGCACATCTACATGAGTGTTTTAATGTACAGTAGCCTATTTTACTGCACATTAAAGCGGTGAGTAAAAAAAACATGCTAATACATTAATGCGCAGTAAAAATAGGCATTAAATGTCACTAAAAATGTGTGTACTTTTTCAACTGCACATTAGGGCAGTCTAATGCGCATTTATTTACTACCTCACATTAGAAGGCACTTTTACACATGCCTCAGAGGTAGCGGGGGTGACTAATTAGAGTAACTCTAAGAACCACTCTAAATAAAAAACCACTGCCATATATTGTGTATCAGCATCCCTGTGCTTAAAAATGGCAGCAGCGGTGCTTGAAGTAAAGCTCATTCGATGAGATCTTGTTCAAGTGCCCCTGCTGCTGGAGCATGCTAATTGCCATGCACCAGCAGGCTCAATGATTGAGTCTGATCTGATGCTTTGGAATTCCAGCATGTTGGAGCAGCCTCCACACTCATATATAGGTGCCCAGAGGTACTAAATTTGATGTACATTAGCAAAGGTGCATTAATTAATATGTAGATATGCCATCTGTTACTTTCACTTCTTTCTTTCATCTGGAATGAGCTGGATCTTGATTGTTTTAAAAGGGCCCGCCAACAGTGAAAAAAGCCCCAGTTAGGCTCTGGAGTGGCAAGATATGCATGGGTGAAAGCCCGCTGCACCTCTGCCCCCCCCAAAGACCCCCCAGCAGCCATGGAGCCCCCTGCTGACCCCCTGCACAGCCAGAGGCAAGCAGGGCCCATGATGGGAGGGCGTTAGCTCCTGAGTGAGTGGGAGGAGGCAGCTGAGTGGAGCCAGGCTGGGTCAAGCCCCACCCAGGCCCCTACTTCGGCGAGCCCCTCAGGGAGCCACCTGACCGGAGCTGCGCAAACAGGTACACTTGTCTGTTGGCATGTGAGTTAACGTGGAGTTCGCACAGGAGGGTGCACAGGAGGGCCCAAGATCCTGCCTGTGAGCCTCCCAGGGTAGATAGTCCTAGCCATAGCCAGCCTACCAGAGGCATGACACAGATGGGCAGGTGCTGCACCCCAAGGGTCTCCTCGGGCTCTGCGGCCGCCTGCTCTGGCACCTCAGAGATGGCCACCCAGATGGAGCCCACGGTTCCAGGCTCCACGCACACGGAGCCCCTGGCTCTCGGCTGCGGGGCTGCCTGTCCCTTTTTCGGGCTCTGGGGCCCATGAGCATGGCCACCTCCCCTTGTGGGGTCTGCTCCCTTTTAGGGTCTCTGGCATGCCAGCTGGAGGAGCTCTAGGCCACAATCCAGAGACTGCATGCCATCAGGGACTGTGAGCAGGAATTTGACTCCTACTGCCAGGCCCTTCTCCCCCAGGAGCCAAAGGGTAGACCACAGTCTCTCTCCAGGACAAAGAATGACTCCGGGATCTCCTGCTCTGTCCAATCAGGGGCATGGACCAAGGTGGTCAAGGGCCCTAAGGCCCGCCGCACCAAGACCCCTGCACAGCTGGAGCTTAGCAACAGGTACACACCTCTTGCTGCTCCAGCAGGGCCTGCTGAGTTGCCAGCTCCCGCAGGCAACACAGGCTCAACTACAGCTACCACCCTTGCTCTCCCCAAGACAAAACGTAAGGTGTTTGTTGTCGGAGACTCCATTTTGAGGGGGCAATCTTCCACCCTGACCCCTTAGCCCAGGAAGTCTGCTGCTTCCCAGGGGCCCACCTCTGGGGCATTGTGGAGAGGATCCCAAAGCTCCTTCAGCCCACAGACCACTATCCTATGCTCCTTATTCATGTGGGCACCAATGACATGGCTCGGAGCACTCCCAGCTGGGTCATGAGGTGCTATAGGGATTTGGTATTGGGGCTAAAGGGTCTGGGTTCTCGTTGATCCTCCCAGTCTCAGGGTATGGGCTGAGGAGGGAGAGGAGGATCCAGGTAGTCAACCAAAGACTGCAGCGCTGGTATCATCGGGAAAGTTTTGGCTTCCATGACCACAGCTCACTCTTTGGCAAGAGAGGCAGTGAGCTCTCTATGTTAAGGAAAGCTACACGTCCCTGCAAGCTGATCTTGGTGACCACGGTGGATGACTGGAGACCCTCTGGGTTAAAATCCGTGGGGAACACAGCACAGGGGACACAACGGTTCTACTACAGACCTCTCAGCCAAAGTCCTGAGCTTGACCAGGAGTTCTCCCAGGAACTGGCTGAGGCCACATGCTCCAGGACCATGGTTGACATGGGTGACTTCAGTTACCCAGACATCTCATGGGAGGATCACTCAGCAAAATCTGAGCACTCCCAAAGATTCCTCTTGTGTGTGGATGACCTCTACCTGACTCAAGAAGTCTATGGGCCAACAAGAGGCAAAGCGCTGCTTGACCTGGTACTGGCTACTGGGGATGACCTAATCTGCGACCTAGTGACCGATGGGAAGCTGGATGGCAGTGACCACAAGCTGATCACCTTCACCATCCGCTGTAAAGCTGGCAAGTCAGTCAGCAACACAGAAGTCCTTGACTTCAGGAAAGCCGACTTTAACAAAATCAGGAGGCTGGTCAGTGAGGCCCTAAGGGACCATGACCCCAGGGAGAGGGGAGTTCAAGAAGAGTGGTTGCTCCTCAAAGGAGCGATCCACAATGCACAAGCTAAGTCTATTCCTTCTTGGAGGAAAGGCAGCAAGAGGACACAGCAGCCCCCCTGGCTCTCCAGGGACCTAGCAGACCTCCTGAGGCTAAAAAGAAAAGCCTACAAAGGATGGAGGATGGGATTCACCTCCAAGGAGGATTATTCTGCACTGGGCCAGTCCTGCAGGGAGCAAACC
>NW_017728943.1:76977538-76991919 GCF_001723895.1 Crocodylus porosus | reverse complement strand
GATAGGCGGGTGATCCAGGCTGACCTGGACAAGCTCAGCAAATGGGCGGACGAGAACCTGATGGTGTTTAACACTGAAAAATGCAAGGTTCTCTACCTTGGGAAGAAAAACCTGCAGCATCCTTATAGGCTCGGCAGTACTATGGTGGCTAGCACTACGGAAGAAAGAGACTTGGGGGGTCATCACTGACCACAAAATGAACATGAGACTGCAATGTGATGCTGTGGCTAGTAAAGCGACCAAAACACTGGCTTGCATCCATAGATGATTCTCAAGCAAATCCCGGGACGTCATTCTCCCCTTGTACTCAGCCTTGGTGAGGCCGCAACTGGAGTACTGTGTCCAGTTTTGGGCTCCACAATTCAAAAAGGATGTAGAGAAGCTTGAGAGAGTCCAAAGAAGAACCACACACATGATCAGAGGTCAGGAAAACAGACCTGATGACAACAGGCTGAAAGCAATGGGGCTCTTTAGCCTGGAAAAGCGCAGGCTCAGGGGTGAACTGGTGGCCACCTGTAAGTTTATCGGGGTGACCACCAGGATCTGGGGGAACATTTGTTCACCAGAGCACCCCAAGGGATGATGAGGTCGAACGGTCATAAACTACTACAAGACTGTTTCAGGTTGGACATAAGGAAGAATTTCGTTACTGTCCAAGCCCCCAAGTTCTGGAACAGCCTGCCATCGGAGGTGGTTCAAGCAGCTCCATTGAACACCTTCAAGAGCAAATTGGATGCTTATCTTGCTGGGATCCTATGACTCCAGCTGACTTCCTGCTCTTTGGGCAGGGGGCTGGACTCGATGATCTTCCAAGGTCCCTTCCAGCCCTAATGTCTATGAAATCTATGAAATACGGCTCCAAACTCCTCCCATGCCCAGTAATCTCTCAAAGGATTAGTTAGAATCAGTGGTTGGGTTACCCATTTAATCCATGTGACATTTTACTCTATCACTGGCCCACAGGCAAGGCTCAAGTTCTGATTGGTAAGAAATCCTAAATTACTTGAAGGGATTTGTACTGGCTGTGGGTACTGGGGTGGCGCAGGTATTAAAGTACCTGGTTAATAGCCCAGAGGTTATTTGTTTGAGGCTATAGTAGAAGCACTCGTGGCATGGCTCTATCAGATTCCAATGAAGACGTAAGTTTTGCTAAACATTTTGTCACCACAGGAAGAAGGAAGCCCTGCTTATAGAATACACAACCATTAACTTCTGTGATTAGCCGCATCAGACCCAGAGTTTCTCTTTGCATATTATTTCTTTAATAACTTCATCAAGTACTGTCCTCAGCACACTTTTGAAAGCTGAGGGCATCTAGACAGAAAACTGTTGGTTTGTAGGAGACATAGTTTTGCACATTTGCTTATATCTATTCTGCTGTCTATGTTGACTGCTTACTGGAGTGACACTATTTAAACTGCATTTACCAAGTGACAGCATCACCATACAAGTGAAGAGTACTTACTTTGTCTCCTCTAATACAAATGTCCCAATGGACTGTTCTCACCATAAGAGGCTTTCTTGAAGGTTGTTGACCTCTTCAGCCTTTTCCCAGTCTTACTAATTGCTAATCACAACACCAATGCCTATAGCCAAGTGGCACATGTTGAGGGTGCTGTCGGCTAACGTGACCTTAAAAGGTCCTTCCATCTCAAGTTATCATGGTTCCACAAATCTCAGCCTATGACAAAGTAGCTTCTGGTAGGGAATTTTTTGTAAGGAACTGGGGATATTTTATGATCTGGATAACAGCACATATGTGAAGACTACAGGGTCAATACATTAAACCAACAAGCCAAGAAAAAGCTGAGGAGAAGATGAAGAAATAGTGCTGTAGCCTTTGATCGCTTCTAACAGATAGATCAATTGGCCAGAGACAAAGATGTTATTGTGCCCCTAGGATCAATCGATTGATGTGCTTTACCCAGACAAATGTGCATCAGGATAAATTGGCCATCAACGCAAGATGCATAGGTTTAGACACAATGGATTCCAGCAGGGAGAGTGATTTTGTTCTGGTTGTGAGAATAAGATACAAAGTCAGGGGAAGAGATGGGAAGAGGGGCATAAATAAGAATTTCCAACCACAGCACTGGAAAAACAAACCAAAATGGTACATTTCTTCTCAGATATTTCTGAGAACCTGGAATGCTGAATAGGTCAAACTAGCATGCAGTTTTAGTGATTCTGGAATATAACACAAAAACAACCATAAAACTATCTCTGATAATAATGACCCTACACTTTAGGAAAGATTTGGAACAGAATTGTGAGTGCGTGGGCCCATCTTTACACCAAATGTGTGTTCTGACATGTAGACTTAGAGTACTTCTCTGAAAGGGAAACAGAAAAATTTGTTGCTGATTTCACTTAGAAAGGAGACAGGATAACTGTATCTAAAGTGGATGGGAGAGAAAAGTGGGATCACAAAAGCTTATTCACTCTGTCTCATAATACAGGATTTACGAGACATTCAAGGAACCTGAAAATGGAAAGTTGAAAACTAATTCAAGGAAACACTTTTCTCATATGCTGCACAGCTAGAAAGTGGAAATTATCGCCACATTCTTTTAGAGCCTGGGACTATGGGGCAACTTTCCAACATTATACCTCTCAGGTTGTTACTTTAAAGATGTCATAGCCTCACAGAACAGAGCCACGGTTAACTTTTTCCTCTTTTGCAGGAAGTAATTCTCAATAAGATATTTTAATACAAAAGCTGGTTGGGAAATAATTATATCCCCAAGGAAATATTCTTATAAAAATAAAGAAGAAATTATTTATGTTGAAACTTTTGAGTCTTCACTGTAAAACCCAGAACTGCAAAGCCTAAAAGGTTGAGAAAAATCTGAGTTTTTAATATATTTTTTTAAATCCATTCTGTTGAAAAGCCATTTTCTCTCAAGAAAAATGTTTCAACAGATACTTTTGATCAGCCTTACTTAATGCTTCTAACGTCTGATTAAGCTTCCCCCTAAAAAAATGTTTTAAGTGACAGTTTTCATTTTTAAGAATAAAACCTTGACAATTTGCAGGGGAAAACACCATATAGATAATTGACAATGAAAATGAAGAATCATATGTATTCTTAACTTACCTCTCTACTGGCAGCATACTACAGTGGCAACTGAACTAAATGGACATTGAAGATTGAATCCCTATTTCAGTCCAGAGCTGTAACTCCAGATCGCTTTTGAGTAGAGCTAAAAAAGTTGTCCTCTGTCTTCCATTGATACACCTTTTTCAGAAAGTTGCTATGATATTCAGTAGGGGCTGATAAACTTTCTAGACACATTTTGAATCATCGTATAATGCTTTGAATAAAATGATGGAGGTGCTATAGACTTCAAACAAAGAAAAATGCTACAAAGGGTTATCAACTGAATGCTGTTGAAAGCCTTTACACTCCTGTAGCTTTCATAATGATATTTTTTTTCCTTTCAGGAATTGCAACCCATCGCTTGTTTTTTACTTCAATTCTTTTCAGTCTCCTACTTTTAAGGAGAACATACCCACCGTGAAGCTTAACTGGAAAAATGTTTCTGTAAAGTGAACTTCAAAATCACAAGGTACCACTACTCCAAACCAGGGTAGGGTGGTACTTAGAAGCCAGGGCAGGGTGACACCTTAGAGATTAACTGGTTCATAGTGGCATATGCTTTCAGAGGTGACAGCCTATTTTGTCAACCAGGATACAGAAACAGAAGGCAGAGACACCTCATCAGAGACATCAAGACGGAACAAATAGAAACACCAGATAGACATTAAATCTTTTCAGAGAGCTGGTCAAGATCAATCCGCAGAGTACATATAAGGAAACCATGATCTGTTTTTGGATCTTTCATGAGGGAATAAAAGGTTACATTCATCTGACATACCAGCTACAGAAGATTATTTTTCAGCTATACAGGCATATTAAAGAACCTTCTACTGCTACTGTGGATGGCACTTTATCTGCTGTCTCGTTAAACAGTAGAAATTATTCTCAGTGGCTGTCGCATGAATACCTTCAGTGCCACTAAATTAACTTAAAAAGCATTTGGGGTTTTATTCCTGTATTTATTATTTTAAATCCAGCCTGAGAATAGTCAACATATCAAGGTCCACCTCCCCCTACCTCTGAAAAAGGCAAGATAAGCAGAATATTTTAATGCCCCTTTCTAAATGAGTTAATTTGTTCCTTTTCAAATGAACCCTCTTATAATGGAATAATCAAGGGCTTCATTTTGCATAGCAATAGCCTCCCTTAATATTCAAAACAGATTCTTGATAGGATATTTATTGTAGGCATTGTCACCTGGCATCCATGGGTGCACACGTGCACACGCATACACACACCCATACTCACCCACCTGCCCCCCCACTCCTCCCATACACACATACCATCTCCAACCTCCCCCTGCTTCCAGCACAAACTTAAATCAACCATAAAACACTAAATTACACAATATTGATTATAACAAGCAGAGGGCTGAGATGTTATTGCTGCTGCTTACAACTGAGAAACAGAATTGGGTCAAGGTTAATTTATTATGAAATACCCAGCGAATGCCATTCCCAAACATTGCTTGAAAGACATTTTATGTGTATGTGGATCTCATGCAGGAGGAGGCAGGAGGTTAATCTAAATATATATTTTCTTGAAAGACTTTAGGGAATATTAATGCTGCTAAAATAAACACTGTCCCTGGACAGTTAATCCTTGATTATCCAAAGGAAAGGAAACTTAAGTGAGAGTAAGCATAAACTTCTGCCAAATAGGGTGACCATCATACAGGACAGTCTGGTTGTCCTCTGTTTTCTGTTGATACGAAACCTGATGCCTTTATGTCCTCTATTTTTCTCTTGAATGTTTCTCTTGAAGAGAAAAATAGAGGACATAAAGGTGTCAGGTTTGGTATCAATGGAGGACAGAGGACAAAGTAGCAGAAAAACAGAATGTCCTCTATGATGGCCACCCTACCCCCAAGTCATATCAAGCTGGTATGCCTCAAGGAAGAAACATCTCCAGAGCAGAAAAGGGAACTCAGTTCCTGAGGCTGGTTCACTTTTTTGCTTCCTTGATGGCACTATTATAGAAGGGGAACCCTCCAACCCACTTCTGGAAACTGGACAAAAGTACAGCCCAGAATGGGGGAAGATATGTGGATCCAGAAGAAAGACTACAGTTTTTTGTGGTGGGTGCTTCCCTGGGTGAGGAGTCTTAGCTACTTCTCACAACAGGGCAGAAAATATCCAACTGCTGTTTATTCATTTTTTCCAGTGAATGTTAGATGTGAGGTGGAAAGGGCCAACCCTGTGGCCTCCTTCCTCCCAAGGCCAAGGCCATTTCATAGAGCCATGCTCCCTCCAGGTTTGTCTCTTCTTTGTGGCCCCACATATCTTCTCCTTTTGACTACCCAGTAAGTCAGCACTTGGGGACCTAGAGAGGACTCCAGGCAATGCCTAGCCCATATATTTAGTGTTTAGATCACTCCTGGAAAGTGGGAGATGCAGATTGAACACCCCCTTCCCTCTTATGTGAAAGGGATCTCAAATCTGCATTTCCTACTTTCGTCTACATTTCCTACTTTCTATGCCAATTCCCTAACTACTGCACTATTAATCAAGGAAGTAAAGTGGGAAGGTGTATCTCATTCCTCATTTCCAGCAGGTACAGTCATACCTGCATTATTGTATTTCACCAGAGGTGCACATAGAATCCAAATTGTTCATAAATACTAAAAACTGCACTTACTCAGCTATACAAATGCCACTTAGACACATAAGGAGGAAATAAGCTTTGGCTGTTAGTGTTATGGGCCCCAGTTTCCTCATTTTTAAAATAGGATAATAGTTCAATCTGACCTCACAGATGTATTGTGGTGGTAAAAACATTTCAGGCTGTAAGGGGATCGGATCTGTAATAATAGAGGCTGCATAGGTATCAATAAATTGATAGGCCATTGCAGAATATCTAGGACACAGACATATCTCAGCCATGCAACTTGAACACCTACTATGGTGCAAGTACTCCCTGATGTGAGTACCATGGACTCTAAGTACGAAGAATTCTAAATATGAAGAAGCAGTATGGCACTGCTGTATTACTCCCTCTATGAATATTTATATGAACTCCTTCATCCATAGTCATCACAAAATACTTTTACCCACTCTTTTGTTAGAGGTTTCAAAGGCTGAAAATAGAGCTAAGAATGACCATTGTTTCTGATTTTCCTTTTTTCTTAGAAAAGTAATATATCATGGAAAACAAACTAGTTGTCTTCATTAAACCACTAATGTCCAGGTCTCCTGTTAAAGATCCATGAGGTTAACGATCCAGGTTGTAGGTTATTTATGGTAGATGATGGTACCCATTAAAAGTTCAAATACCTTTGCAGAGTGCAAGAATTTGAGGGTTGTTGCAGATGGGGCTAGCAAGAAAAGGGTGTGTTACAGGCTAAGGGTTATTACTCAGAAATGTCCTCCACTGAAATATTAGAACAAACTAGTGGTTGTCAAGGGACCTTAGTAGTATATAGGCTCACTGCCCTTCAATGCAAATGTGACAGGTGGGTGGGACCGGAAGCATGACATCACCAGCCATGCCCCCTGACCCTAGTCATGTGGTATGTGACATCATCAACTCCACCCCACCCAGTCACGTGGTGTGTTACATCATCAACTCTGCCCCCCAGTCACATGGTGTGTTACATCAGCAACTCCACCCCCCACTACCAGTCACGTGGTGTGTGACACCAGCACCACATGGTCCATGACATCAGAAGAACAGACCATATGGACCCCCAAAGCCCAACCCCTCAGGCTGCAAGAACTGCCCTAGACCACATGGTGTAGTTATGGCCTATCAGGTCCCAGACTGATCTAGCCCCCTGCCAGAGTACAGGTGTGGTCCGTGGGGTGGCAGGGTGGTGGTATGACCCCTCCAACAACCTGCCCCACCACCCCCAACCAATTGGCAGAGGTTTCAGAGGCCTCAGACCTCCCAACAATAATGCTGAAACAATTGGAATGAGTAGAGGGGGTGGGATCTGGGCAGCAATCCCACCAAGTCTATCAGCTTTCCCAAATGACCACTCTGTTTATCTGAGACTGTGCTAAGGCAAGCAGGGGCGGATATGCATTCTTTCACAATGCCTGTAGGCCCATTCACTACAACTGCAAGAAAGCCTTATAGAAAGTGTTACCGTAGAAATAGTTTTGAGAAGGAGACACGGCCCCTTGCCCAAAGACTCTTTGAGATGCCTGACCCTGTTCAGGAAGATCCAATGAACAGGCAAATGGAGGGGGGGGCATACCCTCGAAGCAGACATTGAGAATTTGGAAGAGGGTATCTTTGTGCCATGGTTTAAATTTGTCCTCAAGCATTGAATACACCACAAGGGTGTTAGCATGGAGGGATGGGTGTTGGGGGAAGCGGTTACCAGACATGTCTACACAGGAGGCTATGTTAAAGGCAGTTTCTTACTCTCTTGGTGAAGCTGGCAGTTTTGGCAGGGTGAACATGCTTTTTAAAGCCACCAAAAGACAGAATAAGGTTCTGAACAGAAGTGGGGTGGCTGCTTGGCTTTCAGATCAGGATGCTTACACCCTGCACAAACTGGCAAGAAGACTTTTTAAAAAAAACAAGACAGTTTTTTCAGATATTGATGTGCAATGGCAGGCAGATTTGGTGGATATGCAGCAGTTTTCCAAGCATAATGGTGGGGTTAAGTTCATCTTAACAGCGATAGACATATTATCAAAGTATGCCTGGGCCGTGGGTCTAAAAGACAGGTCAGGTGGTGAAATAGCTCAGGCCTTTAAAACCGTTTTTACAGAGGGCTGTGTACCTCAAAAATTACAGACTGATTGGGGAAAAGAATTTTTAAATAAGTCTTTAAGCAAGCTGTTAAAACAGTATAATATTCACCATTTCGTGACAAATAGTGAAGTGAAAGTAGCTGTGGTAGAAAGGTTTAACAGAACATTAAAATCAAAGACGTGGAAGTATTTTACAGCCCACACCTTTCACTACACTGATGTGTTACCAGAGTTTATAAAGAGCTACAAACACAGTTTTCACGGAACTATCCGCACTGGGCCTGTTGACGTGAACTTCTCAAACTCTCAAAGGGTGTGGAAAACTGTGTACAGGGACTATTTCAAAATAAAACCAGCAGCACCCGTGTTTAGAAAAGGAGACCACGTGAGAGTGTCTAGGACCAAAGGGAGGTTTGAAAAAGGTTATGAACAAACATTCACCTATGAGATTTTCATAGTGGATGAAGTCCTTAGATGTGTGCAGAAGCCTGTATACTGCCTACCAGATTACGAAGATGAACATATCAAGGGTTCTTTCTACCACGAAGAACTACAAAAAGTGAACCCCAAACAGGACAGAGTTTACAGGGTTGAAAAAGTTCTAGCAACGAAAGGAAAGGGAAGAAAGAAGCAGTTGTTGGTGAGATGGTTGGGGTGGCCGTCTAAATTTAACAGCTGGGTGGAAGCCAACCAAGTTTGTAACATACAGGGGTACCTCAGACAGAAGACTGAGATGTGTGATGGCGACTTTTACACTACTTTGCCCAGAAACACATGCACCAGCATTTTTCCGCAGAATGCCATACAACTGGTTAAACCTCTGGATCTGCTGGGGAACTGGGAGATAGGGCTAACAGAAATACAATACCTGCACAGCTGGAACAACATCAATGAAGACATGCCTTTCAAAATCATTTCTGGGACTAAAAAATGGGGGGACAGCCTGCATCAGGGGTATTATACAACCATCACAGAATTACTGGATCTTATAAACAGTACAATTACCACCCATCCTGCTCCACCCAAACTAGTTATGCATTATGACCAAGCATTCAGGAAAGTGAGACTTAAATCCAAAGATAATTCTTATGGTTTTTATATGCATGGTGAGCTAACCTATCTTTTGGGAATGCTACGCAGAGTCTCTGGTAAAAAAAACACCCTTCCTTTCTGGTATTACCGGTGGGTTCAATTCGCTGTATGTCTACACGGACACTGTGGAACATCAGCTTGTTGGGGAGTTTTTGGTACCTTTGCTACGTTGCGTCCCTATCCATGGGAGCCACAATGAGTTTGTCACTATCACATATGACAACCCGCATTATGTTCCCACCAGCCAGCACCACATCGACACAATCAGCATTGAAATAAAGACGTATCAGAACAAACACATCTCGTTTCGCTTTAGTAAGGTGATCATTACGCTTCACCTACGCCCCCAGAAGACTCTGAGATTTTAAAATAAGTAAAAGCACGATGATGATGGTAAAAAACTATGGGGACCCTAATTTGTACAGAAATTATTATAAAGCCTAGGCTGGGTATGGTCTTCCCGAATATCAGGGGGTGCCCATGATGTATGGGGCTGGTGTGGGAAGCATATTTTGCAGCCTCTTTAGAAAAGCCGTTCCATTTTTGAGAAGGGGTCTGGAGATTATTAAGCCCCACTCTAAAAACACTGCACAAAACATAGCCAAAGATGTGATTGGTCATGTCTCCCGAGCTGTCCTAGATAAGATGGTCAAGCCGGCAAAGCAGGAGTGGTCCAGTCTCATGTATGTTCAAAGAAAGAGCCTTAAAAGAAAGAGAGACACAACAGACTCCAGACATGCAGGACCTCTTCAAACCGTTAAAAAGAAGAGGTAAGTCGACAGGGCAGACAGACATGAAAAACCAAGAAGCAGCCTGGGAGAAAGAATGGGCACTCTCCTGGAGGAAACAGAAATATATTTTAACCACCATGGCCTTTGTTCACTGCAGGTCTAAAGAATGCACCAAATCTGAACTGGATGTGTTTCAAATAGCCCCTATGCAGACCTGCATTGAGAAAAGCCTGTATGTTGAGATCCCCCCACTCTCAGCTATTACCGAGTCCAGCCCCCTTGACTTTTCATAGCTGGGAATGGTGAAGATAACATGGATTTGAACAATACGCTGCTGTACCTTTGCTGTAAGATTGTAAAAGACAACAGAACTGATCTTGATGCCAGGGCAGTGGTGGGTTTGGTGAATTACCCACTAGCCTCTGTCTTCAGTCAGCTGGATGTCACTCTAGGAGACTGTCTTATAAGTCAGAGCAACAGCTGTTACTCCTACTGATCTTTCATCAGATCGGTTCTCAACTACAGTGATGACACCCTCACCACACAATTTTCTACTGGCCTGTTTTACAAAGATATCCCTGGCCATCATGAAACGGTTGCGTGGGATGGTGATAATCAGGGTTCGAAGACGGGCAAACCTGACAGACCGGAGCAAAAAGATATTGCTGCTTGGTCATCTCCATAGCGATTTGTTTTTTCAAGAAAAACTGTTGCTGAATGGCGTGGATGTGAAAATTAAGCTGACATGCAGCAAATATGCCTTCTGCTTGATGGGTACTGCAGCGGCTGGCCCCTGTAAACTAAAAATCACATCTGCCTCACTTTTTGTGAAAAAAGTGAAGGTAGCACCAGGCACCCGACTGGGCCACGTGGAGGCTTTGCTTATGGCCAGTGCTAAATGTCCCATAGACAGCGTGGGTATGAAAGTGTTTAGCATTCCTGCTGGCAGCTGCATCAGCAACCAGGAGAATCTGTTTCTGGGGCAGTTGCCCAAACTCATCGTCATTGGATTCGTGGATAACGATGCCTTTAGCAGGAATTATACTAAGAACCCCTTTAACTTTAAACATTACAATATTAATTTTGTGGCCCTCTACGTTGATGGAGAACAAAACCTGACAAAGCCCCTACAACCAGATTTTGAGAACAGTAACTGTGTGAGAGAATACATGCAGCTGGTACAGACTGCTGGTAAATGTACGAAAGACTGGGCCCTGATAATCAACTGTGAGGAGTTTGCTCTGGAGTACACCTTATTTGCCTTTGACCTGTCCCTTGACCAGGAGTGTGGTGCTCATTATTCACTGATTAAAACCAGGAACTTGAGAGGAGAAATATGCTTTGCTGTGGCTTTGCCCACCACGGTTAACATGATCATGTACGGGGTCTTTGACAATGTCATAGAAATAAATCAGAGGAGAAATGTCCTGTTTGACTATATGTGAAGATGGACACCGAACAGCTCGTCAGGGTTTTATCCTCAGACCCTTATGCCAAACTAATTTTCTTAGACGTTTTCCCCTGTGACTGGCTTCCTAAGACTCAACTGTCTAAAAGGCCCCTGAACTTGCTGGTCAACACGCACACACATAATCAGCCCAGAGAACACTGGTTGGCTGTTTACTTGGAGGATCAGAACCATGGAGAATTTTTCAACTCGTACGGTCACCCCCCAAACAGAGCTCTCTGTCCTCAAAACATTATGTTGTTTTTAAACAAGACCGCTACTGACACTGTTTTCTAGACAAAACAGTTACAAGACCTCCAGTCTGTTGCCTGCAGATACCGTTGTGTGTTTTTCCTGCACCACCTTATCAAGGGGCTATGGTTTGAACAGATTTTAAATTTGTATTATTCCGACGATTTAGCACAAATGATAAGGTGGCGATGCATTTTGTAAAAAATAAGCACAAAAATTTCCATGTGGCTGGGCCTGCTCAAAACATGTTTCGACATGCCCAGACATGTATTTCTTGCTATGACTTTCACAAATGCTGTCTAAATAAAACACTCAGCTGATGTTCTGTAAATAAAGCTGTTATTATTTAAATGTGTGTCTGTGTGTACGTGTTTTCATTCAAAAAACCTTTGTAGACAAAAACTTTATAGCAGTATAGAATACTTTATTTCAAAGCATAAAACTTTACATGGCTTTTAGAGACAGTTTTTTGCTTCTTAGGTGGTGTTGTTGGTGTTTCTTGGTCTAAGTCAGATACTTTCAGACGTTCCAGATTATCACAATTCACAACGTTACCCATAACAGAAGATGGTACGTTCAGCTCGGCCATGGCTTTCATAAAGATGTCCCAGCCTTTAAGTGGGCATTTAGTAGTCCCGGCATGAAGAATATCCCTCATTTCAACATCTAATAAACGGGTTGCCTCGGTTCTGATATTTTCCTGAGATGATGGAGGAAACCTTAATTGTTCCAGCTCGTGTTTGGGCACCAGGTACATTTTTTCTGCATGCTCCATCACTGGCTAGCCAAAAGCCCCATAATCAGAGGAAGAACAAAACTTAGCAGAGGTCCAATAAATCCCCCAGACTGTTTCACCAGCTGTTTCTTTTTTTAAGAGATAATCTTTTGTTACTTAGGTTTTTTATGATCCCTCATCTCTTTTTCAGCATGCAAATTTGATGCGGTGTCAAAGGGATGTTTTCTTTTAAGGTGTTCAGAGCAATTTCTGAAATGGCCACTACTAAATCATCAGAGGCTGAGCAGAGTATAGCTTTTCTCTGCTGTGGGGTGGATTGAAGAAGCAGTTTTAAGACAGCCAAATTTCTTTTTACATGACTAGACATGTTCCCTATCCACCATCTCGAGAGCTAAGAAGAGGCCGCTGCTACATCATCTCTTTTTATTCCCACCCACTGTTTTTTAAGAAGTGTAAGCAGCCGGTTGGTCATGAGGAAAAAGCCCTATTCTTAATCTAAAATCATCCGGGGTAGAAGCATTTAAATTAACCACCAGATACCCATAAGGTGTTTTAGTGGCATCCTCAAAAGCTTCTAGAAAGAACCGGGCTTTACCTGGGTACATCTGCTGTGCCAGGGACACTACCTTTAGCTTATCTCCGGGGTTTTTAAACAAAACCACGTGTTTTGTGTTAAGGGCAATGGTGCGGCTCCTTTTCCCTTGACAAAACATTTTCAACTCTATACATAATGCTAAGATTCCGATGGTGCACGTACTTGGTAAAGGCTTTCTCAATTTCACTGCTGTCACAGGCAGAGTCCATCAAATCATCTACTACAACCATATTTATTTTATTAGGAGAAAACAAACAGTCGTCATTGAGACTGTCCGGTAAACCTCCCACAAACTTGATAAAAGGATATTTACAAAGCAGTTCTTTATACACAGCTATAGCTATAGCACCACACAATAGTCTCAGGCATAACAGACAATATTTTATAAGCGTGATCCAAAAGGTTTTTTATAAAGTAACTTACCACAGTTGCCAGGGCCTGCCAAAATCACAGAAAAGGGGTGCTTCCAACACATATCCATCTTTAAAAACCATAGGGAAGGCTGTTAAAGTTTTCTGTGAGGACTCTTTTGTCATAAACGACTTTCTGCATTTTTCTCAAGGTTTTGGTTTCTATAGTCCACTTGCTTTTAGAGCACTGTTGTATCACAATTGTTTTAGGGGTGTCAGTTTTCCCCAAAATCTAGAACAAGGTTTCAAAGTTGACTTTTTCCACTGTTGGCCACATTCAGGGTAATTCCTTTGACCTTCAAGCAAACCTTTCCCTCGGACAACTTGTACCCGTAGGTTTTCTGACGGGCCGACACAAACTCTGTGATGTGTTCATCTGGTGGGATTTTGCTGGTGAGCTTGCCTAAATAATCGCCTAGTGGGGGGGTTCCAATTTCCCTCGCAGCTCACAGATATCACAGAATCTGTGTCATGGTACAGACACCGGTCTTACAAGCTGTCTAACAGCTCGTACAACTCTAAGTGTGCATAAGTGGTGGTGAAACAGGCTACAAAAATGTTTGTGTTACCAGAGACAGTGTAACGCTCAATAAAGTCACAAGATGAAATTTCATAGGTGAGAGAAAAGAGGTAGCCAAAGAGTTCTTTGGGGTCTCTAACGATGCTGGGCAAGTTGGTCCTCTGACCGAATTTACCCCACAAAGAATTTAGAAACAATTTTGCTGTTTGGCGCTTTGCAGGGTTGGGTTTGAGATGCTTTGAGTGTAAGGTTATGCCTTCTTTTTGCAAGAAATTGGCCACATTTGTCTTGGTCAGAGCTACCCAGCTACACAGGTGGGGTAGCTCGAGGCTTCCTGCTTCTGTCGGAGGTGCATTTTTAGGTACTGTGAAAAAAGAGTGCTAGACTTCTCTGCAGAATGCCAGACTTCATAGAATTGCGCTACTCTGTACCCCTTGGCGATATCTTTATTCAATTCTGGTGTGCACCACGTACCCAGGAGGGCCCTCTCTTCATCAGTATGATTGAACTTTTGCTATTTTGTTTCCGTGCAGAGGCGGCACAGAGTGAACATAAGTTTCCCGTTTACCCTGGTGGGTAGCACAGGAAAAAAAAGGTTTTGCGGTAGGTACAGTTTCACCCTGGCTATTCCAAAATAGCTCGACAGGGGTTGGAAATTGTCATGAATGATTTCAGGGTGTCCAGCTGGGTATTCCTTCATTTTGTTTATAAAGTTGTAAAGACTGGTAAAATCGTAATAGTGTATTTGTTCGCCGGGTTTAGTTTGGTAATATAGACAGATGGCATCAGTTTTCC